>NC_048230.1:84236949-84603889 GCF_002007445.2 Ailuropoda melanoleuca | reverse complement strand
GTGGGCTGTCTCTTAGTTTTTTTGACTGTTTCCTTGGCTGTGCAGAAGCTCTTTATCCTGATAAAGTCCCATAAGTTCATTTTATCTTTTATTTCTCTTGCCTTTGGAGATGTGTCGTGAAAAAGGTTGCTCTGGCCGATGTCATAGAAGTTGTTGCCTATGTTCTCCTCTAGAATTTTGATGGATTCCTGTCTCACATTGAGGTCTTTCATCCATTTGGAGTTTATTTTTGTGTATGGTGTGAGAGAGTGGTCAAGTTTCATTCTTTTGCATGTAGCTGTCCAATTTTCCCAGCACCATTTATTGAAGAGACTGTCTTTTTTCCACCGGATGTTTTTTCCTGCTTTATCAAAGATTAGTTGCCCAAAGAGCCGAGGGTCCATTTCTGGGTTCTCTATTCTGTTCCATTGGTCCATGTGTCTGTTTTTTGTGCCAGTACCATGCTGTCTTTGTGATCACAGCTTTGTAGTACAGCTCGAAATCCGGCATTGTGATGCCCCCAGCGTTGGTTACTTGGAAAAGCTGTGAGCCTGGGAGGACAGAATGCTAATTCTGTAGCTACATTATCACACAGCCAAACTGCCTCTGGATCTCATGGAATGAATGGTAGGCATAAAACAGTGAAGTACAACACCCCTGAGATCCTGCAGCTGATGGGCAAGAAAATGTATGAAGATGCATGCTACCCAGACTTTAGCATAACATCAATGTTTCTGTTCAACCTAGGAATCCCAATTTGTTTTTGTTTGGTCAGGGGGAGGTGCTATGGGTACAAACACAGAAAATACAACACACTGTTATAAGAACAGACTCAGATTGGGGGCACCTGGGTGCTCAGTTGGTTAAGCCTCCAACTCTTGGTTTTGGCTCAGGTCATAATCTCAGAGTCATGAGATCGAGCCCTGCCTGGGCTCAATGCTCAGCAGGAATCTGCTTGAGATTTTGTCTCTCCCTCTCCCTTTGCTCATCCCCCCTCTCTCATCTGCGCTCTCCCCTCCCCCCAACTCAATCTTAAATAAATAAATAAATAGAATAGAATAGAATAGAATAGAATAGAATAGAATAGAATAGAATAGACTCAGATTAAAGGGGTCTGGGGACAATAGCAGTCTTCAGCCATTCCTGGGTTGACAAGTAAATTTCATCACCAGAATTTTGCAGAGTTGACTACATATCATGATAAAATCTGAGTACTTTAAAGACAATTTTGAACAAGTACATAAGAAAGGAACAATTATTTTCTGCAAAGACTAATAGAGATCCTGGAAAAACAAAAGTGACTCTCTAATATCAACCAATGTAGAGTAAAAATAGCCAATTTTACAGAACTTGGACAAGGTTGAGTCTAGAACAGAACAAAATGAAAACTTTTTTTCAGCTATTCCTTAATGAAGTGAAACTAGAGTTTACTATCTGAATCTACTGTATACCCATGAAAGTTTGTTTTGTGTATTTATACTTAATATGAAATGCAATTAATATGTAGTTCTCTTTCCAAAGAAAAAAATGGTTCAGTCATTTCTGATCTTTTATAATATTTCTATCATTTTCATAAAGTTATGAATTACAAAATATCTTACAAAAGATATGGTTATACATGGATTTCTGGAGTAGGTGAATTCCACCTGTCTATTTTAGTCAATATTCTACTACCCAAGATGAAGAGTGGGCAAAGCTAAGTAAACAGTTCTGGTCCTTACAGATTGCTGACTTAGTCTCAGTCTGGTCTTACTGTGCTTAAATTTTTAAAAAATAATGCACAATAACTAAATGTACTGATAATTACAACATCTCTAATACCTTTCATCCCAGTCCCATTAGTAGCAGACACTGACAAGTGGTTCAGTGAGCACCTGCTCCAACTTAACTTTCCCACTTACTTTCCCAGATGTACTACAGAAGGCAAAGAACTAAAACCATATTTCTTCTTGGGCTTGGCATGTAATATGGATCCCTGAAGCAGAATCGACTGTGTGAACCCTGAAGATGAGAGCAATCAACATAAACTATCAGATGCATGAAAGGATTTTTTTTTTGGCAAACATCATGGCACTAAAGCTAGTTCTTTTGAGGAGTTATGTCTGAGTTTCTGGCACCTAGACCTTGCTGTATGTAGCATGTCAAGATGTGGATAGTAGCAGCAGTGGTGTTTCTACTTGGACACTATAGTGATTAAGCATTTTTTTTTCAAGTTATGTCATCCGTGGCTCTATTGTTCTCTGCTTAATCTAAATAGGATGGATTCTGTAGTATGCAACCAAGAACCCTGATAACATACCATCTGTGCTGTAGTCTTTTTCTTTCCTTCTTAAACCTCTGCCCTCTAGCATAGCCAGCCATAACAACGCATTTCTTTTTCCTTTCAACTTGAACAAAGCTTTTGGAGAAGACACTGTCTTAAGATCCACCCTCAGTATATCCTGGGAAAGTTTTAAATGGGTAGAAGGAGGGAAGATTCTACTAAACCTATACATATAGTTGTATATATAGTGATGAATACCCAAGAAATTGAATACTAGGAGGGTTTTTCCCCCCACAATAATGCAAAGTGTGTTTTGTTGAAATCCATATTCACTGGAATCACAAAAAGCCCAATATAATTATTGCCAATCTGGTAAAGCTGTGAAGTTAGTTAATTTTATTTCTTGAGACAGTCAGAACTTTTCAAGTAAATTTTTATAATTAGTCACTGCCTTTGTCTTTTTTTTTTTTTTTCTTTTTCTAGCCTACATATAGATAACAAACACAAGAAACAGCAAGCTGGAACTTTTTTTTCCTGCTAAGGGAGAAAAATACTCATGTCAATTGAAAGACTTGAAATCATATCCAACAGTCTGCATGGCTCTAATTTCATCCTCCTGTAATATTCCACTTTCATTTCTATTCATTCAAGTAATCTCTTTGGCATGGCTACAGTGGGTTTGACTTTTTCGTATAATTTTCTGGCACTGCATGAACATTTAAACATATTGCTTCCTATTTAAAAAAAATCTGCTTCAAACACTTCTCAGTTAACAAAAACAGTGAAAAATGTCTCAGTATTACCTATAGAAAACTCTGAATTGAGGCAGAGTAGTGAAGAAGGAGACAGAAAAGAATGGGAAAAAAAAAAAAAAAACACCACCATCAAGAGGCTACTTGTCCCAGGTGCTTTACTGATTCAGATATGTTATTTGTTTCATTTTCTCAACAACCATGTGAAAAGCCAAATAGCTTGCCCAAATTCATTAGTACACCACAGAGACAATACTGGAACTCAGAATTATCTGTCCCCAAAGCCATGTCCATCAGACTTGCCAGAGCTGTCAGGAACACATTTTGTTAAGCCCTTGTGAATCAGCCAATTGATAAATCCTGTCCTGTATCTCTCCCTTTGCCTCTCTTCCAATGAGGTGAGCTAAGACTTCTTGTTCAGTTTAAGGTACATATGCAAATACAAATATTGCTGTACAATAAATATAAAAGGTCATACCGAGCTAGCAGATAATATTGCCACACTCTGTATAGAAGGAAGACTGGCAAAGCACATTCCATACTATGAATCACAAATCTATAAATGACCAGGGTTTCTGAGGAATATAACAGTTCAAGAGTCTCATGTGCAGAGAACCTTACAAGTTAAGCCTTCTATGTGTGTCCTGCCAACTTCCAATGGAGGAAATGTCATTTTCCTTTGTAAAGATGATGACTCATGTAGAACCAACGGAAAGAGACAGAAACATGTAATGGCCTTTAAAAATCTAGCTATTTGATGATTAAGTCATCCTTTCAAATAATTCCCTCTATTTTTTATTACACAACAGCATCCTGGTGATAAGGCATAATTGATAAAATAATCATTATGTATAACTCCTATGTGAGGCTAATTTTCTGAATCTAAGATCAGTCTAGAGCAGTAAGTAAGTAAAGTGAGATTTCGTTTTCCTGGATTTATTACCCCATAGCACCACAATGTTATATTACAGAAGACTTAAAAGTATAAAGAATGCATTTGGAAATGGGCATAAGTTCAACCAGAGCTGTTAACTCTCATATATCAAAAGTGAAAAGGGAAAAACCCAGAAGAGATTTTCCTCTGGTGAATATAGAATATGGAAAGAGATTTTCTCTAAAGATGGCCATAAAAGACAAGCATTGCCTAGTTTTAACCACGGGCATCACGAGAAATGAATAAGGAAAAAAAAAAAAAAAGAAGTTGTGCCAACACATTATCTACAGGAGAGGTATCTAACCCAACCCTTAAATATCAGAGCCTGGGGAGGCAAGGCAATTGGAAATACAAAGCATATTCCAGGCTATGATGCTTATTAGATCTGTAGCCTTCCTTTCAGCCTTCCCTATGTTTTTAACACGTGTTTTAATGGTAGTAACTTGTGACAAGCAGAGAACAGAATGCATGATAGCAGCATTTTTGCTTTCATCTGTGTCTCTTCAGATCAGAAATTAGGCCTCAGATTTCACACTCCAGGTGCTAGCATATGTTGAAGGAGGATTCAGAGATAGTACCAACAGGATATTTGCTTGAGTCTCCCTGCTCTGGACCCCTACAGTGTCCTAATTCAGATGGAAGTGCTAACAAGGAACATATAATGGTGATTATTTAGTCTGTTTATCTCTACAAAGGATCTTAAATAACTCATTTGCCCTTCCCTAGTTCATAATCACATCAATCTTACCCCTTTGATATCGCTTGAACTTTCTATACAAGTAGTATTTAACTTTATTCCATGCAGCAGGACTTTTTTTATGGTTTTATATCATATGCTTAAATTGTCTTTAAAAAACCACCATGATATTGATTATAAATCAATTTTACAAAAACTGAAAATGGCCTTGGTCTAATTTAAAACACTTTTACAGCACTTGAAAAGAGATACAATCTATAGGAAAATCAGCTCATCATGGCAGACAATATATATCATCTAAAAGACCCAAAAAGGTTTGTTTGTAAGTTGAAACAATTTTTTTCAAATGACCAACAGTCATCATCTTTTCCCAGACTGAGCAGTGATGAAAAAAGGCAGAGACATATAATAAGATGACGAATTTTCTACTTTTATGGAGATGATTCTCTTTCTCCCCCAGCCCAAGAAATCCTGAAGCAGATGGCATGTAACTCAGCATGGCCCTGGAGGCCCATGCAGTCACCCACATTGGATATTGTGACAACATAGACCCTTGGAGTACATATGCAAGAAAGCAAAAACAAACAAACAGACAAAAAAAACACTGTCTGAGCCACCCCAGAGTTATAGATAATTCTGAGACATTCCTACCTCCTGGAGAGCTTTGAGTTAATACCACGTCCTAGAGAAATTTAAGGTATTCTATGGCAAATTGAAAGCAGGTGCCTCTCCTGCAGTTGCCCCTCTAGAGTTAGTTCTGCCTGAGACCATCACCCCCCTTCTCCTTGGCTCCGACTCTTCAGATTATTTATTTCCTGCCAGATTGTCCATAATTCATATCTCCGAATGAAATGAAGGGGGAGAAAACCATAAAGGAGTCAATAGAGAAGGAACTGTTGGCTTAGGTTATCATGTCAACCAAGAGAACATCAATCGCCATGGCAATATATTCATTCATTCATTCAAATAATATTTATTGGCAACTTGCTATATTCTAGAGGATACTATACTGAACATGACAGAGAAAATCCCTACACTTAGAAAGCACATCTTCCAGGAGGAAAGACAGACAATAAACTAAGTGATGATGTGTAGTATGTCTGATGGCAATATAGAGGAAAATAAAAAAAGGAAGCGAATATGGAGTATCCAGTTGCTGCTATTTTAGGTAAGGTGGTCATGGAAGGCCATCCTTAAAAAGGTGACTTTTACATAGAAACCTGAAAAAAGTGGGGGTAGGAGAGAAAGTGATTTCCAGGGGAGGGAAGAATAAGAAGATCCGTGAAGCTGGGGAGGATAGGTAAAAAAACAGCAGAAGATGAGGTGGACTTTGTGAGGACTTGACTTCACTTAAATGAGATTGGGAAGCCAACAGAGGGTTCTAAGCAGAGGAGTGGCATGATCTGACCTATGTTTTTCAAAGAATCACTCCAACTGCAATGTTGAGCATAAGCTATAGGAGGGCGAGGTCTGAAGCAGGGAGAAAACCAGAATGCAGCAGTAAAGTAAATGAGAGATGGTGATGATGATGATGGTACCAGAGTGGAGAAAGTAATGCAATTCGGTCAAGAGATGGTTAGATGCCATGTATATTTTAAGGTAGAGCCAATGAGATTTCCTAAGAAGCTCAAAGCAGAAAGTAAGAGAAAGAGGGTAGTCAAGGAGTACATTAAAGATTTTGCCCTGAACTATGGGAGCATGGGGTTCCCATGAACTGAGATGAGAAAAACTGGGAAGAAAGTGTGTATGTGTGTATGCTGGGGGTCAATACAGTGTTAAATAAGAAATTCTGTTTCAGAGATGATACATTTTAGATGCTCATCAGAAATCCAAGCAGAGATATTGAGTAGGCAGTTGGATATACAAGTCTATAATTCAGAGGAAAGGTCTGAGGTGGAATATAAATTTCTGATTTATTAGCATATAAAGCCCCAAGTCTAATTGAGATTACCAAGAATGAGTGTTGATATATTAGAATTCAAAGACTGAATTCTGGGATTCTTCAACATTAAGGGGGCAGTCACACAGTGCAAACCAGTAAAAGAGATCTGGAAGGAACCGTCAGTGAGGCAGGAGGAAATTGTTTCACATGAGAGGAACAATCAACTGGGTCAAGAGAGAACTGACCACTGGTAACTGAGAATGGATACACCAGTTGCTATAAGACAATGAGGAAAAACTCTTTCAATCTCCGGCTCCTAACTTTAACTCAAAAGCAAAAGCTTTTGTAGAAATATCCTGCTCACTTACAGAAATATCCTGCTTATATTTGTAACATTAGGAAGTAAGTTATTTTACTTAGATTGTATTGAAATTCTGTTGATAGTTCCCATGTTTTAAGATGATGTCCCTAAACCATATGCTCAAAATACCCTCAGGCTTTTAAAATCCTTACTGAATGAGGAAATTATTCAATATAAGGAAATTATCTCAGTGACTGTGTTATTAGGAATGTAGCTTAGTGATTTTCCAGAAAGACAGATTACCTGGCCCAGATGGATAATTTTCTTAGTCTGGTACCATTGAAGCTGATAAAAATCAGTTTTAGTCACTGTTAATGAATATTTGCCACTTTACCCCTGGATACCAATGTGTTGTCTAGGGATTGAAGAAAACTGTAGATTCAGTAGGCAGAGAGCACCTCAAAAGGTCAATATCCAAAAAAATTAATGAATCAAATTTCTATCAAGCAGCATATTTTATTATCATTCAGGGGTATGTAAGGGCAGACACCCGTGTTTTCTAAGCATAATGATAAAATAATTTGAAATATAAAAACTGAGTTCTAGAATATTCTTTGACTTGCATATTAGAAGTCCCACTTAGATGTGTTTGTGTTAATTAGAGGGGGCTAATAAGCCATGCATTTTTCTCTAATCACCATAGGAATCCAAGGCAGTTAAAGAAGGAAAGAAAGATGGAAAAATGAAAAAAGGAAGGAAGGAAGGGCCTATCCACCTAAAGAGAGTTAAGAGTTAAGTTGGGAAATTAACATGTATAGAACATGTATAGAACATGTATAAAGTATTTTTTGTGGGAAGTGGGGGGAAGCATGAAGACATTTTAAATATAAGTATCTTCAATACTATGAACTGAGAGGCTAGGAAAAGTAAAAGATTAGGAAAGATTGAGAGATTTGTCTAATGTCACAGGGTAGCCATAGACATTTCTAGAACCTGGAATCCAGGTCTTCTAAACTCCAAGCTGACCAGTTCTGACAAGGCTACCCTACAATCAGGAAACAATCAAAACTACTCCTTCAGATGCTAAAAGATTTGGTTAAAAAAAAAAATCTGATGTAATTTGATCTTCAATAACGCATGTACAATATTAGACATCCTTATAAACTCTGGACACAGCGATTGCACACTCACAGGGAATTCAATTTGTGGTATACAATAGATGCTAATGTGGAAATACTAGGATAAATAATTTCTCCATTTGGCTGTTTTACTGGCACTTTGCTATACCTGTTGCCATTCCCTCAACTCTATCTTGGTTACAATTTACCAAAAGATCATCCCTGACACCAAATATATTTTAGCCTCAATAGCAAAGTCCTAGCTTGCACAATGTTCTGGATATGCTGTTGAGGTTGCCATTTGCAAATAGCATATATTGAGAACAGCTGGGCAGACAGAGCATCTGGAATAGGAATTAGCCTTTAGGTATACAGTGACTAACAAAGATGCCAGGGAAAGAAGTGTAAGCATTCATAGTTTCATGCTTTTATATACATGGCAATAATGCTTAGCAAAATGGCTCAAATGTATCCAAAGCTCTCTATTCCTGAGAATTTTCAAAACCAACCTTAAATGTTTCTGGATCAATAGGAATTAGTTTAAATTGTGCTTGTCTCAGGTGAAGACTGCTATGAATCAATCTCCTTCCAACTATACATGAGCAGCTTAAAATTACATCGCATGCCATGGCCAACAAGTGTTGGATGCCAAATCTAAATACAGTAGATCTAATTTTCACTAGATTGGAATATGTAATACAGAAATGGACTTTTAAAATGTCATGGGAAATAACTGCCTTGCCTCTAATGGCAATATGCTCCTTTAACACCCAATACCCAGATCCAATAGACTAGGAATCCATGTCACAGTACAGATTTGATTCATCAGTATTAAATATATATATATATATATATACACATATATACATATATATTATACATCATTATAGTTTAAATGGATGATTGGCTCTCTTTCCTAAAAACTGGAAAAGTTGTATTCCCTATTTCATGTTTATTGCTCACCAAGGGAGTACTACAATAGAGGGCTCTTGTTCTTACAGACTTTAAAAGAAATGAGGCTTGTTTAAAGTTTATTTCAACAGGCAACTTCACTGCAAGTAACTGTTCTAACAAACATGCTTAAGGCTTGTACTAGACTGTAACTCTGGATAAACACACACTTGCATATCTTCTGTGACTCATTGAGTACCCCAGATATTCTATATTCCACATCTGTGAATACCAGTTTCATCTTTAATGAGTTAATCTAAGAAAGAAAAAAAAAAAACACTCGAGAGCGATGACTGAGAGATCACACTTAAAATCTAAGAAAGTTTTTAATGAAATTAAAATAAAAAATAATAAACTTCTAAATAATAAACTTCTATCGGGCCATAGGGTATTCAAAAAAAGATTTTTTATTTTTTATTTTTTTATTTTTGCCTACTTATATTTGAGAAATCTGAGATGAAATCGGATTTACCAGGAACACCCTTGTTTGGGATTTGGATCTATGCTAACCCACTATTATCTTGTTGAGCCCTGAACTATTTCCCGGTTATTCACACAAGGCAAGTTAAAAGAAAGACTGGACCTGGATTTTTACGCTGGGGGCAAAAGAAAGTTGAGCAGGTCACCTAGGAGAAAAACTATTTGGTTTTCAAGGAAGGCTGCTAACTGCTCTATCCCAGCACGGGTGGTTACTGTGGGGAGCCAAGCTGGAGTTAACTTAAAAGGAAATTAATTCACCTCCCCTATTTCAGCAAGGGGGAGAGATTTTTGCGGGGATGCTGGCTGTTTGAGATGCAGAGAAATCACTAGAAATGTCTGCCTGCAGGGATCTCAGGTGCGCTCACCTGCTGGCTGCAGGCTGAGAGGAGGGGACCCAGCAGGCTCCGTGGAAGTCTGGAAGCCACTACTATTAATTGCTCTTGGGAGATGCTTTGATTTCCTCTAGGAAAAAAAGATAAAGGAGGGGCTCATGGGGCCAGGGCAGGTGGAACCTTGGGATATTTTCTATTTATTTCTCCTGAATTCTTTTTGTTACTTGGCTTCATCATTCATTGAAGTTTCTTCCTATCTGGTTTAATTTAGGGCCAGGGCTTGTTTGTTTTTTTGTTCTCCTTGATTTCCTGGAAGACTGACAAAACAGTCTAAAGAATGTGAGTGCCTGCTTTGAATTAAGCCTACTGAGTCAAATTACTGATTGCAAAGGCAGCGGTTAGAAACAAACCGATTTTGATTCATGTTAGAAAGAGGCACTCATGGTTCTAAAGCAAGGCAAGGAGCAGAGAAAACATGGCTGTTACTTGGTTGCTCGCATGGAGGCAGGAATAAATTGCTTGTTTGTTTAACAGCTTTTGAAAGTAGCAGATAGATTGCTTTTGGTGACTAAATGTGGTTATGAGAGGTTGAACAATTGGAGTCATTTCCATAATCAGCAATTGCTGTTGCTGAAATTAGAGAGAAAAGTAAGTGATAAATAAAGGGAAAACATGTCTGGCAGGAAGCATTATTCAATCATAAGCCATCCCAAATGGTTAAAAATATAGCTTATATTACACTCCTGTGAATTTACAACAACACGGAAAAAAACAGACCACTCAATTTCACAGTTCCAGGGAAAAATGAGGCTCTTTCTGGAACTTTTACTTTCCCAGCAATGTGTTTGTGATGCATTCCAGATGGACAAGCCTTGAAAAGTGACAGTATCCATCTATTTGTGAGAATGAACACAGAGAGAGTGAGAGTTTTCACATCCCTGTCTCTCTAAAACATAAACACTGGAAACCACAAATGAATCCACTTAATCCAATTTGGGAGGACTCCTCAGGACGAAAAGCTTTATCAGTTATCATCAAAGCATCCAGTCTAATTCTTGTTCACTCCAGTCTTGGGCGGGGGGCGGGTGCCAGGGTGGTTGATGAAATGAAAATAAAATAAAGCTAAAGGCAGTTGTTTGGATGGAGATATGCAGCTGATATTTTAATGTGTGGGTGATACAAGGCTGAAATACATCAGTGTTATGTTGTGAGATGAATTAAAATATAAAAAGATCTTGACAAATTGGAAACGTGATCTAAATTTAACAGAATGCTATTTCATGGAAACAAATGTTAGGACTTGAACTTGGTTTCAGAAAGCCCTGACTGTGGGATAGAGGAGACATTGTTTAGCAGGAACTCATAAAAGAAAATGTCTGTTGTTTGCTAATCAACTCCAGAAAAAAACAACAGTGTCACAGGAAGAGCTGCTGTGACGTGATTGCAGATTGACTCAGGAGAAGAGAGAAATGTGTTAACTGAATAAAAGGAAGGTAACAGTTCTAATCTGCTGGAGGAACTGCAGCTAAACCTTCGCTTAGCCCTGCCCTCTTGACACAGTATGAGAGGAATCCGACAGAAGGCCAATCCCTCCTCTGGATGTTTGAATTCTACCTAGCCTTCCCTTCTAGGCAACCTTCTTCTGGCAGTCCCTTCTTCTTGCTTCTATGCTGGTAACTCCCACCTCTTTCCCAGTTCCTTCTCCTCAGCATTTGGTCACACTCAAGTCTTTCTCATCATAAAAACCCTTCCCAGTGCCCTGCATTACCCCTGTGACTGCCATCCTCTTCTCCCTTTTGCTGCTGAATCCCTCAGAGTTGCCACTTCCCCTTCATTGCCTCCCTGTAATCTTCACCCCACCAGGACTTCTGCCCCTCCCTGGAATGGCCCTTCATTAAAATCACCTGTAACTAAGGGACAGTGGTCAGTCCTTATCTTCGTTGGCTGCTGGACAGCATTAAATATCATTGACCAGTCTTTCTGGAACGAGTTTTCTTTGGGCTTCCCAGACACAGCCCATGCTGGTTCTTCTCCATTGGGAGCTGCCCATTCCCAGTTTTGTTAGTTGTTTTGGTTTTGTTAGTGTGTTTTGGAGGATCCTTCTGCTCTGTTCAAACTTAAAGTTTTGCTCTTTCTCCAGGTCCCTTATTCCCTTCCCCATGCTTCTTCCACAGCAGGTGGAGGGAGTTCCCTGGATGGAAACCAGAGGTTGAGTCCCTGCTTCATCAAAGGGGCCTCCCTGCATCGCCTCACAGAAATGCCCACCAAGGAGGCAATGCCGAGGAAACAACAGAACTCCCTCATCTGGGACCCAGAACAGAAAAATCAGCTGTCTTCATGCAGCAGTGGTTTCAAAGAGTTAACAACACTAGAAACTTTTAAGAAAATTCTGCCATAAGGAACCATTTTTGAGCTTAAAAATAGGGAAGAATAGAGACCCCCATGTTCTACAAAAGCTAACCCTGGGCTCTGCAGAGAGGGTCCTGGAAAGAATCAAGGATACACAATGGAGGGTGGAGTAAAATGTTGCCACAGAAATGCAAAACAAGCTAAACTGGGTTGGAAGAAATAAGACCACTGGGTCAGCCAGGGAAGGATGACACTTGGGGGACCATTCCACCCTGAGACAGAGAAGTGGCAGCCATTCCTTTCTGTATTGGTTATGGCCACCATTTATTACTTAGCACTCAGATGTGCCAATAAATATTTATGTTTGAGTGACTGAGATTCTGACTTTGCTACAATCTCTCTCTACCCCTTCTTCCTTAGGAACAGAATTTCTGGGTATTAGCTAGGTTCACAGTGGTCCATGAAAAAGATATTTTTCAGGTATCTCTTGAGGTTCAGAATGGCCATGTGACTACATCTGGGGTTCAACTAAAAGTAGTGGGTGCAAGCATTGCATTTACATTGAAAAGATTTGCTCTTCTAAATTTCTTCCATCTCATTAAGATGTTTTAAAACACACAGAAAAATTGAAACATACAGTAATCACCAAAACACCCACAACCTGTATTTATAGTTATTAACATTTTGCTCTACTTATTTTATACATCTATTATTTAAGTACACTTCACCCCGAAAGTTATTTTATATGTTTCCAACAATCCCAGAGTAGATATGATCATTTTTGTTTCACAAATGACTAAGGAGCAGGCCAGAAGTCCAAGTAACTTGCTTAGGTCACATTGACAGTAATTAGTAGAACCCCATTTTGAACTCAGGCCTTTCTCCAAAATTCTTGTTTTAACTTATGAGTTTCCCATCCCTTGGACTGCCCACCCAGGGACCTCTCAGAGCTTCTGAGGCTTTGGGGGCATAAACCACCTTTCATTTTATCAGTAGTTGATATTCCAGGGATATTGTAAAAGGAGAGTTCTGAAGCTCAGCTCAGCTCCTGAGCTAGAAAAGAGAGAGGAACTCTGAACCATTAGGGAATAATAACCGTGCATTCTGTGATGCTGCCTTTGGTTGTTTCTCCTTCGTATTCTGATGGGAGGATAAAAACAGCTCTGTAGGATGGAGCTTCAACAGAGAAGATAAACTATATTTTGCATTTCCACTACAAATATTTTTCTGTGGGGATAAACAATTCCATTAAATAGGGTATCCCTTTTCCCTCTGATTAATTTGAAAGAAGTCAGAATCTTTCTTCTTTCTTTTCTCTCTCTCACTTTTTTTTTTTTTTTTTTTTTTAGGAGAAAGCCCTTAAGGGGAAAGGCAGAAGGGGAAGGGGCAGAGGGAGAGGGAGAGAGGGAATCTGAAGTAGGCTCCACGCCCAACACAGAGCTGATGTGGGGCTCAATCTCACAGGACCCTGAGATCATGACCTAAGCCAAAATCAAGAACCGGATGCTTAACCAACTGAGCCACCCAGGCACCCCATCTTTCTTCTATCTTGAAATTGAATGCTTTTCACTATACTTCCTGCTATGTCTAAGACCTATTTTGCATAGGTCTGCAGGCTGTTATACACTTTGGGGTTTGCCCAACCTCCCTCTGATGGACAAAATTTCTGAAGCTGTTTCTTGGAGTCTCATCAAGAATGATGACTCTCAGCCACCTTAATATCACGGTGGAGGCTCCCAGAGCAATTTGCTTAGTAATTTATTTTGTGATACGTGCTGTGGACATAAAACTTTTAAAAGTAAAGCTCAAGTCCCAACATAAAGATCTGAAAAGAACATTTTCAATCTGTTGGTACAGACTGTTTTCGATCAGCCCAACTGCCAGTGGTGACCCCTGGCATGGGTGGCCTCACACAGTCAGGAGCAGCCGCTCTCCTGGATACAGAGCCCACAGATTACCACATTATCATCTCCCAAGTGAAACCAGAGTTCCATTTAACAAGCTGACAGGAACAACAGGACCACAAAATAACAAGCAGATACATGGTATGGTATTTGTCAAAGATAAAGGGCTGAGCTTGAGTTTAATGCTTCTAGAAGGTTTGGGAAGACATTCAAATCATCTGCTCCAAATAGTTTCTATTGCTTGAACTTCTTCTCACATGTCTCTTATTTGGAGTTGCCATTTTGACACTTTAACCTTCATTTGGTGGCAATCTTTTGAAGACACCAGAAAGGCCATTAGAGTCTGTGCTGATTTCATTGATATGTCTTATGTTTCCACATGTGCACTCTACTGAAATTCTTAAGGGCGGGAGCCAAATTCAATTCTACTTTACTGTTACACCTTCCTAAAGCTAAATTTACAAATTGCACACAAACATGCACACGTGTTTGCAGTAAGACTTTCCGCAAGAACACATAGCCTCGTTTCTGTATGGTTATAAAGTAAGCATAGAAAGAGGTTAAAAGAAAAAAATCTAATCCAATCATATGTGTCTTATTGCCCATATGATATAAAATAGGATTTTTTTTTTTAATCAGTCATACCCATTGCCATTTTAGATTTGGTCTTCTGAGAATATAACATCCTGTATTTCTCTATTACCTGTATACACAAATTAAATTTGAAAAGAAAAATATTATCTTTCCTGTTTTCTTCAGAATGTGCAAAAGCAGCCAATACAACATGAAATATGGCATGCGTTAGGAGAATTAATTTTTGGATGTGTCTGACAGTATATATGACGTGGACATTTTATGCCACCAAAAACTAAAGAGAAACTATTTTTTAAACCAAATATCATATATATTTAGAGGAAGTAAATGCCCTTTTACTTTTATATATAAATTTTTATAAAAATGAAATTTCTATAACTGTCAAATCTCCAGTTAGCCTGAAACTCTTCAAATACTGAAATGTGTGAATGGACCTCTAATTGCTTTTTTATTGTTTGTGAGGAGAATCACATCGTAGGAGAACATTCTGTCAAAGAGAAGTCTTCTTTCATTTGGATGGTAGTTTTATTTCCCTTATCCCCAGAGCTCTTACAGAACTCTTTATCCAACTTGCTCACTGCAAGCTCAGTTTCTTTGGCCACCATGATCTGGAGTTCTATTCTAAGTTTTGAATTTTGCAAACATCGTTCTACCTCCATTTAAATATATATTTCTATCACACACTAAACATTCTGAGGGAGACTCTTTGACACAGGCTGCGAGCGGTTTGCTTCCCTACTGCTTAACAGAACAGTCCTGAATAATCCGTACCTCCGTGATGCACTCCTCAAGTCTGTACCAGGAATGAAACACTCTAATTGCTATCAGTTATAACAGCAAATTCCCGGCATGTTTCCACTAAGTAAGGGAACTGAATGGCAACAGCTCTCCGTGTTTCAGCAACAAAGAGTGAGTGCTTCGAGGCTGAAGCGAGGATACCCAGAAGAGCTGGGCTTGGGGAATTTCTTTTCAGAAACATTTCTTATGTGAGGAAGGCTGCAAATTGCTTAGTGTATTGAGGTATTTGCAGCCAGACAAAAGGAACTGATTCTAGCACCACTTAACAGCCGTTTGCAACTATGGCCCAAGGAGGCCCGGGAGCAAGCTGTACTTAAGTCTTGGCTGCTGGCTGATTCTTGCCCAACAAGGTCCATGAGACAGGCTCTGAAGTGTCCTATCAGGGTTGAGTATGACAAGATTACAGTATATATATATATTCCAAATATATATGAAGAAACGCACTATGAATTAAAGAGTCCGAAGGGGGGGCAGATAGAAATGTACGTGGAGGGATAGTCTCTCATGTGGAATTTTTTATACGTCAAGAAAAAGTTAAAAATAACACATAAATAGGGATACTGGAAACTTCTCAGGTATAAACTAGGTATTTCTTCAAGCATTATGGTATTTCTTCAAGCATTATGATAAATATAGCAACTATTGGGGAGAAAAACTTCCCTTCTTTTCTTCTAGGTTCTTCGACTGGTCTAATAATCAAACTGACATAAAACAGAGTAATAGGAGAAAAAAATTCACATGTACAGGAGCTAAAAAAATGAAACTCAAAGTGGGCAAAGCAAGCAGCTTTTATACATTTTAGAAAAAGAAACAATAAATTTGTGAAGAATTGACAAGACAAAGATGTTTGGGTTTGGAGTAGTAAGTTACTAAAAAAGTAACAAGGATTGTTTACACAACCTTCTTAGCCCTGAATTCCTTTTCTCTGGTAATAATGATGTCTCCGCCTCCTGGTAGGGGTACCTTTTACGTGGGAGATTTATTTCCTGCTTTTAGGGGACAAAGGAGGATCAGAGTGTCCTTTTTGCACTGGCTGTTTCTTAAGGAACTCTAATTTAAAATAATCAATATGCCAGAGTGGCCCATGTCGGGGCAATCTGCCCTGAGCCCCATCATAACTAAAAGCCTGATGGTTCAAGGATTAAGACAAACATGGCAGGTGAAGAATGACAAGAAGAAAAAAAATAAATAAATAAAACAACTTCACAGTTTTACAACTAATTTCTAGATTAGTCTCTTGGATTAAACATGGATCGTTCTATATACTTATATGCATGCACACGTGCATGTACATACAAACACCCACCCCCCACATACACACACCACATACACGCTACCTTTACTCTCACAGCCATCACAACCCTGCAACCTTCACTTTCATCTTCGTTCCCTAGCTGAACTGGGCTACAGAAGAGAGGGAACATTTGAGCTCTCAACCTGCTGAGAGCCCAACCTCAGCTCTAGGTGCTTTATGTGCTGGAGCCAAGAGCAAGGCCCAAGCCATCTGAGAAGCTGGAATATGTCTCATGCACGTTTGCTTACCTGGGGACACAGACAGAGCCCTGCCATGAGATCCTGACGGGTCTCTTTCATAAACAACTCAGTATAGGGGTGAAAGGAAAGCAAACCTGTATTTATAAGCTTATAAATAACTACTCAATTTGATACAGTCTTTCCTTGTCTTGCATTATTTCTCCTTTCACCCAGTACTAGCTTTTGAAGGAATCATTGTCTTTCCTGCTTTCTGGCCTTCACATGTGTCCTGCTTCCCTGCTTGCCCAATAGTCACAATTTAGCTTTAAAGGTATAGCCTCTGAAGTTACAAAGTTTAGAATTCATTTCTTCTCTGTTGGTCTCCCTCTGCATTGGCATGTGGTGGTGGGAAATGATAGAAAATTCCCTTGAAGACTGGCTGGCATGCCCCCAACAGGAAATTTGGCAGTTTCATTAGTAATGGCTTTTGAGGGCCATTTAGCTCTAAGCATATAAAGTATCCCTATGTGTCACACGTCGCTTAGAATTATTTAAATATTTACATGTAATGAATTTAGTAATCTGTAATACCATTTGTTATATGACATAGTCACTAAGTATTGGGTTTGCTATATTTAAAGTATTTGAATTATATTATTTTTAAAACACAGATTTTAAGTATGGACAAAACTGGTTATTCAGGTGATCTAACAGGAGACAATGAGTCAACATTAGAGAGAGCAACAGCAGAAAGTTGCTACCCTCCCTCCTCCTTAAGGCTGAGGGACAAATGGAGGAAGTGTAATTATTAAGTTACCAGAACCAAAGGTAAGCGATGGGATCAAACTGCCTCCTAATTTATCTTCCTATTGCACATTGTGAGTTAGTGGAATAACCTAAGAATTTCAGGGACAAATATAGGACACAATACAGCATGTTATTTAATTCATATAATGTACTTAGAATAGAATCCAAAGTGTTATTCTTTTTCTTCTGACTTATTATTCTTATTAGCTGTTCAAAGGTTCTGGTACCTTTTGATCTGACCTATAATTCTCCAAGGTCAGCAAGCTAGAGCTATGGATAGTTACACCAAGGAGAAAAACAAAAAAACAAAAAACACTCAATTGGCAAAGGAGAAAACTTCCTGTGAGTAGTTAAAGAAGTCTGGAGATGGTTTTTGAACTTTAAAACCATCCTGGGAATTGGTTAAACTGTTGAACCTGCCAGTATGGACCCTGATGCAGTGGGTCTGGGGTAAAGTTCAGGACCAGACACGCTGATTTGTTGTAGATGGTCCGAAGACCTCACCTTGTGACGTATGCTCATTGTGACTGGAACAGAGGAAGAAATGATCTTCCATTAATTTGGACCTGCATATTTTTTTTAATAAATGAAATAGAGTTGAAGAGAAGTAAAAGCATCAGAGGACATCAAACATAATATTTTTTCATGAAACTTTAATTTTCAATTATATATGAATGTGTGTACTGGGTGGATGTAGTGAATTCCTCACTATGCGTTGTAGACGAAAAGTTGAAAAGATTTTGTTCTAGGGAACTCATAGCACTCACATCAAGTGACATGCACTCACAAGACATTCTAAACTCTGAAGCCACCTAAGAAACTTAGGGTTAAAGAAAAGGGTAAGGAGGAGGAGGGAGAAAGGCTAGTGGGATATCAACTGGTATAAAGAACTGAGTTACCAAGATATAAAGAAGGAGCAGTCAGTGGGCTGTAACCAAACTCTGACCCATAATTAGAGTGACATGCATGTGAAATGCTTAATGAATGGATTAGGGACCATGCAGCTCTGACAAATGGTAGAGGAAACCTAAATTTAAAAGAGGTTTTACATTCTAACCAGCTATTATTACCAGTCCCTTCTTGGTCTCTCAATAAATTTCCTTTCTGCTGGAATTCTTCATGCTTCCTCAAAGCTTGATGGTGATTTTTTTTTTCTTTATTTACTTTCGAAAGGCAGGGGAAAATTGTTTCAGTATGTTCTTTAAATTAGTTTCCTTGAAGTGTTTTCCTTGCACACATTAATTATAGCTCCCTCGAGGGGCTGAAGTACCATATAACACACTGTAAGTCTGCTCCGCAATCTCGCTTCTCCAATTCAAGTTGCCAATTCTCCCTACAATCTGGGATCTATATTAATATGTAAGCAAGAAGTACCTGGCTGAGATTCTTTCAACTATAGGAAGAGAAAATGTGCCCATCGGTGCTTGAGTACACCAAACCTAAAATGAACAGTCTGTGGCCCATAAAATGAAGTAGCTAGATTAAATGACCTCCGAGGTCCCCCCTTCTAACTCAAACACACTCCAAAGAGAGTTTCATTTAATACCTTATAGTACAGAGAAGAGATCGGTAGAACTTTGATGAGGCTGAGTGATTCTCATTAGCATGATCCGGTTAGAATTCCAGAGGCTCTCAAGAAAATAATACATGTCCAAGAGTCTACATTTGAGCTGTCACTGTACTAGACACTCAGATATGGTTAGCCCAAGGAAGTGTAATCATGTTTTCATTCCTGAAGATAGCAGGTTTTCTAAAGTGACCACAATACAATATTATGTTTCATCCCATAGCCACAAGTCACCGAGGGAGAAAAAAATATATAGTTAAAGACAAAACGTAGCTCTAAAACAAAGTTTTTCAAATTCCTGTCTTTTCAGATAGGGTTAAAAGCAATGGCAGCTTTGAGAATCAGAGTAGTTCATTCACTGACCAAGTAGAACGGGAGGTTTCTTAGGAAATTTTAGGAAAGAGGTATAGGAAGAGATTCCAGGCCAAACTACTTATTAAACAATCCCTATGCTTAGGAAATATAGCAGGTGTTGTATCTGGGTTATCTCATTTCCTCTGCTTGTCCCTATGAAGTAGGTGTGTTTACTCCCATTTTACAGATGGAGAAATTTCAGCTCAGTGTCAGCCAGGGTCAAAGGCAGATTTTTAATCCAAGTAATAATTCACTCAACCTCAGGCAGCTTGAACCAGAAGAAGACAGGCATGTTAGCTTTATGAACATCGAGTGTGTGACCTAACAACATGCAACAGATGGTTCCTTAAAATTCATCATCTTCCCCATTCTTTTACTTAATTGGGTTCAAAGCTCTGGGCAGGTTCTCGCTGTCAGAAATCCTCTTCTCTCAGTAGCTTAAGCATTCACTGAGCTGGTTCCAAAAGGGAACAGTAGTTAAGAAGAGTTAGGCTGAAATTCCTGAGGCACACAACAAGCCCCACCAAACCTTCACCCTGACACCTCCAGCTCTTAACATATGCCCGTTGCTGATGAGATCTCATTCCCTCACAGTACCAAAATCCACGGCTTATATACCTCTCTATGCACCTCTCATCCAGACTATTAAAAAAATAATAATAATCTTCAACACTGATTTCTCTTTGACGCGCTAACGCAAATCTGCAGTGGCACAACCTACAGGCACTACAAATCCATCATGCTAGCAGAATTCCCCACCCTTCCTCAGGAAGCTGCACTTAGGTCTGAAATCACTGTTTCAGTAAATGACACCACCATTCACCCGCTTGACTCTAGGCAGTGTTCTCCTCAATAGGCAGACTGACACACACAAAGCAGGAGGCAAATTAAAAACAAATATTTGCTGCCACCTGACTGCAGACCTTCGTCTCTTGGCTGAAACATTGCAAAAAATCCCTAAATTCCCTAATAGGAGTCTCATCTATTCCAGCACATTCTCCACATTCCTGCAAGTGTTCCCTCCCTGAAGATACACTTTTGATCATGTTGCTCCCCTGCTCAATGGCTTTCAGTGGTTTCTAGGGAACTTTAACAGTGGCTTGTAGCTTGGGTTCCAAGTTCATGCATGTACATACTTTTGTGTAAAAGTGACTATGTGTGCATGGTGTTCTTGGGAGAAGTCTTTGAGCTTTCTTCCAGCAGATCCTAAAGAAATAGCAGGTCACACACACACACACACACACACACACACGACACACACACAGTAAAACTAGGAGAAAAACAACAATACAGGGAAAGTGAAATGGAGGGAGAAGTGATGTGAGGATTGGAAGAGGCCCAAGGAAGAATTCAGAGACACAGCCAATGGAGTAAGTCAGAAGCTGGGCATCTGGGCAGGCAGGATGCCTCTGTGAATAAATGAACTACATCTCATGTCCCCATCATAAGGGATGAAAGGGAGACTGGCAGAGGATCAAAACCCAGAATCTGAGGGATATGACAATTATATGGGGGTAGAGTCCAGGTAAACATGACTGGGGTAAGTCCAACAAATAGAAGAGAGATGTACCAACAGTTGTAGAACAATAATGACTCTAGAGGATGTAATATTCAGGGAAGTCCCCTAGAATATTAGGCTAGGAGAGAATCCTGGTCCCATTCATTTGCTGTCCAGGGGAGAAAAATGGATGGTGGAAAGGTCAAGTAAAATATTCAAGTTCATACATGTCATTCTGTTGCTCCAAATTCTTCTCCTTTCTCATCTTTGATCTTCTCACTCTTGCTTACAGAACAAAGTCCAATTCTTCAGAATGGCACTGATGCCTTGACTATCCATTTGACCTCACAGTTCTCTTCTCTGGTATTTCTCAATTTTACTTCAATATGTCCTGTGCTTTTTCCTGCCTCTCTTCATCTTTCTGAATGGAATGTTCATGTTCTTCTTTCTGAATGGAATGCCTCTCTTCCTTCTATCTACTTCTTGAAATTCTGGTTCCAAGAGCCAGTTTAAGAGCCTCGGAGTTTAAAATGTCCAAAACATTTTCTTGAATCCATTCCCTTCCAAGAAATGGTTTTCCTTATTTTAAAACCATATATCTCTCTGTGGTATTTCTCCTATGCAAATGTCACCTTGTATTATGACTGTTAAGAGTCCTCATAATCAGGTGGTAAATGCTTTAACAATGGCAGAACTGTCTTAGCAATTTTTGTGCACTGTGCTCATGGCTCAGAGCTTGTATGCATTAAGGGTCTAACAGTGTTTGCTTAAGGAACAAATAAATGAATGAAACTATTAAATCTCAGCACCCATCATATCTCCTATCTATTTCTGTGTTTATCTGCATTTATTTTTTTATGTGTTATGGGGGGTCTGGAGGTTATGTCAAACTTCTTACTAGGCCTAAATGTGCATAATATAACCACTGAATACTGACTATGTGCCATATCCTATGCTAAATGCTTTATACATATAATCTCATTTTGTTATTTACAATCACCCAGGCTGACTAATAATTACTATTCCTACTCTATATGCAAAGTAACCAAGGTTTAAAGAGATTAAAGAATTTGCTCTAGAGTCATCCAGATATTAAATGGCATCGCCAAAATTTGAAAACAGATAATTTCAAAGTCTATGATACAGCAAACAAATTATGAATTTAGCTCTACTGTTGTGGAATTCAACTCCACAGAACTTTCTTTAGTTGTATACACTGACACATAGTATATAGTGTACACATCAGTATATACATATTATTTTAAATGTGTATATAGATATGCACATGCAAATATGTTCTAATTATATTCTGAACATAATATTCTAATCAGCACAATCATTTATCAAAGCAATGTTCCATTTTTAGTTCTCTCATAAAAATCATTTTATAAGAATAAATTCAATGAATAATGCCAATTATATGATAAAATACATTCTGATGTTTCCTATTTTCACATGAATGAGTCACATAAACCACAGAGATTAGGATACAAGTAAAATATAGAAAGAAATCTATGCTTAGCAAAATTTGACTCTATCCAAAACCACTTAATTAATGCCAGGTTACAAAATGCACACTGAATTTCAATCAAAAGCCAACTTTAGAATTTTAGTCAGGAGCCTACCCAGAACCTGGTATGTTCAAGGGGGAATTGGAAGAGGTAGACACAGTCTCACAATCCCTCACATGAGTTCAGTGACTGCTTGTACCATACACTAACTTCTACTTTGTTTGCTTAATTTTGTTATTTATTTGAGAGAGAGAGAGAGAGAGAGCGAGAGAGAGCACACAAGCAGGGATGGGGGTAGAGGGAGAAGCAGACACCCTGCTTAACAGAGAGCCCAACACGGGACTCGATCCCAGGACCCTGGGATCATGACGTGAGCCAAAGGCAGATACTTAACTGACTGAGCCACCTAGGTGCCCCTAACGTTTAGTTGTTCACCAAAATCTCTAACTCCCCTCTTTCTGGACACTCTATTGGACACTTCCCAGTTTGCCTTGCAATTTTAGTGTAGCCCTGTGATTATATTCTGACCAAGAGAATGTGAGGGAAGATCATAAAACCTTTCATGTATGTTCCTACATGCTTGTATCCTTTCTGACAGTTGTATATCAATGCCTAAAGTAACCATGGAAGCCACACACTGATAGTAGGAAAGCTTCTATCAGCTTGGATGCCTAAATGACAATGTGCAGCAGATCTGCCCCCAACTTCTGTTGACCAGGAACAGCCACCCACACTGAACTGTGATATGAACAACTAATAAACCTCTATTGTGTTAGGTTGGTGAAATTTGAGGGACATTTATTATAACATCTAACATTATTCTAATACATATAGCAACCTTTAAATAGACTAAGCGCTCTAAGGTTCAGGAATTTTTACTCCTAATATTATCTAAATAAGATTTTTAAAAATAGAATTTTAGAAACCATAACCAAATTATACTATTGGTTAATTATAAACAAATTCAAATATGTATTTAAGTTAATTTCAAACACAATATTATGGTATTAACAGTTTACCCTCATTAGGAGTTGATAAGAATTCTATGATCTGCCAAAGTTAACTGTATCTTATCAGTCTTGTCCCTGGTCTCTGACTTGTTGATCTGTTGTCCACTTTTGTCTTATTTTTTTTATTTCTAAAATTTTTTTTAAATTTTAATTCCAATATAGTTAACATTCAGTGTTATATTAGTTCCAGGTGTATAATACAGTGATTCAATGATTCTATACAGTACTCAGTGTTCATCATGATAAGTGCATTATTTAATCCCTATCACCTATTTCACCCATCCCCCCACCCACCTTCCCTCTGATAATCATCGGTTTGCTCTCTATAATTAAGAGTCTGTTTCTTGGTTTGTTTTTCTCTTTTTATTTCCTTTGTTCATCTGTTTTATTTATTAAATTACACATGTGAGTGAAATCATATATTATTTGTCCTTCTCTAAATGACTTATTTCCCTTAGCATTATACTCTAGCTCCATTCACGTGGTTACAAATGGAAAATTTCATACTTTGTATAGCTGAATAATATAATATAATATAATAATATATATATTCTCATACACTCTATCTATCTAGATATAGATCTACACATATCACATCTTTATCCATTCATCTATCAAGGGACACTTGGGCTGCCTCCATAATTTGGCTATTATACATGATGCTACAATAAACATGGGTTGCAGATATCATTTCGGATTAATGTTTTTGTATTCTTTGGGTAAACACTCAATAGTATGATTACTGGATCATACAGTAGCTCTATTTTTTTTTTTTTGAGGAAGTTTTCCACAGTGACTGCACCAGTTTGCATTCCCACCAACAATGAAGAGGGTTCCTTCTTCTTCACATCCTCACCAACACTTACTGTTTCTTGTGTTTTTTATTTTAGCCATTCTGACAGATCTAAGTGTTATCTCATTATAGTTTTGATTGTATTTCCCTGAAGATAAGTGACACTGAACATCTTTTCATGTGTCTGTTGGCCATCTGTATGTCTTTTTTTTTTTTGGAAAAATATCTATTCATGACTTCTGCCCATTTTTTAATTGGATTATTTGGGTTTTTTGGGTGTTGAGTTGTGTAAGTCCTTTATATATTTTGGATACTAATCCTTTATTGTATATGTCACTTGCAAATATCTTCTCCCATTCACTAGGCTATCTTTTAGTTTTGCTGGTTGTTTCCTTTGCTATGCAGAGAAGCTTTTTATTTGATGTAGTCCCAATAGTTTATTTTTGCTTTTATTTCCCTTGACTCAGAACACATATCTAGAAAAATGCTGCTAAGGTCAATGTAAGAGAAATTACTGCCTGTGCTCTCTTCTAGGATTTTTATGGTTTCAGGTCTTACATTTAGGTCTTTGAATAGTTGAATTATTCATTCATGTATATCAGTATTATTCATTCTCGTTCTGTGAAAAATGCTATTGGTATTTTGATAGGGATTGCATTAAATCTATGGACTGCTCTAGGTAATATAGACATTTTAACAATATTTGTTCCTCCAATCCACAAGAATGGACTATCTTTCCATTTATTTGTATTGTCTTCTATTTCTTTCATTAATGTTTTATAGTTTTCAGAGTATAGTTCTTTCACCTCCTTGGTTAGGTTTATTCCTAGGTATTTTATTATTTTGGGTTTAACTATAAATGGGATTGCTTTCTTAATTCCTCTTTCTGTTGGCTCATTATTAGTGTACAGAAATACAACAGAGTTCTGTACATTGATTTTTTATCCTGCAACGTTACTGAATTCATGTGTCAGTTCTAGAAGATTTTTGGTGAAATGCTTAGGGTTTTCTATGTATAACATCACTTCATCTGCAAATAGTGAAAGTTTTACTTTTTCCTTACCAATTTCGATGCCTTTTATTCCTTTTCCATGTCTGATTGCTGTGGCTAGGACTTCTAGTACTATGTTGAATAAAACTGGTGAAGGTGGAAATCCTTATCTTGTTCCTGGTCTTACGGGGAAAATTCTCAGTTTCTCACAATTAACTATGATGTTAGCTATGGATTTTTCATATATGGCCTTTATTATGTTGAAGTGTGTTCTGTCTGAACCTACTTAGTTGAGGGTTTTTGTCATGAATGGATGTTGTACTTTGTAAAATGCTTTTTCTGCATCTATTGAAATGATCATATGTCTTTTATCCTTTCTCTTGTTAATATGATGTATCATGTTGATTGATTTGTGATTACTAAATGACCCTTGCATCCTGGGGATAAATTCCACTTGATTGTGGTGAATGATTTTTTTTTTAAATGTATCATTGTATTCGGTTTGCTAATATTTTGTTGAGGATTTTTGTATCTATGTTCATCAGAGATGTTGACCTGTAGTTCTCTTTTTTAATAGTGTCTTTATCTAATTTTGGTATCAGGGTAATGTAGGCCTCACAGAATGAATTTGGAAGTTTTCCTTCCTTTTCTGTATTTTTGGGATAATTTGAAAAGAATATGTATTAACTCTTCTTTAAATGTTTGGTAGAATTTAACTGTGAAACCATCTGGTCCTGGACTTTTGTTTGTTGGAAGTTTTTATATTACTGATTCAATTTCATTGGTGGTAACTGTTGTGTTCAAATTTTCCATTTATTCCTAATTCAGTTTTAGGATGGTATATGTTTCTAGAAACATATCCATTTCTTCTAGGTTGTCCAACTTGTTGGAATACAATTTTTTCATAATATTCTCTTATAATCCTTCGTAATTCTGTGGTGTTTGTCATTATTTTTCCTGTTTCATTTCCAATTTTATTTGAGTCTCCGTCCTCTCTTTCTCTCACTCTCTCTCTTATGAGTTTAGCTAAAGGTTTATCAATTTTCTTGATCTTTTCAAAGAAGCAGCTCCTGATTTCATTGATGTGTTCTGCTTTTTAGATTCTATTTCATTTATTTCTGCTCTAATCTTTGTTACTTCCTTCCTTCTACTGGTTTTGGGTTTTGTTTGTTCTTTTTTTACTAGCTCCTTTAGATGTAAGGTTAGGGTTGTTTATTTGAGATTGTTCTTACTTCTTGAGGTGGGCCTGTATTGCTTCCTTTCCCTCTTAGAACCACTTACTTCCCTCTTAGAACCACTTTTGCTGCATCCCAAAGATTCTGGACCCTTGTGTTTTCATTTTCATTTGTCTCCATGAATTTGTTTTTAATTTCCTCTTTCATTTCTTTGTTAACCCATTCATTTTTTGGTCATATGTTATTTAACCTCCATGTACTTGCAGTCTTTCCAGATTTTTCTTGTGGTTGATTTCTAGTTTCATAGTGCTGTGGTCAGAAAAGACACATGGAATGACTTCTATCTTTTTGAATTTCTTGAGACTCGTTTTGTGGCCTAATATTTCATCTGCTCTGGAGAATGTTCCATGTGCACTTAAGAAGAATGTGTATTTTTCTGTTTTAGGATGGAATGTTCTGAATATGTCTGTTACATCCATCTGGTCCAATGTGTCATTCAAAGCCACTGTTTCCTTGTTGATTTTCTGTTTGGATGATCTGTCCATTGATGTAAATGGGGTGTTAAAGTTCCCTACTATTTATTTATTTAAACAAATCTTGTAGAAAACCTTCAGATGTCCCCTCACTTACTGATAGTCCACTTCTTTTCCTGTATGGGTTTTGCTGGCAGAAGAGCAAAAAAAGTGACCTCCAATCTTTCCTTATTTTATTCCTTCTGTTATTTTGTACATAGTGTCCTCTGTACCTACCTTTCATGTTTCTTTCTCCTCTGCAGCCTTTGAACTTCCATTTATGTACTGTGCTTGATTTCCTTCATGCTGAGCTCATGGTATTCCTTGGTGCCTCCCAGCTTTTGCTCTCAAAGTTCAACTTTGTTTTTAAACAGGTTTAAAAGCACATACTTCCCTTAAAGGCACTACTGTGGCCTCATGGATGCAACGTCCCTACTTTTTCAATCTTTTTCAGCATGTCCTGATCATACTGCCTCTCCTGTCTTCTTAGACATTAGGTCTTTAGCCACCCTGACCACAAACTGACTCTTACTTCCCCCCAGACTGACTTACAGGACTGATTTGACTTTGAGCTCTCTTGAAAAGGTCACTTTTTCACCCTTGTGGTGTGGGGAGGGCAAAGGCTAGTTTTCTAAAAGAATACCACAGGAAGACTATTCGAAAAGAACATTGAACGTGGTTTCTCTGATGCCAACTCTTGCTTCACTTTGAAATATTCACCCTTTTGCATCAGCAAGACGAGGAACAAAGTGATTGAACTAGTATCTGCTTTCCACCTGCCAAGTTTGGCTTAAAGAATAAATGAAAAGTAAAAGGGGGCTCCTCTCTACTTAAAAATTTAACTCTTAGCCACAAATTTCAAAAATTAAGATAAACAAATAAGTACAATTATGGCTGTTTTAGGAAAATTTGATTTTAAAAAAAATCTATTCCTAAAACAACTATAGATTAATGTTTTACATTGCAAAAGCATAATTCTTTTTTACACAAAAGGGCCTCCAATGTTTCTAATGAATTAGAAGCTTTTAGCACATGTAAAATATTACTTATTCCAAGTATTACAGTTGGTCTTAAAACAATCCTTTCAGGAACATATCCACCTACTATCGACTGTTTAGAATGAGTTTCAGTGTATAAATTTTATACCAATTCTGTGTGAAAGTTTCAACATATGCTTGAAAATTACATTTTCCATTTCCCATTACATTTCTGAGAGGACCTTTTCCACTTTCTGCAACAATCAAATGAAGCAAAAGGCAATGAAAACTGATAGACACACAATCCTATAGTAATAAAGAACCTTAGGTTTTCAAGATATCCATTCCCTTGTCTCAAGGCAAATGAGGCTAGAGAAACTATTCCAAGTATAGATTCTGGTTTTCTTTTTGATGCACTTATTTTAATTCACCTAAACTTATCATGATATTGATTTTATTTGGATGATTTGAGATTAAAACACACACACACACACACACAAAGGGTATTTTAAATGCACCACCTATTATAATCTATAAGTTCTCATGACACAAACTCATGCATTTAGATAATTTCCAACACTTGAACTACAGAGCATTTGGGGAAAAAAAATTCATGCAATTGCAATGAGTTATAACCTAATAGAATATATATTATAAAGCTTGTTCAAGGATTTCACAGCAATTTTTGTTGTTGTTGTTGTTGTTGTTGTTGAATAAACTGCAACAACTTAGGATACTGCCTACTTTTAAGAGTATTTGGTAGGTTTGCTTGTTTTTAATTTTGTTTCATTGATATGAACTAGAAATATATAAGGGAAAGACAAAGAAATGTCATGAAGTGTCCTTTCACCAGTTCACTGGAAAACAAGAACAACCGCTTTGCATTGACAGATTACAGGAGTTCCATTTACAGCTTTTAATTTACAAAGAATACCTTTTTTTTTAACAAAGCTGAAACACTTTATCTAACATTGAATAGTATCTTAAGCATTTTTTTAAATGCAGTAGCACTTAATACACCTAATTTAGGCAGAAATTAAAACATTTTTACATCAAATAATCCTATATCCCATCAGAGCCCTTAGAAAGAAAGTTGAAAGAATATGATAAAAATATTTAGAATCTAAGTTCTCCTGTTTTTAAAGATGTTTTTTGACTACATCCATATATGCAGTAAAATGTTTTCTTGCAGGAGATCTAAATTATTCATTTAAGTAAAGTTTCCATTAAATCTCCCTTCAGGTTATTACACCAGTATTTCACTGATAATTAATGCAATACTGAAAGAAACCAGAATTGGTCTAAATTTTCTAGTACTTCAGAGCATATACACAAAGAAGATCTGAAAGAAACTAGAAAAAGAAGAGCAAAATAAATTCAAAGCAAACAAAATTAAAGAAACAGTAGAGATTTTAGCAGAACCAAATGAAACAGAGAACAGCATAACAAGAGAAAAAACAACAGAACCAAAAGTGGGTTATTTGATAAATCTTTTTTAAATGACAAACTTTCAGCTAACAGGCACCTAGTAATTCCTTGATTTTCTTCAAATAAATCATTTTGACAATTTCAGCCCTAAAATTAAGATGTGTATGTATATAATCTTCAATGGTCAGCCAAGTTATATATTCTTTGTATGCCTATATACATATATATTCTTTGTATACCTACTTATATATTCTTTGGTTAAAAAAAATTAATGCCACAAAGGACTCAATATTTCAAAAACTCACTTTGAAGAGGCAGCCATTTAAGCAGTTATTATAGGCTGAATTATGTCCCAAAATAATATGTTGGAATCCTAACCTTGCAAAGGTAATCAAATTATAAGAAGTCATTAGGATGAGTCCTAATCCAATATGACTAGTGTTCTTATAAAAGAGAGATTTGGACACAGACGTGCAGACAGGACATCATATGAGAACACCATGTAAAGATGAGAACAATGATAGGGGTGATGCTTCCACAAGTCAAGAAATGCCATGTGGCCAGCAACTCAAGGAGAGAGATATGGCAGATTCTGCAGCAGAGCCCTTGGAAGAAATGAACCTTGCCAAAAGCTTAACCTCAGACTTCTAGCCTCCAGCAGTGTGAAACAGTAAATTTCTACTGTTAAGCTACTTAGTTTGTAGTACTTTGTTGTGGCAGCCCTGGCAAATTAATACAGAAATCCTCAGGAAATGTTTATTCATTGTGAAAATCATGGTAAAATAAGCAGAAGGAAATGATGCTGATTTAAAAATATGGGTTGAGACATAGGCAAATATCTGCCTTCTCTTAAACCTGGAAATATCAGACATGTGTGCACAAAAGGAAGGTTGTTATGCATGCTGAGAACAGTAATTGTGCCTTTGATATAGCAGGAAAAGTCCTGGGTTAAAAGGTTATATCTATAACAAAGTGTTGGGGTTAGGGATATTAACAATAGCATTCTTTACTTCATATGTTAATGGTTATCAAAAAGAAAGAGAGGGGCATCTGGTTTGCTAGTCGGCTGAGTGTTGGACTCTTGGTTTCAGCTCAGGTCATGATCTCAGAGTTGTGAGATGGAGCCCCGCGTGGTCTGCGCTCAGTGGGAGCCTGCTTGAGATTCCCCCCCTCTCCTTCTCCCTCTGCCCCTCCCCCTGCTCGCACATGTGCTCTTTCTCTCAAATAAAATAAATAAATAAAATCTTAAAAGAGAGAGAGAGAGAAATAAACTAGAAAAAAAGGTCATGATTCAATAGAGAATTTTTGATGTCACGCACCTCTGTTGTTTCCTGTCTGCTCCTGTTCTCTACACATCCAGCAACAGAACTCCCTGGCTAACTGGGAGAGATCTTCCACTGTGCAGGCTCTGGTGGGAGAAAGGCTTCACTTCTCATTAAGAAGCTAATGGACCAGGCAACCAGAGAATTGGCACATGGTCTAAACTCAGCGAATCAAAGATTCCCACTTAGAACTCTGAAACTCTGGAGAATGATAGAAAGATGCAAGGATAGCTAAGAAATTATCTTTATCAGTGTGGAAATCCCAAGGCAGCCAAAAGCCATTGCTCAGTGGAGATGGAGCCAGCAGCTTTGTGCCCTGCAAGACTGTGACTATGGCTTGAAGTAGGCTGTGGGTCTTTATACCCTGTTGGATAACCCAAATTCCACTTGGTTCTCCTGTATTTCTGCCCAGTCAGTGAATACCCCTCCATATTCTTCATTTAAATTAGCCAGAGGCAATTTCTATAGCTTGGAAAGAAGCCTGATACAAATCACTAGCTGAAGTTAACTATATAAATTCCATGTGATGAAGCTAAACTCTAGTCCTACTTTCTGTAAGTAGAAATCATTTTTATTCTGATATCATTATTTATATCTGAACCTCTAATTGGGGACCATTAAAAATATATTTAGAGGAACACGTTCTGCAGGTAAAATCGACAAGAAAAGCATGTTACTATACAATCTGATGGATAGAGATTTTACTTTAATTTTGTAAAAACAAAACAAAACAACAAAAACCATGATGTAAACCTTAGAATCTAATAAGACTGTAATTAACCCCTTAAAATTCAATTTTGTTAGATGCCCACCTTCAAAACGAATGCAACACAATCTGACCAGGATTGAAACCTGTCTCCCGTCAGTCCGTAAAAAGGCATCTGCCTTGCCTAGCCTTGCTCATCTTGTCAAGTAAGGAAAAATCTCATAATCAGTTTTTGCACTTCTGGGACTTTCAATTCTCAAAGTAATACACCAAAAACTCAAGAAGAGAATACAAACTAGAACTCTGTGGTCAGTCTATTGTAATGCCATGCAGGTGGAGACCTCATCATGGCAGCATAGGGTCAAAAAAAAAAAAAATCTCATTAGGCCATCTGTCTTGCAATATAAACCCAAGCCAAATGTCTATCTGTTGCCACCTTTTATTTATTTATTTTTAAGCTAACAAGGAACTAGCTACACAATTATAATTACCTGGTCACCGTAGCTGAATCAATGAGACAGAGTTTTTTCAAGGTGATTAAAAACATTGTTTATCTTGGACCAGTACAAGGTAGAATTCATCATGTCAACTGGCATTTTGCCTGCTGCCATATGCCATCTGTCATTTTCTTTAATGAAGTTTGCATCAATTTACAGGATGCACCAAATGCCATGTAACTGGTAGAATCACTTTACACAGCAGATCAATGTTTGATGTCGCTTTTTCTGTGGAAACTTACTACTCCAATCCATGAAAGGAAAGCTTTCTGAGGGTCTGGTCCCTCAAGTGATGAGAATATCAGAATAAGTTTCTCAGAAGCAAAATATTGAAGAGAAAGGTCTGAGTTCATGAACTGAGGCAAACAAATGGGAGAAATCCATGAACCTTTCAGAACTATAACTATGCAGCTAACCACAGCAGATTTACAATTTTTTGAATATTCTTTTCCCCGAAGAAGGAATTCTACATTCATAAAATGAAAAAAGGCAATGATGTCACTAACCTAATTCAAAACCAATACCACTATTAAAAAGATTAATAGCAAACATATTCTCTCCAAATGGTGTTGGTCTAATTGGCTAAACTCATTTTCAATTTCTTGTGTTAAAGAGAAAGATATAAGGTAAATAGTGAGATCCAAGCTTAAATTTATTTGGAAGTAAACCAGTATTTTAAAATATTTGAAAACTCTCCTCCATTATCTACCAAGGTTTTTGTTTTGTTGTTTTGTTTTTAATATTTGATTTATTTATTTGACAGAGAGAAAGACAGCCAGCCAGAGAGGGAACACAAGCAGGGGGAGTGGGAGAGGAAGAAGCAGGCTCCCAGCGGAGAAGCCTGATGTGGGGCTCGATCCCAGGGATCCAGGATCATGCCCTGAGCCAAAGGCAGACGCTTAACGACTTAGCCACCCAGGCGCCACTCTCTACCAAGGTTTTTACCCTAAATTTTCCGACCCTTGTTTAAAAAATATGTATAAAATATATCAAGCAGACAGAACTTAACCTAAAGTAAAATGGTATCACTACCTTCATCTGACAGATGGTAACTTTTTTTTCTATTTTCTTAAGATTTTCTTTAAAAAGAAACTAATAAAACGATTATGATTCTGGTAAAATTACCCCCTTCCCCACCTCTCTTTTTCCAGAGGTAAACATTACCCAGAAATCAGTGTGCATTGGTTACACACATGTGCATATATTTTTGTTCAATTCCATGACCCCTCCTTGTCCCTAGTGCACAGAAGCAATCTGCAGCTATATATTCTCCTTTCCTCTACCCATTGCTATAGATGTTTGTTCTTAGTGCATGACACTTGCATGAAAATTTGGGGGAGTGGACTGTAAGCTTCTCCCCACCTCCTACACTTTTATTCTCAACCATTCCTTTTGGACAGACTCACACACTACCAGAATTCCTACCCCTGAATCCAGAACTACACAGCAAGGTTGGGGTGGCTGTGGCAATTTTTTAATAAGACAACTACAAATTGCCACATCAATCAACTCTCCTTTCATAAATGACTTCTCTATAGCATGTAATGTTGTTTGATAGCATTTTACCCACAGCAGAATTTCTTTCAAAGCTGGAGTCAATCTTTTCTAACCCTGCTACTGCGCTATCAACTAAGTTTATGTGTTATTCTGAACCCTTTGTTATCATTTCAACAATCTTCACAGCCTCTTCACCAGGAGTAGATTCCATCTCAAGAACCCATTCTCTTTGTTCATTCAACTCTTTCCCTGTTCAAGGTTTATCATGAGATTATAGCAATTCAGTCACATCTTCAAGCTCCACTTCTAATTCTAGTTTTCTTGTTATTTCCACTGCACCTGCTTTTATTTCTTCCACTTTAGTCTTACACCCCTCAAAGTCATCCATAAGGGTTGAAATCAACTTCTTCTAAACTCCTGTCCATGTTGATATTTTGAACTTTTCCCATGATTCACAAATGTTCTTAATGGCATCTAGAATGGTAACCTTCTCTACAGAAGGTTTTCAACTTATTTTGCTCAGGTCCATCAGAGGAATCCCTATGTATGGCAGCTATTGGCTTATGAAATGTATTTCTTAAATAATAAGAGCTGAAAGACAAAATTACTCCTTGATCCATGGGCTACAGAATGGATGCTGTATTAGCAGGCATGAAAACAACATAAATCTCATTGTTCATCTCCATCAGAGCTCTTGGGTGACCAGGTGTATTGTCAATGGGTAGTCATATTTTGAGGGAAATCTTTTTGTCTTGAGCAGTAGGTCTCAGCAGTGGGCTTCAAATATTCAGTAAACTACGTCGTGAACAGATGTGCTGTCACTCAGGCTTTGTTGTTCCATTTAGAGAGTGCAGGCAGAGTAGATTTAGCATCATTTTTAAGGGCCCTAGGGTTTTCAGAAAGGCAAATGAGCATGGCTTCAACTTCAAGTCACTAGCTGCACTAGCCCCTAAACATTAAGTCAGCCTGTTCTTTGAAGCTTTGAAGTCAAGCATTGACTTCTCCTTTCTAGCTATGAAATCCTGGCATCTTTTCTCCAATAGAAGGCTGTCTCATCTACATCAAAAATCTGTTGTTTAGTGTAGCTGGTTTCAAACTTTTCTTCTGCAGCTTCCTCATCTCTCTTAGCTTTCACAGAATTAAAGAAAGTTACAGCCTTCCTCAGGATTAGACTTCAGCTTGAGGGAATGTTGTGGCTGGTTTGATCTTCGATATAAACCACTAGAACATTGTCCGTATCAGCAATAAGGCTGTTTCACTTTTTTTTTTTTTTTAAGATTTTTTATTTATTTATTCAACAGAGATAGAGACAGCCAGCGAGAGAGGGAACACAAGCAGGGGGAGGGGGAGAGGAAGAAGCAGGCTCATAGCGGAGGAGCCTGATGTGGGGCTTGATCCCTTAATGCCGGGATCACGCCCTGAGCCGAAGGCAGACGCTTAACCACTGTGCCACCCAGGCGCCCCCGGCTGTTTCACTTTCTTATCATTCCTGTGTTCACTGGAGTAGCACTTTTAATTTCCTTCAAAAACCTTTCCATTGCATTCACACCTTGGCTGTTTGGCACGGGGAGCCTAGCTTTCAGCCTATCTCAGCTTTTGACATGCCTTCCCCACTAAGCTTAATCATTTCTTTTATTTTAAAGTGAGAGACATGTGACTCTTCCTTTCATTCGGACATTCTGAGGCCTCTGTAGGGTTATTAACTGGCCTAATTTTAATATTGTTGTGTTTCAAAACTGAGGAGACAGAAAGAGATTGGGCAACAGCCGGTTGATGGAGAGGTCAAAACACACAACATTTATGGAGTAAGTTTGCCATCTTATATGGACATAGTTCACGGTACCTCCAAATAATTACAATAGTATCATCAAAGATCACTGATCACAGATCATCATAACAAATTTAATAATAATGAAAAAAGACTGAAATATTGTGAGAAATACCAAAAGGTATTGGGCATGTATTTTCATTTGGTAACTAATTTTAAAGCCATCTTTTATTTTTGCTTTATACCATTCTGACCTTGCTATTGAACTTCTCATATACATCTGTATTCCCTCCCTAACAAGACTGTAAAGTCTTTGAAGGCCAGAACTCCTAGCAATATAAGCACTATTCTCTGATCATTTTCTATTATTATCCTTCCATAACTGAGTGAGGCTTATATATAAGAAAGCAAAATCAGGACCCATGAACATAGGAAATTAAACCAACAAATGTTTATTGCATACCTACTACGTGCAGGATATGGCCAGGTACTAAAAATATTAAAGAGGAGTAGAAGGTCTGGTTGTTGTCTTCAGAGTTTACCATTTTGTTAGGGAAGCTACGCATACACAACAAACAAGTTAAACCCTGGGTATACTTCAAGAAGAATACGTGATTTCTATTAAATTGCCAAGATGTGATAAAACAAGTTACGGATACCTTTTCTCCATAATCAGTGTATGAGAGTATAACACAATGGCCTAAAATAAGTTAACTATCTTCTAAAATGCTTATCTATATCCTTGGATGTTTTGTTCACAGACAACTTCTAAGGATAATTAAAATGAATGCCAGTTTTAGAATGTTTGGACCAGATCAAATAAGTGGAAAATCTTCCAAGTGTTTAATAACAAAATTCCCAAAGGGATTCATTAAAATTGTACCATCAATAAACATTTGAATTTGGGTTTTTAGCCCACTTTGATGGCAGGAAGAAAAGGAAGAAAGGAAGGAAGGAAAAGAGAAAATCACTTTCTGTTCAATCAGGATCTTATTCCCATCACACCACTCAAACTTCTGCCAGCAATCCACCTGTGACCTCAATGTTGCTAAATCCAGTGGTCATTCTCAATCTTCAGCTCATTTTACCTTCATTATTTGACACCATCATCACTCACATCTCAAAATACTTTCTTCATCAAGACACCACCCTGTCTTGGTTTTCCTCCTGCATCACTGGTCATTTCTTCTTGGCCTCTTTGTCTAATTCTTATACCTCCCAAACTCTTAATGGTAAAATGCCCCAGGGCTCAGATCTACATTCTCTTTTCTGTCTATTCTTATTCCCTTGGTGTTGTCTATCCTCAAGAATTTATATACCAATACTTATGAACAACTTTCAAATTCTCTCTTCTCCCTAGACCTTTCTCCTGACTCAGATGTCCTGACTTTTACATATCCTACGGTTGGGTGTTTCATACTCTCCTTAAACTTGACATGTCCATAGTTGAATTCCTAAACCAAGCTTGAAAATCTGCTCATCCTGTGGCCATATCTTTTTCGGCGGATAGCAAATCCATCCTTCCAGATGTTCAGACCAAATCCTTTAGATTCATCCTTAACTTCTCTCTGACGGTTCTACCTTCAAAATATGTACAAAACCTGAACGGCTTTGCCACTTCTACTGTTACCTGCCATCTCGTGCCAACCACATATACCTTCTAGATTAAGGCAATAACATTCTGCTTCTCTCCTTGCTATGAATTGCCATCCTCCCCAAACAGACCAGGCTGGCTAATCTTTTAGAAACTTTTAGAAACAAATTAAACCCAATCTTGTCATTTCTTCATGTAAACAAGTGCAATGGCTTCCCAATCGACTTGGAATTAAACCCAGATATTTTACAACAGTCCACAAGGCCCTAAATAATCTGCCCAGAGACCCTGCTCTGACCCTAAACAGCCACCTCATCTTAAAGAGCTCATCTTCATTTGCTCTCTTGACTTTATCAACAATGATCTCCAGGGGCTTCCTTGACCACTTGAGGTCACTTCCTTAGGTCCTTGCTTTAGTTAATCCCTTGGCCTGGAATGGTCTTTCCCCAGATTATCTGCTTGGTTCACTCTCTTGCCTCCTTCAAGTCTTTGCTCAAATCCCTCCTCTTAAATGATATTTTTTTGACTCCCTGTTTCCTAATTAATATTACTGGAGTCCACTCACTTCCCACTTAATCTGCTCTACTATTTCCTCTATTTATAGCTTTAATTAGTTTCAAGCATGCTATATAATATAAATTATTTAAACACTTGTGGTACTTGCTTGTTGTCTATTTCTCCCTATTCTCCTGAAAAATATAATCTTTATGAGGGCAGGGATCTTTTCCTGTTTTATTTTCCACTGATGTATCCCTGGTGCCTACAACAGTCCTTGGCACACAGTAGACACTGAATAAACATTTACTACATAAACGAATAAAATACTGTGAGAAACATAACAACATGAGATGGAAGAGGGTGGTCTATGCTTTTAGTCTTAGATAACTAAAATTCATGAAATTCCACAGAACTTGTTTTTATTCATACTGCTTTACATGAAAAAATGTCCATAGTACAAAAAGATGTAAAGCTCCAAGTTTGCACATGCAAACTCATGCCGCAGTAACGATACCAAAAGTAGAGAAATGGTGCCTTTTGTTCAAGATTAAGTTAAGTAAATAGATTTTTCTCCCCAAGGATCATGCAAAATCCTATATGAGGAAGGATTATTATTTAATAAAGAGACTCCCAGAGACCGTCAATGTTACCATATTGGAAAGAATTACTTATCATGCTGCTGAAAGAGGCATCTAATTTAGGGAGATTTCATTTGCTCATAGATTGTTTTGTTATAGATGTTTTAAATTACAGTTCTTTAAAACTTCAGGGCAAAACATGGTTCAAGTTTATCATGCACAGCAAGCATAGCAACTTCCAAATCAGGGTCATGACAATAAAACTATTCAGGATAAGTGACTCGTGCTGACACTGTGTAATTCTGCAAATGCTTCTCCAACTCAGAATGTATGCTTGAAATTAATTTTATTTAATTTGGTTGCATGTCCCTCTTGCCATATAGTTATATCAGAAGGACATCACTGGCTCTTGCTGTCTAGATCAGTCTACATGTAAAGAAGGTAAAATCTCAATAAGCTAATGACAGGTCTGGAATTAACTGGAGATTTAGAAAAACATAGGTATCTGACTGGAGCTCTCTTTTCCTTTCTGGATCTGAAGCAGCATGCCAGCTCTCCACATGATCTGCCAAGCTGGATGCAGTGCAGACAGGCCCAGTAAACCCTGAGACTCAGCACCTCGATTTCCTGTCCCTCAGCTGTTAGGAGCAGCAGGAGAAAAGAAGAGAGGATGCCATGGCAGACTCAGCTCATGGTGGTGAGGCTGACTCTGCAGCATCTTTTATCAGGCTGCAATGCAGTGAATGAGGAAACTCAGCTGACAATAGGAAGCCTTTACAGTGCACTCAGGCTTTACGCCTGACAACAGCATGTCTAGACTGAGTAAATGAGAAGAAACCAACAAATACATGAAGGCAGGAGCTTATGGATAGAAAGAACACCCACTAAATAACCCCAAAGTACTTCTGTGGAGAAGATGGCCATTCTCTTTTTTGATTTAGGTAACAAAATGTAGCCTTTTGACTGGTCCAAGCTTCAGACTCCTAGTTGTCTCCTTCGTTCTTCCTATATGTGATTTTTGGCAAGACTCCATCTATTTGGGTCTCATTTTCTTTACACTTTAAACAAAAGTGCTAAATACAGGCTTTTGTTTTGTTTTTTCAAGTTTGAATATTCTGTGTTTTCACAGGATAAGTCAAATGGTGAATCTTAAGATGCTACCCCTCACCAATCATCATTTTGGTCAGTAAGCAATTGTTTATTCTCGCATTCAAGAAATGTTAACCATATAATAGTATTAGCATATTTTTCTACTCAATTTATTCTCTTCTATTTACTTTCTAGAACAGATATTTATTTCCCCACTACATTACTCTCTACACTGTTCTGTAATTGTGTAACCCCTATGAGTCCATCGAGGGCAAAGATTTCCCCATCCCTAGTGCTAGGCACATAATAGAAACTGATATAAACACAGGTAGACTAGGAATGAAGTCTTTGTACACACATATGCATAAGTGTATGTACACATGCAGTCAGATGGAAAATGAATTTTTGTAATATACAAGTGTCCTGGCCATTCTGTCTCATTATCCTCATAATGGACCCAAAGTTGAAGAACCTCAATTCCCTAGTCAAAAGTAAAAAAAACATGTACTGTAACTATTTCTTTTCAGAGAGATGAATGGATATCTTTAGGTCTAACAAGTGGGCCAATTATAATTCTCCACTGGACAGCTCCAAGTAGAAATGAGAACCCGAGCTTCTTAACTTGAAGAAGTCTGCCATGATTGCTCTAAGGGATTTCATTCTTTCCTTTCTTTTCCTCTCTTTATCACTTCCTATCCTGACCTGATTGCCTCATTTATAAATTGGGGTTTAAACTACCAAACTGAGGAAATTGTTGTAGCAATTGATTAGCAAGATTAGCAATTGATTAACAAGATTAGCAATTGATTAGCAAGATTAGCAAGATTAGCACAGGGGCTAGTACTCATTTGCTCATCATTTCAATGAAATCAAATATATGTTTATCAAGAACTTGTGGCTCCTGGGCACTGCACTGGGTGGAGGGGGGAAAAAAAAAACATGAACAAGTTGAACAAGCAGCGTTCTTCACAGAACTTAAGACACTAGTGAGAGATATAAACAAGTTATAGCACAGGTGAAAAGTTGTATGATGGAAGTACAGGGCAATGTGCAAGAGGACCCTACCCAGGATTTTGGGGTAGGCAGGTGATCCCTTAAACACATAAATCAGAGCATGATGTTCCTCTTCTCAAGTTCTCCCAATCTACCCCACTTAACTTAGAGTAGAAGCCCACATCCTCACACTGATCTAAAGGGTTTTCTGTGACTGAGGGCCTATCACTTCTCTGACCTCATCTTACCTTCCTCTGCTTTCCTCTAGTTAACTCCAGCCACTCTGGCCCTTTGCCATTCCTTACACAAAGAAGTGCATGCGTATTTCAGGGCCTTTATATTTGCTATTTCTTCTCACTAAAATAGTCTTTTTCCAGACAACCTCATAACTAGCCCCCTCACTGCATTCAAGACTCAAAAGACACCTTCCCAGTGAGGCCTTCTGGGGCCACTGTGCCTAAACTTCAACATGCCCACACTCTAACATTTTATATTTCCTATCCTGTTTCTTTCTTTCTTCTTTTCTTTTTCTGCTTAGTACCTATCACTACTATGTATTTTCTTGTTTATTTCCTGACTTTTCCACTGGAAGTATAAGTTCCATGAAAGAAGAGTCTTTTGTTTATTTTGCTTGCTATAGTATCCCCAGGCCTAGAAAAGTACCTGGCATATTGTAGGTGCTCAATCAATATTTTGTGGATGAATAAATAAGTTAAGTGTTATAAAACACTTCAGCAGAAGTTTTTTGTTGTTGTTGTTTTTTGGGTGTTTTTTTTTTTTTTTTTTTTTTTTTCAATTTTTTTTTTTAGTTTTCAATTGCAAAATTAATTGAAATCTGAAGAATGAGACAGAATTTATCCTGGCAGAGGGAATGGCAGACAGGGAGAAGGAAGTGGGGCAGAAAAGAGCATTTTACAGAGAGAGAACAACCTACACAAAGTCTCAGAGGTAAGAAGAAGCAAAAGCATTTGAAGAACATCAGGGCTTCTTCTGATCCAAATTAACAAGGGAGGAAACAGAATATATTAAATACCTAAAGATCACACTTTTATTTTGTTTGAACCACTGGAGGGAATCCAATCCTGAATTAATATAACAAAACCAGAAGCTCACCTAAAAAATATTTCAACTGATTCCAAAGTTCAGCTTGGTGTAGGGCATATTGGAACCCTTTGATAGTTATTCTAGTGAAGACATTCTTTTCATTTTGTAAGTGAAAAAAGAAGATTAAGTGAGTGCCTCTGGAACTACCTAAGTTATTGGTAGACACTGTCCCTATATTAAGTTGGAGATCAATAAGGCTCCAGATCAATATTAGAGCTTCATGTCAGGGGCCAGTTCATGTATGTGACAGATGTAGTCAGATGGGAAAGGAGAGCAAACAACTCTTTGTTTTTATCTGAGATATCTTTTTTTTTTTTTAAAAGTTAGTCAGATATAGACAGCTCATTTTAAGCACTGGGATTCAGAGCTAGAATGTGGATGGGACTAAGGCAGTTTTATTAGAGAAAGAGGAAGCCCAGAGGGGGGGAAAAGGCATGAAAAACTCAATGACTTCTAAAAACTGACATCAGTCCGACATGTTTACCACAGAGCCAGAAAACACCTTGGTAAAAACCTCAGCCAAGGTCTCTATAAACTCAAGCATTATTTCCATTATCATCCTAATTACCCTCCTCATTGAAAAGGAAGAAAACACACCCTCATTGTAGACACAGTGTTCAAATTACATATGTGCCCTGGAGCTTAAGAAAGGTTAGGTATGTCTCTTGGTTTTTCATGAACCTAACTTAGATTTACCCATTTGGGCTATTAATTACTAGCATTTCTTGAATGTAATTATAGTGTTTTTAGGAAATGGGTTGTTGTGCATTTTTCTATTCAAAGACATAATAGAGAGTCTAACACCTTTGTGGTATGTAAGACATGTTAGGTCTGTGAATAGGTAAATGGTTCAAAGGCAAGAGAAGCAGTGTTGCCGTCATTAACCATGACTCAGACTATGGTGTGGCTTCTGAAGAAGGCAAATGAATTCCAAACACCTCATCAGAAAAAAATGTGGCCATTCTTACCACTTTTATGACCTGTTTAAGAGGGCTCTCTGGTGTCTTCTGTAATTTCATGGTTGACAGTATTGTTTCCTATGCCAATTACATAAGGTCTACATAATTGATTCTTACTTGAATATAGCTCCAAGAGCAATTTTATTTTCAGAGAGGAATTTAAAATGTATTTTTCCCCCTTTAAGAAGATGGAGATGATGCAATCCAACATATTTCCTTTCACTGAAGGAAATCTTAGAGGCAGAATCATTGCCCTAATACTTTGATCTCTTCCACTCAAGAGTCTGAATGCCTTTCATTCTATTCATCTATTCATCTATTTTAACTTTAAGTGTTTTGCCATGTCATATTTTAATCTTTAAACTATTGAAACCAAATAGCATTTAGTGAGAGGGAGCAAAGTGAAGAGATAGGTTGGGAAGGAGAGTAAATTTTTTCTCTCAACACCCCGAGTTTCAAATCTATTTAGAAAACTATTTTAGGGGTTCCGTGTGTCATAAATTGATTATTCAGCTATTCTCATGGACGTTATATAACAGGTATAAAGCATGGTACTTCCCTTCAGGAAATTATCTCTTATAGTTGGTTGGTGGATGGCAATATAAAGACAAAGAGATAGCTAGTAAAATAAGGAAGTGAGAATTCCAAACACCGGGAAGATAAAAAGTAGAAGAAAGTTTCGATGACAGGACTAGAATAGTTATAAAAGCATCATTCACGCATACATTCACTTATCAAGTATTTACAGGGTACCTGTTATATTTTAATGACTAGACTAAGGTCTAGAAACTCAGTCACAAGTCAAAGGCAAAACATAACCCTGGTAATCTGGCATAATCTTGAAGCTTGTGGGCTCAGGAAGGAGCAAGCCTGCCTGAGCTTGAATCTTTACCTTGCCATTTAGAAACAGAGCCTTCTAGGGCTTTGGACAAACTACTTCATCTTTTCTGTGCCTCAATTTCCTCTTTTGTAAATAAAGACAAGAGTACTTGCCTTTTAGAATTCTTAACGAGAATTAAATGAGTTAACACAAGCAAAGCATGGTATATATAAGCACTATACAAATATAAGTCTGTGCCTTAGAATATAGAAGGAGACAGGGCAGTGAAGGAAAAAACCTAAGCAACAGGAACTTGCAATGAATTAGAAGTCCTAGAAGCTTCCCTCAGTCCCTTCACTGACTTAGATTTGTAGAGCGCTAACTCCAGGAAAAGGTGGAGCATAGAAGTGTGAGCTAGAATTCTTAAAGAGTATCCCACACATCTTAAACTCAAGATGCAGGCCGGTATGCTAATAACACCACTCTGGAGTATGGAGAAGTTTGGGGAAATTCCAAAGCCTGTCAGCACAGAAACCAAGTGAAAATATGACCCATCTTCTCATTGCCTGGTTTTCCAAACTGAATAGTGTGAGAGTTACCCCTGACTCTTCCTGAAGAGGACATGTGTGGGGTGCCAGGCCAGGGAGTTTATGGATTACCTCATCCAATTCCCCGCAATAAACCTCTGAGATAAGAATAGTGAGTCTCATTTTATACAAGAGGAGACTGAGGCACAGGGAGGTTAAGTACCTTGTCAGTGAGAAGATTCACCAGCTCTCCTTTTTGTTTCTTAGATCTAGAGATCAAGGCTTGTTCTAGCTGAGTTCCTGAGCTTTAAGCCAACAGAGGTGGCAGAGCTTAGAGCTTAAGAACTCAAAGGTTAGAGTCACAGTGTTTGATATCTAGTGTGGTCGGTCAAGCCCATGAAAAGGGGGGAATTGATAAAGTACCCCAGCTGATTGGCTCCAAAGCCTAAGGACCTATAATCCTAGCAGAAGAGAAGTGGGAGAAGATTCCACTGGCTAGGTCCTCACCTGGGCTAATATTTTCCTCTCCATTCCAACACCCTCTCATTCCTGATAAAGAATTATCAGGAGCAATGTGTGCTGCACCCCTCCCCTGGACAGGACAGGTCATCTAGGCCCTAACTGGGGGATTTACTGGCCAAGAGCATAGACAGGCATTACACAGGTTTGTGACAAAGGTCCTGAGGAGTCACACAGCTTTGCAGCCTTCCAGGACCACCCAGGCAGGACAGGGGCACTGTGATTGCAGCTGCCCACGCTGGGCGGCAGTAGCTTCCAGCAACAAGAGGCCACTCCAGCCTAGCAAACTGATCCTCATTATAGTGGGAGTTGTGTTCGTTTTCTAAGGACAAGTTCAGTACCCCAAATAATGCATGGTGGTCCAATGCATCAGTTGGATGGTTCCATCAGTTCTTTACAGTTTGTCTCTAAAAATCTCTGAAAATACAACTTAATTATTTCGGCTTCTCATCATAGGCCATCGGAGGGAGGCTTTTGGAGGGAGGCTGCATTCAGCTGAGGGAGGTGCTACCACATAGCCAGCCATAGAGGAGCTAAATGCATGAACTATTCTGAACCTTGAATAGCGCTGAGCAGAGGATTTGGGGGATCTGCCCTCACACTCTTCACAGAGGTCTGTGTGTTTTAGTCACGTCAGAGGCAATTAGGTACAGTTCACCTCTCTTAAATTCCCTACAGATTTATTACATAGGCCCCTGAAGGTTTTTCCCTTTCAAATGGTCACAGATTTTATATTCAAATCAGTGTTCAATGATTACTCTGATTCTGGCTGTAACCCTGCTGCACTCCTATGTCCGCGGAGGCTAAGGATGTAAAGAGTGGGAAAACAGACATGGTTCTCTGAACTGTCACATGAAAAGCAGCAGAAAATAAAAATAATTCTGCAGCATACCAGGTGATCAGAGCTGTACTGGCAGCGAAGTGATCAACCAGGCTTCCACATTCCTCTAACCCAACCCTGGGGTTGAAGGAAGACAATGCATCTCTTCTTTTAAAGACAACAGGAGACTCACTTCTCCATGATATAAAGCTTCTTTCTCAGATCCTGTCACAACATTGAAAATAAATTGATCCTGTGTCTCACGTCAGAGTGGGCATGCTACAATTTGCAAAAATCCCTTGGCCTGCTTTCTACCCGTTCACACACAGTTTGTATATTTATCATCCCACACGAAAGTATAATGTATGCTCTGCTCTCAGGAGGCCATCAAGAGACAGGGGTTGCACAAGTTTAGTTCCTACAAAGAATTTTTGTTTTTAATCAGTTATGAATGGAGTCTGTGGCTCTGAAGGAACTTAAACATGACTTCAAGAATTTGTCTATTTTCAAACCCAGGTATATTTAAAATTATTATCACAGTTTGTTTTTCATCATCAGATTTCATGACAAGAACCAGGCTTCTGTGCTTTTGTAAGGTACTAACTTGTTTAGAAAAATTTTTTTAAAAAGTAATAGAAAAACACAATAATCAATTGCTTTCTGAATCAACTATACTCTGTATATATCACAATTAATCCAACAGGTTGTGATGAAAGAATAATGTAACCTCATCATGTTCTTTAACAGTGCTGAGTCACTTTTCCATGAAAGGGCTAAGAAAGCAGGCTTACTTCCCATCTTTTCTCAGTCAGGTGTAGATACATTATTACAGTATTTCACCCCCTATAGCCAACCCATTTTCCTCTGAGTCACTGTTTTTCTCTTCCATGATATAACTGGAAAAAAAAATCATATCAAATGTCAAATTTATCTGTGCACGTTATATCTGAATTTCAAAAATGATTAATGTCAATATGAGTGAACCAACAGAACATTTTATAAGACAGATCAAGTTAATACTGTCTTGGAAGAATATTTTTCCTTATATTAGCCCAAAGGTCATATTCATTCCATATACAGGTAACATATGTTAAATTTAGTTAGTGAGCAACTCATTCTTATTCTGTCCACTTAAACATTAATCGCAATGTCTTATCGGTGAATGCAGAAAATGCTATCATTCATGCATTTATTAATGTACCTAATACCTATTTGCTGGGCGTTTACTCTGTGCAAGGTTTTGTGTTATACAGTGCATGTGGGTAAAGATAAGAATATATGGATCTCAGAGTCCACCTGTCAGTACAACAGGAATGTACGTATGAGTAAGATGAAATCCGCAGAAGAATACAATCGTGTCAAGTGAGAATCACAGAGAAGAGATAACATCTGGTTGTATATGTAGGAAGTATATCTGAGGGGACCTTCAGTGAAGACAGGGGTATGGTGGACAGAAAGGGTAAGTACTCCAGGTAGGAGGACAGGTATTAGGGCAGAGTTGGAGGTGCTAAAACACGGGCTACATATGTAACAGAAGCTGCCCAGTCCAGGCACGCTTTTGAAATGGAAGAGTAGTATTTGAGCCTGGAATGATAGGTTGGATTACATATATAATATATATTATATATCATAATATTACGTAATATATATATATATATATATATATATATATATTGGAGCCTGATGCAGAGCTCAATCTCACAACTCTGAGATCATGACCTGAGCCCAAATCAAGAGTCAGACACTTAACTGACTGAGCCACCTAGGTGCTCCTTGAAGGTAGGCTGAATTTAATCCATGGCAGGTCTTGAAAGCCATATTAAAATTCTGCTGGTTAATAACAAGGATAAACAATGTTTTTACTCTGGCCAAAAAAACTGTTTCAAAAAATAGAAGCATTTGTTAAACAAATTATGAGGCAGGATTGAAAATGTCCTTTTGACAATTTTGTATGTTTTGATTATTTGTTTTAATAAAGGTAGGCAGGCTCTATGGGTTCATGGTTGTATACTATGTGATCCCCAATCCTAAGTCTGTCTTTATCTTGTAATGTTTCTCTACATAATATTTACTTCTTCTCATCAAACAACTGATAATGCTTGCAGCTTCACTTTAAAGGCATCGGACATCAAACATACAAAAGAGAGAGCAGACTCCCTAACAAAAAGAAAACCACATGAATGTGCCCTAAGCAATCACGCTTTGACACTATCTACGCTGTTCATGGTGATGTAGCATTGCTGGTTGATCTTATGCAATGTCTTAAACCCTGCCTTTGAGTACAGATGCCACTGAGGCCAAGCAATATTTGTAGAATTTAAAGATGCATTTCCCCCCATCTTCAAACCAAGGAATGTCGAATATCAAACCCTGCCGATCCTTACACACATTTAGCTATGAGGCAAGCTGAAAACAACATGGTTAGACTATTTTCTATTATTTTACTTTGCACAGTGATTTCCTTTTCTGAATGGCCTTTGCAAAATTACAATTACAGGTATGTTTGTAAAGATGCATATAAAGGTATCCTCCTAATCAGTGACAGGTGGGTTAAGCTCAGTGCAGTATTGTTATCTGGCCTAGTATTGTCTTTACCTTTAACATATTGCATTCAAATCCAGAAGTTTCTAAACAAGCTATGGCTTACTTAATTGCACACATATTTAAAATAGTTCTTATCAATTAAATCATCAACAACAATCAATGCTTACTATGGTATCCTGAATAAATTAATAGAACACTATTAATTTATTTACATACTTATGCATTTATGGCATTTTCCATTTCAAATCCCATCATTTTAATCTGAAGCATTCCATTTTATTTTCAATTCTCGATAAACAAATAAGAAGCAATTTATAAAGGTCTACTACACAGGTCACCAAAGATCAGACTAGATCTAGCAAAAGTGAATCTAGTGATGGACCCAGGTAACTATGATTACAGATAGATAATATCCAAAAAGAAATCTGAAAGGAGAATATCAAAGAGATCTAAGAGTTTCTTATGAGTGGAAAGTCATAATAAATTTAAGTATAGGGACTCCTGGGTGGCTCAGTCAGTTAAGCATCTGCCTTCACCTCAGGTCATGATCCCACAGTTCTGGGATCAAGTCCTGCGTCAGGCTCCTTGCTCGGCAAGGAGTCTGCTTCTCCCTCTGCCTCTGCCTGCCTGATGCACTCCCTGTTTGTGCACTTTCTCCCTCTCTGACAAATTAATAAATAAATAAAATTGTTAAAAAATAAATTGAAGTATAATACCAAGATGACTCAATAATTTAAATAATAATAATATTTACCAAGCTGTTACTATGTGCCATGCATGTGCTGAGCACATTTTACACATTAATGTTTCCAAATATACTACTCTTCCTTAAAATCATAGTGCTAATAGTAACAATAGCTAATATTCATGGAGTGTTTGCTAATTTCCGGGTATTACTATTAAACCATTTTATTCGTGGTATCTCATGAAATCCTCACAATAATCATATGAGATGCAATGATTACTCCATTCTGCAGGTGTAGAAACTGAGAAACAAAGAGGTTTAATAATATACCCCACATTACATATACCATTAGTCATTTTCCCCTTGTGACTAATTTTCTGGTTTCTGAAGTGGTAGAAAGGTCATCTGGGTCCCTATTAGACTTCATGTTAAAGGAACTGTCTATCTATTTGTCTTACTCATTTCCTTTTCCTCCTGAGCGCACAACCAGTTTTCCCAGTATCCTCTGTAGTTAGGAGTAGTCATGTGACTATGATCTGGCCAACGGAAGTGCTAAGTGCCACTCTCAGGCCTGGCCCATAAAAACCTGTCATGCAATCCTCCATCCTTTCTCTTCTCCTTGCTGTGAGATAGATATGAATGTTCACATCTGTGGAAACCTTGTGTTGAAGATAGCAGAGCCTTCGGCAGTCTTGGTTCTTTAATGGCTTTATGATGCGGTTATTACCCTCTCCCTAACTATACTTAGTTTGATGTAAACAAGACATAAAATTCTATTGTATTAAGTTGTTGAGATTTTACTGTTTATCCATTACAGCATCCAGTATTTACTTTAATAATGGCTGCTCCTTATCTTTAGATATGTATATAAATATCCAGTACTGCTTTACCAGCAATGCAGAATCCAATTTCTTCAAATGCTCTCTCTTATTGAGAAAGTTTGCTTTCTGTATAAGCTGTAGTAGTCAGATACTGTTGAATGCCTTTTTACCATTTTTAATTTCATCAACAAGAAGACTTATGCAAGGTACTGAAGGAAGAAGCAGCTTGATGGTAGCCTACTGTCTCTCTGCAGCAATAGTCAGCCATGGCTTTGGTGAAAATCATCCACCATAGTGCTGCAGGTAGCTTGGCCATTATTTACTGATTTCATAGAATTCCTACACCCTTCTGGAAGTCTACTTTTCCCTGAGCTTTGATCCTCCAACCTTTCTAAGCAGTTTTAGAAACACCTAATGTGAAATGTGAAATCCAGCTAAAATAGAGGAGTTTCTGTTTCTTTAATGAGACTCTGAGAGATACAATGCAATCTCTTCTTCTCAAGGCAACTGATCATTGGTTATTGTCATCCAAATTAGTTTGCCTGCCCTAGCATGCATCTCTTCCAAACCTGGAAGAAAATGAATATCACGATACAAAAATCCATTACTATTAAAATCTTACTGTCAACATCAACCATCAATATGGGAGAGACTTTAAGGGCATGTCACCTGTGTAGCTGCACAGGACTCCATCCATAGAAGGGCCCACACGTGGTTTAATGCTCTGCTGTAGCCTTCTTGAAGTTTTTGATAATTTCTGAACAAGAGGCCCACATTTTCATTTTGCCCTGAGTACTACAAATTACACAGCTGGGTTTTTTGTTTGTTTGTTTGTTTGTTTTTGTTTTTGTTTTTTTATCAATGATAGTATTTGCCCAAGAATCAGAAGGGACATGTGAAAAGAAAGAAATCTAGGTGTCCTAATTTCTTTTGCTTCTATAGCTAGGGAAGTACAACCTTTCTTTGTACTTTACAACTCCCTCTCAGGGGCCCACTCCAATAAGGCTTATGGGACATAGAGGCTGCCCACAGTACATGTTCTCTAGGGATAGTTAATTCCCAAGGAAAGATCTAGACTGTATACACTCTGTTTCTCCTAACCCACTCACCAACAAACATGGGTGAGGAGACAGAGAAAAGCAAGGAATGTAATACTAACAAGCTCTCCTCATATGGAAAGAAACAGAAATGAAGAAAAAGACTTTCCCTTACTTTTAGCAACACATAAAGTACAACCTTGCATCTAACCTTGACATCCCAACACCAACAACATACTACCTGTAACCATGGTGGGTATGGTTACTATGGTTCTCCTGCCAAATACAAGAGGAACTGTGAGAATGGGATCCACGATATATTGAAAACACAGCAATTTCAAATTTCCTGATGGTTCTTTTCATGTGTGAGAGTGAAGTCACCTTAATGATCTTCCTTGGATATGCAAACTCGAGCCCCAGACTCTAGGCTGGTATAGGGTTTGAAGGTTCAACGTTTCTGCGTAGTAAAATAATGAGGATTTTGCTACTGTAGTACTTAATCGTAGGGAACTAGAACTCTGAAATAGGAGATATGGGAGAGAGAGGAACTGTTCACCAAGGCAGAGTTTTAGGGCCTTAAAAAAGTTAATGTCAGTGAGGGTGTCCTTATGGCACAGAATGGCCAGTGCATTTCTAGGAACAGTGCTATTTACATTAAAATTTAATGTGTTTCTTGCTCTGTGTTTAGATGGCAACAACTAAATCCTTCTCCCTCTCAACTGCCATCACCTTTCTTTCCTTTGCCTAACTTTAAGGAAAAATCAATTGTCAGTGACCTTATTGGTGTCTTAAAAAGTTGATGGGGCAAGACAAAGCAGAAAATGGCAGTAGCCATGAAAGGTGAGCCCATGAATAGGGTTTTGGAGTGAGATGTGCAACCACAACATCCAGCTTTTTGGACAACCTGCAAATGTTAAGTCCAACACCGGACCTCTTGAAGTGTATTGAGTGGAGATAAGTTGATTTATTTTGCTGGGAAGGACAACGATCATCTCAAAATCCAAGAGGACTTGGAGATAACATAATAAACCAATATTTCCTATAAATGGAATTACCTTTGGACGTAATGGGAAATAAACACATAAAGGAAATCGACAAGAATGATGTGGATAGAAGATTGGTTCAGGGTTAAGCTGTGAGGCAACCTACTGAATAGAGATCCAAGCAGACACAGGAATCCTACCACCTACAGCAACTTTCCTGTGGCTAAGAATCCCATGTATGAAAATCCAGGTTCTTCCATAGACATAAAACTCACTTTCCAAATGTACTGGAAAAAAATAGGTTCAATGGAAGCACAATTTACACTTCAAAGAGAACGTCACCTGGCATATTTCCAGTTCCTTACCCAGAAACAAAAGTGTCAGTTTATAAGCCAATCTACCTTCCCAGAGTCAAGACTTAAAAATCTACAGTGAGTATATCCTTTATACAACAGACCCAAATAAAAAGGTCCAGCCTCCCCAAGAAAATAATATCATGTTGTTTACAAGGCAGCTATCAAGACTGTGCCTCAATTCACCAGGTTTCTCTAGGAACTCAGTATTTATTTATGAGCATAATGGAGCTTCTTAGAAAAGCATCAGGCAGGGCCACCTAAACACCACACTTGAAAAATGTATACAATAACAAAAGTCGGAGCGCCCTCAATTACATACATTGACAGCTTCCATATCACAGAGCTCTAAAATTACAGACATGGGAAAAAATATTCTTAGACAATGATAATGTAGTTTGAGAGATGGTACATTTATTCCTTAAAATCAAACATCTTTGATTTAACTACTTTTCAGATTTGTTCTTCTTGACAAGGTTGCATTAACACCTTAACCTAAAGAAAATTCATATCTATCCAACATATATTCCATGTGAAAAATTGCTTACTCTCTGAATAAACATTCAGGCACACTTTCCCACCCACATTCACAAACTAGAATCGTAATCCATGCAAGTGTACCTCACAAATGCTGAAAAGCTCACTCTTTACCTACAATCAGAAAAAAATAATCAAATATATAATAATAATAATGGGGACTGTATTGTTCTTAAAAGAACACATCTGCAGCATTACAGATTAATTAACTGGATGGTTTTATGCGCAGGTCAATTTAATAAATTTGAGCATGTCATCTACTAAATTATGATTCACCAAGAAGACCTACTCACCCAGAAATCGTTGCGTTGTTTCAACTGCAACTTTAAAAAAAAAATCATCATCTATAGCATTGCAAAGATTAAATTACCTGTTTTTTAATTTCAGCAAGCAATGGAGTGTATCTACCTGCTAGGTCCTCTGCCAAGTGACAGACAAAAGGCTGAGGGGAGTGCACTTTGGATGCTATCAATTAAGAAAAGGTGGTTCATTAATCTTTACTGTCAATGCCTGAATTCTGCTCTGCTGGCTCCTATGGTATGCAGTCGGTTGCTTATACTATAAATCAAGACCCATCCAGCTAAATTCAGCTTCTAGAAGGATAACTTAAGCTTTTCCTGGTTAACTGTGAGTCCATTTACAACTAGCTAATAGCATGTATTGCTATGAGAAGGAAATATTTTGAAAAGTTCTTGTGTTCATTTAGTCAGTCAGCCAGTCAGTCATTCACTCAATATATAGTTAATTTCATGCCTATTATTTGCCAGGAATTCTACACACTGATTAATGAAACTTCATCAAAAAAGAACCAGACATCATGGAGTTATTTCTGGAAGCTGATCTCCATATACACCCTATGAAGGGTCAAACTTAAAAAAATAAATAAAAAGTAAAAAATTGTGGCTGCTTTCCAGATCCTTAGAAAATGAAAGTTGCAAACACATTTTTTTTGAGAACTTGCTACAAATCACTTAGTTTTAAGAAAAAGCAATGCCACATAAATCTAGGCTGGAACTGAGCTTGCTTTATCAACACAAGACAATCTTTAATTAAATAGAGTTGACAAAAGAAGCTTTATTTCAGGTGAGCATTAAAAAAGAAAAAGTTGCGCTGAGAACACATGGTAATGTTATTAATCATTTCCAATTTGGCCAAATCTGATACATAACATATTCGAAGATGCATTTATTAGCTTTAGAATAGTAGTGATTAAATTATAAAATAAGAAGTTATATTAAAAGGTAAGATTTGAAGCAAGTTATTTGTGGAAACAATACATTCTGACAATCTGGGAACTTGTAGAGGGAGTTGTGGTTATTTTTCCACAGAACTAACTCCAACAAATTTTTGGTATTTAAATGGCAACTTTCATTGGTTAAGGTCCAACCAGGAGTACACAAGCCAATTAGTAACTTAAGTGAAGGGAATTTTAACTCAGGGAATTGGTTTCACCGGTGGTAGGAAAATCAAAAAGCCAAATAAGAAAACAGTGAGGCAACCTAGGAATTACCAAATGTGGAAAACAACCAAAGGACACAAAGAAAAGGTAGTGTCACGGGAGCCCAGCGACCAAAGTTACATGGAAAAAGTTGTGCCCTTGGCAGGCTTCTCTGGTGGGAGATAATAACACAGAGATGCTGCCAATGCAGAGAGGGATGAGAAAGGAAACCCTCTGGCTTCCCTTCCTCCTATCTTTCCACGAATCTCCTAGCAGTGCCTTCTATCATCCAAACCCAGGTGGCAGGCAAACATGGGAGGCTGGGAAAGGGATTCTGCAGGGAGCTGCTCCCCTGTGACACGGGGCATAGCAGGGGAAGAACAAGGAGAGACGCCAATCCAACAGGGCCACAACTAACCACGGGTGCCTAGATCTATACTGAGGGATTTGTCAAGGTCAGAAGCTCTCAGATTCTGTGACTCTGGAGTCACCATGAAATTCAACATCAACCCAAAGCATAAGTTAACTCCTATGTACCCTAAATTCCTTTTGACTTAACATTCTTATAGGAAAATTGCAAGACTTCAATTGACTCTTGTAGCACAGGGTTAGAAAACCTTCTTCATGTATTATTTTTGAAAAGCAAATTGGGATTTTTATGTCCAAATACCCATTAGCAGAAGAGGGTAATTTTTAAAGCCATTGTTTTCTCAGGTATTTTTAGTAGCATTGAAACTGCTCCAACTGACCCATTCTCAAGGTCCCGCCCCATTCTCCAATGTTTAGCTTGGTCTTTTTATTCTAAAGACAAGGTCTCTGGGTTCTACACCCACTGTTTCTCTGTAGGGAAGAGAAGTCTGCTCACACAGTATTAGTTATCTAAAACTTTCTAACATCATGTTACAGAAAGCAAAACTTAATAGTGAATTAGTCTAGCATTAGGAGATAGAATTGCCTGTATGTTCAAAATGAGTTAAAAACATTAAAATTTAAAATTAAAGTTTTACAGTATAAAAATAAATAACTGTTTTATAAATCCATATAACACTATTATAGGGCTTGTGACTACATTTATCCAAGACTACCTGCCCTAAAGGGTGCACTAAGGGATACACATGTGCTGTTATTAGGAAAAAAGATTCTCTGGACAAAAATTATCTTCGCTGTTGCATTTGATACACAAATAATCACATCTTAATCACCAAGAAAAGGTCATGGTATTTAGTATTAGTAAGATATATTTAACAATGCACTTTTTTGTTGGTTTGTTTTTGCAGAATACCTGGAAGAGAGTGTACTCAACCATAGTTTAGAAAATGGGAGCCAAAGAAAAAAGAAATAAATCACATATACTTAGGAAACAGAAAAGCATAATGTAGATAATGTAGTTTGGGCCAAATTCTCTTGACCATAAAAGTCACCTAAGGACTTTTTAAAAATACAGATTCCTGAGAAAATACAGCAAACTGCACTTTAAACCAATGCCCCAAGTGAGTTTGCCAGTGGAAGGACGAGCTTGGGGTTTGAAGGCAGGCTAACCAGGGTCTGAATTGTGGCTCTGCCACTTTCTGGCTATGCGAACTTGGGCAAGTTTCTCCCAATTCTTGGAGCCTTGGTTTTTCATCCTTAATATGTGGCTCACAATAGTTCCTATTTAATAGGGCTGTTGTGGAGAGTCTGGGTGGCTCAGTCAGTTAGGCATCGGCCTTTTGATTTCAGCTCAGGTCATGATCTCAGGGTCATGGGATGGAGCCCCGCATCAGGCTCTGCACTGAGCACGGAACTTGCTTGGGATCCTCTCTCTCCTCTCTCTCTGCTCCCTCCCCAACCCCTGCTCCCAGGCACATGCTCTCTCTCTAAAATAATAATAATAATAATAATAATAATAATAATAATAATAGGGTTGTGAGGATAAAATGGATATACAGCTTTTAGCAATAGTGTCTGGCAAATGTTATATGTTACATAAATGTTATTAATGTTATAATATTAAGATAGACATGTGTTTTTTCTTCTTCTCAATCTGGAAATTTACATTTACCTAATTGACATTTTTCCCAGAAATCTCTACTCCCACCCCTAGCCTGTCGCCTCCAGTCCAATATGCTTTTACACTGTTATAATTGGTCATACTGTATTTGCAATGCATGTTAAAATTAAAATTTTCAGAACCCATTTGGTATAAAATAGTCATGTTCATAACACCTGAAAGGATTGTTTCTTTATTGCTCATCCTTAGCCTTCTGCACCCCCTGGAACTTTACAGAGACATTATATAGCCTTTGTCAGCATGACTGGGAGGAAATGGGAAGAGCCAGGGCCTCCACAGTGTGAAATGTGCCCACAGATACACACACTGGCAAAACCCCAGGTGCCACTTACAAAATGCTGCCACCCTTCAGGGATCCTGTTTTCCTTCCTAGGAAGGTCTGAAGAAATGTGAAGCTTGTGGTGAAAGAAATTGGTAAAGAACCCGTGGGCAGTTTGTAGTCTAACTTAATCAGTGTCTGTGTCCTCCTATGATTGTGTTTCTCTAACTTGACTGTTCATTACAATTACTTGGGCAGCTTTTAAAAATCCTGAGGCCCACACCAAAGATTCAATCAGAGTCTCTAGGAGCGTTTCAATTTCCTAATTCCAATGGGTATGCAGGAGTTAAGAATGGGTGTTCTGGGACAACAGCTCTGCTGGGTGCCCTGTCTCCCAGGATGCTAGCTAACACTGCCTTCTCCCTCCCCGTTAGGCCTAGGGGGTGGTTACAGCTCCCACCAGCTGTTAGGCTCTGAGTGACTCCCCTTCTGGTGTCTCTTTCCTCAACCCTGCCTACACTTCTTTAACTACCCCTCTAGTCAAATTCTCCTTCTTTAAGCCATCTGGGTAAATTATACTTCCTCCCACAACCCATAAGAAAATGGAAAGACTGAACTGGTGAACTGATGAGCACCAGATAAGCAAATAAACTAAAAACAAAATAGTATATCTAGATTGGGGTCATAGTTAGAGATGGAGACAATCTAATCTAGCCTTCAGATATCCAAAAGAGAAGCCTGAGGAAAGGTTTTTAAAAAAAAAAAAAAGAGCCAAGTTACATTCACTTTGGAGGGTGGCGGAGTAGATGTTGTGGCTTGCAGGTTAACCAGGGGCTGTAAATTCATCCATCGGTTGGCACTAGTCACAGCAGTGGCTTAGGCCATGTGGTCACAGCCCTGGAAGAGAGCATCTCAGCGGGGACGGGGACCCCCACCTGGATTCTGCTGCCCTCTTTTCATGTGAAACAACTGCTTACCTTCCCATTTTGTCCTGCTGCTTTGAGAAGACTTGCTGAAAAGCATCAAAGGGGCCAGTGAGAACTGGAGGGCATAAGCACAAGTCGCAATTAGGCAAACAGAGACACAGAGCCATCCCAGATCACAGAGAGCAGGATTCCAACAGGGAAACACAGATGGAGGGCAGCACTGCTTTCTACACTCAGGCCCAGAAAAAGTTCTCCCTCTCACCATGCTTTTTGCTAATCCTCCCACCTTGCTCCACAAAAAAAGAGATGAGAAGTGAAGATAAGGACAGAATTATTCCAGGGACTATGTGGCTTATTAAAACAAAAACAAAAACAAAAAACACTGATATAGTCCCTTGCACAAATTCTTTTGCATGATTTTTTTATCCTTTCCTCCTAGAAGTCAAAAGGACTTATGACACCAGGTCCTGCATTTGATAAGGATTGAAGAGATGTCCTTTTCAATTTATCCGAGGCATGTTCAGAAATGGACCAGTAATCTGTACGATTTAGGAGGCAATCAGCCAATATATTAGATTTTTTTAGGGTTCTATCACACATGCTCCCTACTGAAATGTTTTTTTTCAAGAACCTTATATAGCTTTAATTTTTACTCTTCAACAATCTGAAATTAATACACACACACACACTTATGTGTACATTTCTGCAACATACATTTTAGTTTATGGCCTGTAGAACTATTGTTCTGGGTTTGTCTCTGGCCTGCTAGCTGACATTGGACAAGCCATATCTCCTTATCTATAAAATGAGGATTCTGGAGAGTCACATCTAAAGACTCTTTTCTTAATTTAACATTCTACTACTTTTTTTTTTTTTTTCCTATTTAGTACTTTAGAAAACTGAGAATGACTTTTATTGTAAACCTCAGACTGTCATCAAGGTGTAATGTAGATCAGTGCCATAGATAATATTTAGAGAGCTAACAAGTAAGTTGAGATGGTGCATTAGAAAAATAGAAGACACTGGCATTTTCCAAATGGAATTATAAATGAAAGAAAAATTACAGGCCATGAAAAAAATAATATCAACATCAGAAATAAAACTATCTACGATTTAGAAAAGAAAAATCTCTCAGAAAATTGCCACTCCAATGGGTTAATAGTTGTCTTAAAAATAAAATTAATTCAAATATTTACTGCATTTATCTTCTGCAATATTCACTTAGATGAATATTCCATAATTTGGATCCAGATTGCATTTTTCTTTTCTTCTTCTTCTTCTTCTTCTCCTTTTATTTTACTACCACAGAGTATTGGAACTTTTGCATCATCCCAAGGTCCTCCTTCAAGGTGGTAGTCAGAGAAAATTCTCCTGAATTTCCCAAGAAATTCTGCTGGCCAAGGTCCAGTAGGTTACAGTCACCTTGTCCCACCCTTGGTCAGAACTTCACTCAGATCCCTGCTTTGGGCTAACCACGTTTCCCAGCTGTACCCTTTGGGCAGACTTATTACCTTGTTGCATGTGCCAAATCTCTAAGTAACACGTAAAACTAATAAAAATGTATCATGTGACTCTCTAACAAATACCCTCCAGGTAAGGCTATCATATAAAATATTTCCCTATTGACTAAATATCTTCACAGAGGTACTGACTGCTAGCTATTAATATTTAAATTTTATTGACCTTATGTGAAAATTCCTTGAAATTAGTATTTAATTGTCTAACCGCTTCCTTTTCTCTAAATCAAAACTTTCACTTTACACATTAATTACCTATTAACTTGGTGGCTTTTAATTCAGTTTTCTAACTGAGGACATTTATAACTTGTGGTGTTACCTCTGAGCGTGTGTGCCCTGAGGCAGTATTCCATGGTCACAACTCAGTACATATTCCACTACGGAAATTTCCTGATGCATTGTCAAAAACAAACAAGCAAACAAAAACATGCTTTAGGAGTTGATGGGCATCAGTGTTGGGTTGCTTTAAAATGAAGAACATATCACTGTATACATCATTCCAACTCCAACAGGCAACCATTGAGCTTCACCCCGCTCAGCTCTGTTAGGTGAGCCTGTGAGCCCCTGAAGGAGCTTTCACGGAGGCTTCATGAGGGGCAGGAGGTATAAATATGAGCCTTTTAGTCAAGAGATTGCACGTGCAGAATTTTGAATCAGGAACAAAACTAGCCCGTGTGGAGGACAGTGAGATAACCAGTCTTGCAGAATACAGGCACAGCCCTATTACTGGTGAAGACAATGTCAGAATGAGCACAGATGCTCACCTGCATGAACCTTGAGAGAAGTGATGAGATCTGGAGAACAGGCTCTGCAAGAGAAATCTGTCTACATTGTGTTCATGCTGGACCAGCGAGAGTAAGACTCTGAAATAATTATTTTATTAACTGGCTTTCCAGGGAAAACCAAGCCGAGATAAAGCATATGACAGTATGTAATGCAAAGAGATAAAACTGAGATAATGGAAATGATATAAAAACACACCACAGTTGAGAGGTGATGCTATTTAAATATCATTATCAGTACAATTGTGGCGGTGATGGTGGTGGCAACTGTCCCAAGTCAGTTGTCTTTATTTCACTGTCTGATGCCTTGTACTTCAAGTGCGGTCCTCAGACAACCAGCCTGGACGTCACCAGATGCTTATTAGATGCAGAATCTCAGTCTTTGCCCCAGACCTACTGAATCAGAACCTGTATTTTCACAAAATCACTGGGTTATTCATGTCCACATTAAAGGTTGAGAAGTACTGGTTTAATGGAGCCAGAGATCAAATTTGGGAAAATAGCTTGTCAATCTAAATTGCTATTTAACAAGTGGAGTGCCTAGTTTTTCATACTTTCATTTTATGATTTTAATAAAATAGGAAGATATAAAACAACCCAATTTTTACTGTAGGTACAAATTCAACAGGACATGTTTTGTTTATTGAGAATTCTACCTAATAGTATAGACAGCTTTTACAACTGTGTTTCCCTCCTCCTCCCTCTTTTCTGAATGCTGGCCTCTGTTTTACTAAACCTTTATCCAAGTCAAGTATAGGTATATCTTACAACGTCTAGACTTTCTGCCAAATCTTACTAAGTTAAATCAGATAATTAAGCTCTATTGAATCTTGTGCATATTTATTTTAATTAAATTCTATTTAACTGCCACCAGACAGCCTTACTAGGAAAGAATCCAAATTAAATTTGATCAAAGGCGACTTGATTAGGTTGCTGGATTTGTGTACGAAGAGGGGGTATGAGGCATTGGAAAGGAGGGAAGCCTAAGCGTCTTCAATGAAACTAAGTATGTTTAATGCAATAAAACAGATCTTGGTAAATTTAACAGAAAACCATGTAAAGTACAATGAGATCTTTATACCTATTATAAAATCTTTCTTAAATAACAAACTTCATTTTAAGGCTTAGAAATCACATTTTAAAATGTTAAAGATGCACTGTACAAGGCTCTTACTTGGACATACTATATTTTTTATTTACATAGTATCTGTCAAGATTACTTAATATTTTAGATGACCACAGCTAATCTAGTCAGCAGACTGGAAAGGACATACCATAAAAGATAACATCTTAAAAAAATGTTTTCCTGTTCTTACATAGGAATTTAGTCTCCTTTCAAGCTAACAAGGATAAATTAAAGCTTGTAATAGATACAAAGATATTAACATAATAGTCTTACAATAAGCCACTGTATGCCACTCAAATCAAGAGATAAGATTTGAGTTGTGCATTACTTACAAATTTCCTTAAGATCAATAAAAATCTGAATTCTTCCTCAACTGACTCATTGCATCTAAGTACGAAGGGTTATAGTGTTTCATTGCACAATTGAATATAATGCTGTTTGGAATGATTCTGTGAAAATTGTGATGCTATTAGATCCAACATGAATTTACCATGAAACAATGCAGTTCAAGCTTCCAGAGTCTCATTTGCACAGCCCCCCTGTTAAGGCTTTGGATGGGGTCTTAGCAATGTGTTCACATGGTCACATGTGTATATTTTTTTAATTAGCAAAAATGAGACACAGTGATGGTAAGAAGGTAGATAATGAGGACAGTCAATTTCAAAGGTATTTAAGATTAGTCCCTGCACAAGACAATTAGAAATGCCCTAAAATCTTGCAGCTATTTATAAAAGAGGCCTGAAGAAGTCTTCCTAAGTTTGACCACAATTCTAACAATGTGCATGATGTTATCAATGAAGAGTTAAAATGGAGGAAAGCTTTTCTCAACCATTAATTTTTTTTAAACTTAGAATGAATTTAAATAACATCACTGATTTTATATTTGTAGTTTTTTTTTTTTCTCTCAAACAGGCCTTACCCCAGATGTTGCATAAGTTTCAGTCCCCACAAATCCTGGATTTACCCCTGCATTAGATACAGATGTTTCCTGTTGAATAACAAACTTAAGTTTTTTAAAATAACCTTTGTAGTGGAAAATATAATCTATTTTATCTCCATTGCATCAAGAGAGAGTATCAGCCCAAACTGTGGCATAATAATTAAACTTAAGATGTTTTAAAATAAAAGTAGGTAGCCAAACCAGCCACACATAGTAAGACATTCCATTGTTTTCCATTGTTAAGTCCAGGTCTACCAATATTCAGTGAGCCATAGATTATGGGCAACAATGCAGTGATATTAACTATTATCACAGGCTATATAATTAACAAGGCTCCCGGATCCCCATTTTTTTTTTATAAACCAAATTCAAGAATTGGTATTCAGCAGCAACCCATTATTGCCCTTCTTACAGCAATTTCTAATTTTTCTAATTATGGAACAGGCTGTTCTTTTTATGTAAAGGGTAATCCTACTTATCTGACCACAGCTTTCTCCTAGGGAAGACAGATTTCCTGAAAAGCCACCTACATTCTCTGATTGGTGCCTCCCTGCACTTAAAGACAAAAGTCAGGGTGATGATGAGGGTTCAAATGTCCTTCTGGGGTCATGGAGTAGATTAAAACCAAATGCCCTGCAGAAGTATTAAGCCCCTAATTCTGACCTCATTACTCCAGAATTCCAATCAAATGAACAAACTGCCCACCTGGCTCAAGAAACATAACTGAAACACACTCTGAGGGCTAAGTGAGGTTCATTCAAATTGTAGTTATGCTTAATGGTTCCTTTTACATTCTTCTCATTACTTATTAAGTCCTTGTCATTTCTCCCACTTCTATCACACACAAAGAGAAGATCATCTGTCTACCTTGCTCCTTAGAGATGTCTAATAAAATGTTATAAACACATACTTGGCCACCACCATAGTGCTTCCAAAAACTCACTTCTCAGATGCTCTCCTCATGCAAGCCATGGAAATTCAATGAATAGACCATGCTCATTTCTGAAGGTATTTAGTGATTAAAAGGAGGAGGAAAGAAAGCAACAAAGCAGGGGAGGGGGGAGGGGGGAAGAGGGAAAGGAAGAGAAGAGAAGAATAAAAGAAAAGAAAAAAGGAAAAGAAAAGAGAAAAGATAGAAAAGAAAAGAAAAGAAAAAAAGAAAAGAAAAGAAAAAAAAGAAAAGAAAAAAAAAGAAATGCTGGAAAACTGAAACCAAAAGTGACCTAAGACACGGGTCACAACAGCATATAATTACTTGCCTCTCCATGTCTCTTTATTGCTTTCCTTCATGGTTCCCCACCTCCTTGCTCTGACTCTCTATACAGCTCTGTCTTTGGTCTCCAAACTCCACCCTATTTTTAAAATATCTATGAAAAATCACAATTTAGACAGGCAGATGGTTCTCACTGAGCCAGAAAAGCACTTCCAGTCAACTAGGCCAGAATGTGAAAGGCACATTAGCTCCCAATTCTTCTGCACCCCAGAATTTGTTCACTAACAAAGGCATTTTTACCTGCTCTCTCCAACCCCACTTCCTCTGGCCAAATTCAGGCCATAATTTCTTACCCGGAACTATTGCTTTATATCACAGAATGGTCTCTCTGCTCAACCTACCCACAAACACACACATACACACACACAACCCTTAGAATAATCTCCGTAAATGACTAAAAAGTCAGGTTCCTTCCTTCTTAAAACACTATAGTAGCTCCCCATTATCCATAGAATAAAACCCAGGAATCCCGACATGACACGTCCTTCCATGACCAGGCCCTTGCTCCCTCTCCAGCCACATTTCACCATTCAGAGTACTCTCACATTAGTCTCAACCTCAAGTGGTTAAATAACCACACCTGCTGGTTTATACTCCGAAGTCTCTTCTTAGGTTTTTTCACAGCTGCCTAGATAATCCATACCCATCTTTCAAGACTTAATCCAAATGTCACCTTCTCCAGAAGCCTCTGAGATGCCCCAAGTTGTATTAGGTGCCCATCATCTCTACTCTCATGACCCATCAACAATTCCTCTGCTGTACCAACATTCATCAGATTATAATGAAATGCTATTTAGGTTTCTCGCATCCCCAAAGAGGTTGTGTTTCTTGAAAGCAGCAACCTCTTTTAACTATGTTGTAGACCTTGAGCCAAAGTACACACAGAGTACTTAAGGATAAGTTTGTTGAATTGAACAGAAGAGAATTAAATTGGGCCCATATAAAGAACATGGGTGGCTTTCCAACCCAGAGCATTACAAATGCTAAGCAATGAAATCAAATTTCTGCAAAAAAATTTGTGTCTGGTAGACATATGATTTCTCATCACTCCCCTAGTCTTATGCCCCAATCAGGCTGACACATGAGGATTCAGGGGTTCTGTGACATGGTACTGCAATGTGACCTCAAGCTGGCATCCACAGAGTGTGAGGCCTGCCACAGAGCCATGTCAGGGCACTCTCCCATATCGAATGTTACCACAGGTTCTCCAAGATGAGGATGGTACCTGGGCATACAAATTAACAAAGCTGACAAAGCCACGTGGCCTCCTTCCATTCTTCATCAAATTTCTTGAAAGAGTGATTTACTTTCACATCTCTGTTCTCACCTTTTACTCCCTTCTGTACACAATGTGATTTTTTGTCCCCCTTCTATGCCTCAGCCCTACTCTAATTAATTTGTTCTTTCTACAGTTACCACTGAGTCCAAAATCAAAGTGGCAACTGAGGTCTTTTGAGTTCCCACATATCTCTTTCTCTCTGAAGCTGACTATGTACTTTATGCTTACCTGGTAACACTTATTATAGTTTACCTTTTAATTCTGTCATCTTTGTACCTGTGACCCTCATGCCACCTTAATTAAGGACACTCATTTTCTTTGCATTCATCTTAATACCCTATAACTCCTAGCACAACCATATTTTTCATAAGTGAACCATGAGAAAATGTCTGTTGACTCAAGTGAACCCTATAACAGTTTATCCAAAGATATCATTTTGTCCCTCCACGGAAACAATCTCTTAAGAACTCTCAACTTTCATCTGTAAATGGGATCTGTAAATGGGACGAAGGGAGATTAAAGAGAATTTAAAATTCCCTTATGTTCTTGAAACTATCCTTCTATTCCATGGTAATTGTTCTGTGCTGGGGACCTAAGTTCATTAGCAACTAAAGTAATCACTCTCTCCAGGGGCTAAAAACTCAAGAGAAACATAAAATCCTTATTTGGTGTCCAACCTCCAGTTTAGATGGCTCTCCAGAGAGAATGAAATCAAAATGTCCAAGAAGTTCCAAAACTAAAAAAGTTACCTGTATAGTCTTAAATTTCATTTTAAAAACAAAAAGCCATTCTTTTAACTCTTTCTCTAAATGACAACTTATTCTTCATGCATATCTGTTGCTCTCATAGATACAGACACTTCACTTCTTTTCCTAGCAGAAGGCTTTTTTTTTTTTTTTAATTAATGTGAGACCTCATTTTCCAATAGCATAAGGCACTTCATGTCATAACACAGTCCTTCACTCAGGGCTCACATGTCACTGCTATTGTGAAAAATGTTAGAAATTGCAAAATCTGGGCCAACCTCTTTTCATCTCCCCTACCATTCCTCCCTCTCTGAAACGTTATTATCTATCTTTCTATGAATCATCGTTTTATCATCTCTCTTCCTATGTTGAGGTCCCTTACATAGTAACATCTTCACATTTTTTTTAAGATTTTATTTATTTATTTATTTATCTGACAGAGAGAGACACAGCCAGCGAGAGAGGGAACACAAGCAGGGGGAGTGGGAGGGGAAGAAGCAGGTTCCCCTGTAGGGCTCGATCCCAGAACACTGGGATTACGCCCTGAGCTGAAGGCAGCTGCTTAATGACTGAGCCACCCAGGCGCCCCACATCTTCACATTTTAATACCTACCAGTCCAATGTCTTCCATTCTAAGATACCTGTGTGTATATAGACCTAATTCTAACTAAAACACACTGTGCTGTATGTAGTAATCTCTTCAGTATTTGAAATTACTTAAGAGATTCTAGTGATATCTAAGACCAAACTTTCCTAAAAATCACCCATCAGCTTGAGGGGTCGTGGATTATCTTATCTCCCTTCATCAGGAAGGGAACTAATTAGTTCCTAAAATGGCATTAGGGTGCTGATTAAATACTCTAGTTATAACCCTGATGTTTGCAACAGTGGCAAACAAAACTCAAATATTTAATGTTGCCTGCATGCTGAATCTTTTTCACCTTGAGGAAGTCAATATGTATACTCTTCTCCTTGAGTGAAACTCATGAAGTTCTGAAATTCTCTAAGTTGGCCCTGTGCCAGTCCAACTGATTTGCATATTACCATTCCAAACTTAATTTGCATATCTTCAGAAACATCATTGGAATGTTTCATACTTTATTAGGTTGCGGTTTAGAATTGTCATAGAGCTTCAAGTCATCTACATAATAGAGGCATGAGATGTCCATCTTCCCAACATTGGGCTCCTTTGTTTTCTCACATAACAAACTGCACACAGAACTGCGATGTCCTACATGACTACAAATGCTCTGCACTTTTAAACTATGGTTCTCCTTCTTTTATCTTTTTGACCACATGTTAGGCATACTCCACTCAGTCATTGTGATTTGTAAGAAATCCAAATTTTGAGAATCCAACATAGAGGCATACCTAATCTTCGGTAGATTTGGAGTTAGGGTTTTGAAGTGATAGGTCACTTCAGGAATAAGAGAAGTTTCCTTTTCTTTGATTTTCTTGCATCAGATACACTATGATGAAATACAAATGCCAGAGTAGGGGCTGTAGCCTATTTTTATCAGCAACAGGACTTCTGGCTGCTGCCATCTTCTCTTGCTTTCAGATGAGAGAGTTACTACCTGTCAAGAGACAGCTTGAGCAAGGACATCAAATAATGCCTGGTGGGCCTACACTTTGCTCCCCACTGCTGCGAGACAGCCCCAGCATGCCAAAGTTAGAGTTGCAACATCCACACATCTTCAATTTGAGGATGCCAATTTATTCATTAGAAAATATTTTCAAACTCAAGTGGTAAAACAATGGTGAAGTCAGGAGAAATACCTGAACACAGTTGGAGGAATGAAATATAGATGACAAGAATGATTAGCTGGTAAGGAATAGTCAGGAAGAGGTTGAATCTAGGTAAAAAGGGCATTAGGAAAAGTAAAGAGAATATTGTAGTTTATTAACTCAAAAACGTCAATATCCTCACATCTTCAAATCTCTGTAATCAGAGGATAAGGACAGGTTGGGATCTCACAGATCTGCCCAAGTAGTCAGACAGATCACCTAAATTTGGAGGAGAGGACTGACCAGGCCAAAGTTGACAAGTGTGTTTATTTCACTTGCTAACTCTGATTAACACATAGGGACTGCCTGGATCAGAGTGTTGAGAATTTTGAGGCTGTGTCTTAGTCTATAGAGTGCTGGTTCTGTGAAGAAAAAGATTATAAATGATGAGTGATGTCTACCTGAGAATGAGGTGTATCTACAGGATTACCATGATTTTGTCATCCTTAGCTCAGGCTGTCAAAATTAAACAGTTCAACTTCAGGTGGATAATTCTCCCCAGAGGTAAAGAGTTTGATCTGCCATCAACCTGAAACTCTGGCTATATCATCTACTCACATAATTTAAACAAAACAAAACAAAACAAACAAACAAACAAACAACACATTATTTTAAAAAGGGGATTTTCAACTTACCAAGAAATGCTAGTCTAAAGATAAAGGAACGACTTTTTCTCCTGCTTTACTCTCTCCATTGTATGAACTCAGAAGATGCCTTAAGGAGATCTAAAAGCAGGAAAATGCTAGTAATTGCCATAGGGCAACTAGGGAGAAAGATAAAGCTTTATAAATAGGCTACCATATCCAAGATTATATGTGTGTAAGTGTACTTAAGAGTGTATGTGTGTAAGCTCTTCATTCAAGCCATAGAAAGTCCATTAAGTGGAATAAAAACAAAGAGTTGAATAATAAACCATAAAGGAGCATTGTTTTAACAACCTTAGTAGCCTTATTAAAATATCCATCAATTTTAATTTCACAGCAGTTAGAGAAGGCAAAAGCTCTGGTCTCCTGTGTGCCTAGTGCGATGAAAGTATACCCCTCATCAGTAATTATCAAATCATTTGTTTAAATACCATTTCTCCGCATTCAGCTCCCCCTGTTGCATAAGAATAATGTTCCCTGAGAATAGAATTTATTGATATATGCTTCTAAGAGAGCCATGGACACCCTGGAGCTCATTAATCCTGTAACCTTCTGTGAGCTGCTGGCCTGAAATGGTTGGAGTTCACTTTAAACTGGACTGAATTTCAAAGCAAAGGGCTCAGAGGTGGCAAACAGCTCATTAATTCAGAGTGTAATTTAGTGACAGAAGAATTGTTTTAAATGCACAATCTAAAACTATTTAAATTCACATTATAATTATAAGCAAAAACTATGCACTTCAAATTTGAAATCTGGATATGCAATCTACTGATAAAACTAATGAACACAAATTTTAAAAAAGAAGGGACTGTCATCTTACCAAGAAATGCTAATCAACCTGCTTTTTGAAGTGTTCCTCATTTGCATCACAAGCATTATTATGAAAATTCAACATTATGCTTCTGTGTATTGCATTGTACTGCTCTGCTGAACATCAAAAAAAAAAAAAAAGGAAGAACAGGCAACACTTCCTCAAAGTGAATAAAAATGGAATAAAAAATCATGATCAAAGATAACTTCAATTCCTTATTAATTTTACCTTAATTCCACTCCTGGGATAAGAAGTCTTCTTCATAAGTTTTCTTTCCTATTACAAATTCTCCAACAAGCTTATGGCCCCTAAGCTTATATTCCCAAATATATTCCCAAATGGAATGCATGCATAAATAAACATCAGTCAAATTTGCATAGCCTCTACCATAAATATGGCAGCACGTTTATAAACTCATTAGAGTTCACTGTGAGAAAAACTCATTAGACTCCCATTAGAACATGGGAGTTAACTTTTCAAAATTAATGTTACAGAAGTTTTATTCTTTTTTAAAAGTAACCAATAACAATGAAAAGATTCACTAGTGCTTTGGGTTTTTTTCCTTTGTCTAAAGACTAAAAAAATGATTATTTCTTTTGGCAATATTCATGCTGAAAAATTACAAATAGATATTGTCTGAAACATCTGTGGTTATAAACCAGTTTATTTTCTATAAATTTTAAAGCATTATTTTCCTGAAAATTGAGATTAGAAAATCAAACATGGAAAATTCTAATTATTATTATTAATTATTTTAGTTGAAGGATATGCCAAATAGTAACAAACATCTTATAACTGAAATTAAATTTAATTAAAAAATTAAGTGCTGAAAAACCACGTTGAAAAATAATGTATAATTTTTTTCAAGAAAGTGTAAAGTCTACCTCATATAATATGTATTTTTTAAATGTTTATATTTTTAAGGCCTTTTTCTCCTTTCATTGATTTTTCTCTAAAAAATAATCATATATTTGTAAGTAGAAGTCTAATGACATTATATTATATTTTGACTACATCAAAAATATTCTCAAGGGCTCCTGGGTGGCACAGTGAACCAGTTAAGTGGCCAACAGTGGGTTTAGGCTCAGGTGCTGATCTCAGGGTTGTGAGATGGAGCCTGGCTGGCTCCCCACTCAGGAGGAAGTCTGCTTAAGACTTTCTCTCTCCCTCTGTCCTTCCCCATCCCCCCCAAATAAATAAATAAATCTTTAAAAAAAATACAACGTGGCAGTTCCAAGATGAAATAAATATTGGGCATAGAATGTTTACATGTATTAAAAAAAAAAAAGGCTCTCATGCTCCAAGTATGAGAGCAAGGTTTAGGTTGAGAAAAATAAAAATTATTCCAGTGATAACCACTGCTGTGAAATTCTCAGGTTCTTGGTCAGTTACTTAGTACCAAGTGTCTCCATTATAATTATTACTGAAAAAAAAAAGGCCATTTGGAGGGAAGGATCCTCTTTAATAGTCCAAAGTTAACCACATCTCACTGATCGTGGCTCATTTCTATGGTAAACCTCTAAAACTTCTCTGACAGATCAAATTAAATTCTGCTTGGGGAAGGTATGGGACACTCCTCTTGGTTAAAGCAATGTTGTACTTTTTATTCCTGCTGAGTAAATAGCCTCAAGTCGAACTACTTGCCCTGACTAATGATCAAACATATCCAGGAATTCTGTACAAGAAATGCATTCTTCCCTCCTTTGAAGTCCATTGCTGGGAGAGTAATTGGGTTTGCTGGAGACTTTTCCTTAGAACCGCAAAAGAAATATCTTGGCTAAGCATATAATCAAGCTACATATTTTCCTTCTTTATTAAATATCTTCTTGTAAGAGGGTGGGCACTGAATAAACATGTGCCTCAAAGGAGTGTCAGAATGATGCACTACTGTCTCTTTGCTGACTGAGGAATTCTCAGCAGTGTTAGGTTAAAAAATTCCACGAGAAGAATACATCATTGTGAAACATTTCCTTCAGCTGTATAATTCCCTCTAGAAATACAATCGTGCCTCTCATATATTAATATCATTATAACTAGGCAATCAGGAGTATAAAAGAAGAATATGACATAGAACCTGTCCTCGAAGAACTTACAAACTAGCAGACTGGATATTATGAAAATATATTCTTTAAAAACTAGACAAAAATAACCATAAAGTCAGGATATTATAAGGCTATAATAGGAATGCCACAAAATAAATGACACTGGGCATCTGATTAGAAAGAAAGAGGTTACTTTTAGTGAGGGTGATTAATAGAGGCTGTTTGATGACCATCACCATTATGTGAGCTAGATATGCAAAGATGGATATAGGATTTCAACAGGTAGGTAATGACTGGGGAGGCATTTTAGCCTCAGACCACAGCAAAAACACCATTTTTAGCTCCTAATGCAAGAACAACTCATAAGCAATGTAAATGAACCATGAAATAGAAAGCCAGGGAAGTCTCAGAGTTAGTACTGAGATCTCCATGTGATGGAGGAAGTATAAGAGAGGTAAAGTGAATGGATGGGGGAAGGACAACTTGGTGATGGTGCCAATAGTGGCCATGGTGGTGGTCAATAGCACCAGATGATCGTGGAGAGCCTGAGTTTTGAAAACTACCTACAGGCTGAAAGACTCTCAACATAGTGCTGTGGGTTAAGACCGCAAGGGAGACAATGACAGAATGAAAGAGAACATGTCCAGACAAGAATGTGCATACAGAACACAGTAAAATAGTAAAGGAGTTAATAAGAATAAGCAAATAAGAGCCACTCCAGGCCAAATACAAGAAATGGATTGGTAATACCTTTGAAATACGCCCAAGAGTACAAGAGTGGTCAGAAAGGAAACAAGTAAAAAATGGCTCCACAATATATACCAAATGCTTTTGTGTGAAGAAAATGGAAAGCAAATCTAAACTCCTGTAGCAGATTTAGAGAATGTCCCTAGGTTCGTTCTGGACCTACCAACAGAACAGATTTAACTTACCTGCCTTGGCAACCTAGTGGAAAAGGAAAGAGGAAAGAAGGAAGTCACATCAATGATCTACAATTTATGTGTGTGTATGTATTCTTTTAATAAAATGCATTTTGAGTGTGTGTATATATATATATATATATATACACACACACACACACACAGTAGTTTTTAAAGAATATATTTTTATAATATCTAATCTACTAGTTTTTAAGTTCTTTGAGGACAGGTTCTATGTCATATTCTTCTTTTATATTCCTGATTCTCTCTCTCTCTCTCTCTCTCTATATATATATATATATGTATATAATCTGTGCACTTAACACTACTATATTGGTAAAGTATATATGTTATAAAATATACACAAACATATAAATTGAGGAGGATGAGAAAAATAAATTTAAAGAGAAGTTCTAATATTTCTTTCAGAGGACATTAAGTTGGATAATTGCTTTATCTCCTGGCCCCAATCATAATGCAAAGAGCTTAGATTTTTATATTCTGTAGGCAATAAAGAAAAAAGAAAAGTTTATGAACATGAAATGAGATGATTGGATGGTTATTTTAGGAAGATTAAATAGGGGATCAGAATTAGGGATGGTAAAAGGGAGCTAAGATGGTAGACCAGAAGCCAGAGAGAAGGCCTCATTGACAGTCATGGTATGAAATGATAAAGGCCTGGATTTAGGTGTTGACAGGACAAATGGAGGAGTGGGAGGTGGAGGGTGGGGAACATACCCTCTGACAGTTAAACTGTACAGGAAACAACCATATAGGTGCACTCCAGTGAAGACAGGGAATGGAGCCCAAGTTTGGCTGCAGACATGGCTCCTAGAGATGATTCCTGGGGTTCATCTCCTTTCATCTTCTGTTCCAATTGAATATTGGGCTCCATTGTTTCTCTGAAGAGACTTCAACATAGTATGGATGGTACTTTAAGTGATAATGCTTTCTTGTATCTTAATGAAACAATTAATCCAAAAATGAAATAATTCTAGAGACAGAAAAGATCAATTTGGAGAGTCAAAGAACTTCAATAATTTCTCAACAATTATAGGGTGTCATTTCTTACTTTAATTGCACACAAATATCTGCTCTGACTCTAGAAATCTATCAGAGACCTCTTGAAAGTTATTATATCTGCCTTAGTAATAAAATATTACAAAGACTAACAATATACATTTTTACTTTCCTAGGCGTATTATAAATGGAGCACAGAAGAATATCATCACAATCTTTCTTTCCTTCTTTCTTTCTTTTTCTTTCTTTCATAATCACAGGTCTCAATTTTGAGAAAATACCTCTAAATGTGAGTGTTTCCGTGAAATACCTAAACCTAGTGATTACTGCCCTGGGGAGATTATATGAAAGGTACACACACACACAGAGAGAAAGTCAATAGAATGTCCTAGTGACATGGTCTCTATTCTATAAAACTACACCCGAAGGAAAAGTGTTAAAACCAACCTTGGTGTAGTAATAACAAGATTATGGAATATTTCTTTATCACCTAGAAGATGTAATTTCTTTTATGGTGTTTTACTATGCCAGGTAATAAGACAAACTCAAGTTTCCTTATAAACTCAAGTTTCCTTATAAATATGTCATTTTTAACTTTCATTTATAACATCATAATGTAGTAACTGCCTCGATGAAGGATGTTAAAGTTGAAATTCAATTGAACATCAAGACACTTCTATTTGATCACCATAGAAAGCTGGATTATAGTGTCATTCAAATATATTACATGTGGCAATGGCAGGCTTTTCCCCTTGCTTTCCTTCTTTTTTTTTTTTTCCCCTGAAAATATCTACTGGAAAGTTGAATCTCAGGTGGTCTCCAATACTTTAGCTAAGGTATTGAAAGCAGGTATTGATGCAGAGAAAGCATTTGACAAAATACAGCATCCTTTACTGATTAAAACCCTTCAGAGTGTAGGGATAGAGGCTACATTCCTCAATCTCATAAAAACCATCTATGAAAAGCCTACAGCAAATATCATCCTCAATGGGGAAAATGGAAGCCTTTCCCTTAAGATCAGGAACACGACAAGGATGCCCACTCTCGCCACTATTATTCAACATAGTACTAGAAGTCCTTGCAACAGCAATCAGACNGGGGGCATCACAATGCCGGATTTCGAGCTGTACTACAAAGCTGTGATCACAAAGACAGCATGGTACTGGCACAAAAACAGACACATCGACCAATGGAACAGAATAGAGAACCCAGAAATGGACCCTCGGCTCTTTGGGCAACTAATCTTTGATAAAGCAGGAAAAAACATCCGGTGGAAAAAAGACAGTCTCTTCAATAAATGGTGCTGGGAAAATTGGACAGCTACATGCAAAAGAATGAAACTTGACCACTCTCTCACACCATACACAAAAATAAACTCCAAATGGATGAAAGACCTCAATGTGAGACAGGAATCCATCAAAATTCTAGAGGAGAACATAGGCAACAACTTCTATGACATCGGCCAGAGCAACCTTTTTCACGACACATCTCCAAAGGCAAGAGAAATAAAAGATAAAATGAACTTATGGGACTTTATCAGGATAAAGAGCTTCTGCACAGCCAAGGAAACAGTCAAAAAAACTAAGAGACAGCCCACGGAATGGGAGAATATATTTGCAAAGGACACCACAGATAAAGGACTGGTATCCAAGATCTACAAAGAACTTCCCAAACTCAATGCACGAGAGACGAATAAACGAATCAAAAAATGGGCAGAAGATATGAACAGACACTTTTCCAATGAAGACATACAAATGGCTAACAGACACATGAAAAAATGTTCAAAATCATTAGCCATCAGGGAAATTCAAATCAAAACCACACTGAGATACCACCTTACGCCAGTTAGAATGGCAAAGATAGACAAGGCAAGAAACAACAATTGTTGGAGAGGATGTGGAGAAAGGGGATCCCTCCTACATTGTTGGTGGGAATGCAAGTTGGTACAGCCACTCTGGAAAACAGTGTGGAGGTCCCTTAAAAAGTTAAAAATTGAACTACCCTATGACCCAGCCATTGCACTACTGGGTGTTTACCCCAAAGATACAGACGTAGTAAAGAGAAGGGCCATATGCACCCCAATGTTCATAGCTGCATTGTCCACAATAGCCAAATCATGGAAGGAGCCGAGATGCCCTTCAACAGATGATTGGATTAAGAAGTTGTGGTCCATATATACGATGGAATATCACTCAGCTATCAGAAAGAACGAATTCTCAACATTTGCTGCAACATGGACGGCACTGGAGCAGATAATGCTAAGTGAAATAAGTCAAGCCAGAGAAAGACAATTATCATATGATTTCTCTCATCTATGGAACATAAGAACTAGGATGATCAGTAGGGGAAGAAAGGATAAAGAAAGGAGGGGTAATCAGAAGGGGGAATGAAACATGAGAAACTATGGACTCTGAGAAACAAACTGAGGGCTTTGTGGGGGGAATGGGATGGGCTGTTGATGGGTAGTAAGGAGGGCACATATTGCATGGTGCACTGGGTGCTATACGCAACTAATGAATGATCGAGCTTTACATCGGAATCCGGGGATGTACTGTATGGTGACTAACATAATATAATAAAAAAATCATTAAAAAAAAAAAAAGAAAGCTGGGGTAAAGACTTCAGAAACTCATTATTTCTTTGTCTTTTTTCATGACAGTGAAGACGGTGGGATTCCCTTTGCCGCCTTACATCAGTGGAAAGTTCCTACTAAAAGAAATTACAAAGAAATTAGTTCACTCACTCAATCTACATTAATAAGGGAATTTCTCAATCTAAACCTCTGATTTGATTGTCAGAGGAAGTCTCAAAGGAATGCCTATTTAATTTCTTTTCTTCATTATTTTATCTGCATGATAAAGTTATCCTATAGAACATCAGTAATTTAAGTATAATCAAATTCTCTATTTGCACGATTCTTTCAATGTACAGAAATTTCAATGGAAATAACTGTAATATTGGTTAAAGGAAAATATTTAGAAAATAAGCAAAGGAACAAACATTAAAAGAATATTTGTTAAATATGTTTGAAAAAAATTAATGTAATTCATGGTTTTGGCCTAAAATTTACAAGTGGATGTTTTGAAATAATATTACAAGATTTTATTTCATGCAGTAAAAGAAGTGAAACATCATTATGGAACATCTGGTGAAGACAAATCACTTTGGCTTATTTCAAAGTGCAGTGTCATTGCATGAGCCCCATATTCTTTAAGACATGTTCCATTCTTCATTCTAAAACCTATCAGAATCATGATACAGTATTATAGGAGAATTATAGATACTGTGATGAGCTTTCAGATAAGAGCAAAAAGTACAGTTAAGTGAAAAAGGTTTCTTAAGCTTCCAAAATGACCTTCCTTTGAAAGAACATGTCAACCTTTCCAGTGATGGAACATCAATATTTTTAGGGCTGGTTTAACTCAATCTTCCTTTCTTTTAGTTTTAACGTATGTAGTCCTGGCTGATAAGAGAACTGATTACAGTCCTTCCCAGTCTCTTAGACATAAATGAAAAGTACACATAGAGGACCACCCCCTCCCAAATAGTGGGGGTAAGGTAAAGATTTGGTCATTTTACCACTTGAGGAAGCTAGTTTGAAATGCAGAATTTAAGAGACATTTCATAACCCATTTATCTCAAATCATGAGCTCTATAGAAGCAGGTAGAGCCAAGAGCAGCAGACATCCCCAAAAAGAAAGGGGGAGGGAAGAAACATTTCACCACTTTCACTATCTCCTTCAATCTGAGAAAACAGAGAGCAAAGGAGGAGTGATAGTTTGGAGATCCATCAGTAGGATGTTGAAAATTTCAACCTGCTTATATTTATGATCAAAATTCAACAATGGAAGAAAAATTACCTTTCTTAATACCAGTATATACATACATACATACATACATACATACATACATACGCACGTACGTATAGTTCCCTTCCTTTAAATGTGGGTTACACCAAAATACTAGCCATCTGATAACTATCCCCCAGCCGCATTTTAAATGTGTAATGTCTCTAAGTCACTGTAAAATTTGGGGACATGCTCACAGATCACTACAAGAGACTAGAGCAAAAATTACTTAGGGACCAATTCTGAGCCCCATTAGGCCATGATAAACATTATTTTATGGGAAATGGGAAACCTCAAGTGACCCAATCCATATAACTTACGTGTGTGTCAACTGGAGAGGGGCCAACAGCCATTACAAAGATCATGTTGCTTCTTTGTCTTACATGCTGGCGTTCCAAAGGCAATGTAACTTAAGACAAAGATGGTTTTCAAATGTCTACAAAGTACTCATCTTAAATCAAATTTTTTCATACTCTCTCTCTCTCTCATTCCATCAGACTTGTGTTTTAAAGTATTAGGAAACCAAAGGAGTTTAAAATCACAAAGGGAAATGCAAATCAATCTACAACAAATCACCTAACAGGTGCTCTGGAAGAGAATTTTATTGCCACTGACATTAACCATTTGCTTATCACCAAAATTATCCCTCTTAGTGGATAATATGTGGTTAAACCCCTCACAACTTAGAGTCACAGAGAGGGAAAAGCAGCCCAAACAACCCTTAACATTGCTTCAAGAAAAAAATGCATTGAAATGACTAACCTTTCCCAAGGTCATTAGGCCAAGAGATGGGTTCTTCTGTTTCAAGATAGCTTTCCTCCTGACCTGGCATATGGTTTCTATTACTGCCAGACCATGACCACAAAGACATTTCAAATCCCTGTGAAAAATGTGATTCTACGTCAACTGCTCAGCTGTATGTCATAGGGGACAGTTGAAGTTCTGCTGGATGAGAGGGAGGGGGGTAAGGGGTGGCAGCAGGGATTTAATCCATGCCATCCCTTTATATGATATGACTAGGTTTGTAATAGAAACCTTCTCACTTCTGGTTTCTCTCTTTTATCTTACAAACCACTTAATGCTCACAAGGGACAGTGAACACACTTCACTGTATCATGTTTAAGCTCTCCAAAGATGTGAAACAGCTTTATCAAGGGTGACAGCCATTCACTAATCTGCTTTTCAAAACTTGTTTTTTTCAAAGGGAGATAAAAGTAAATTTATGCTATTTAATATGCATTAACACAGCAAACAGTATTGTGTCTATGACGATTAAGAAATGTTTATGAAATTATTTTGAATAGATATTTACTTGTAGGTATTACAGTTGCCTCAGAATATTAATAATGAGGACAAGAATTAGTCAACTAATAGAAGATATTCCACAAGACACCTTTAATCCATTCAGATTAGTCAGATTTTCAATATGAATGTAATAATGTTCTGCCTTACTACATTTCACAAATGACGTTTTCTGTTTTTAATATAACATAAAGTGTAGACTCATTGTCTGGTCTTGTAAAAGAATTTTATACAATTAATTATGAGTTTCTAGCATATCCTAATTTCATAGTAGCTGATTTACAACATCTCTCTAAGGCACAGAATTTAATGGTTCCTGACAAAAAAGATGGGCAAAAGATTATACACACAGAGAAATAATTACACAAATAGAAGCAAATAATCCAACTAAGCCATTTGCTTTACAGTGAAATCCTACCAAGGAGAAAAGAAAGCTTTGAGAAACATTCCTAATTTTATTTTATTTTTTACTTATTTTTGTCCATAGTATGTAATTAGCACTTTTTCAGTCTGTCCTTCTCATTTGTTTATTTTGGCTGTGCTCTATAGTCTATTTTTCTTTCAGTGGGCATTCCACTGTTTGTGATAATTTTGGAATGTTTCATAGAAAAACAAAAACAAAAATACACCATGACACCTCCCCATGAGGTCCTGAATGTGTCTAGATAGAAATATTAATTTAGTATATGCAGGACACAAATCAAATTAAATTCCCTGATTGAACATGATATAGGTAAACCCATTGGTATCGTGTTTCCTATGTAAGATATAAGAATTTGTCATATAAAATATGGTTTTGCTAGTTAGTGGGAAAAATTGATTAAAATGATTTTATTGAGTTGGCTGATCAATTCCATAAAAAGTGGTCTCTCTTATTTCCAGCACCCTTTTGTAGTAGCATATCAGACATTTGATCTTGGGAATTATGAAAACAGGGGCTTTCAAGGCCAGTTAGTTTTAAGGTCAGAAATTTACAAAGAAATGCAATTACCAGGAGGAAACACATTGCCAAGGCTTTGTTATATACCCGCTTATACTCCAACTGGTTAAATAACAAGAATATTAAAAAGTTGAGTTGTATTTGTTTTCAAGGATATACTCAGATATGATTCTCCACACTAGGAGCTTCTAAGCACATCTGAATTTTTCCATTGCTCTGGCAAGGTTATTTTTTTGTTTATTAATTTAAAAATTTCTTGTCTATTAGACAACCAACAATATTCTAGTGGCAAGTGCGTGTCTTTATAAAGAAATTCAATCATAGCCTATCCTCTGGTCCTTGGGAAGACAAAGTTCATTCTGAAAATTGAATTGTGTTTTCTAGATATTATGCATATATAATGACCACTTTCCACTCTCATCTTTAGGAATCAAAATTTGCTTGTGAAGAAAAATAGGCTGATAAGCGAAAAGGAAACCTTCATCTATCTTTAATTTACAAACCAATCTATCACACTCTTCTAATTATCAGAGAATTTCTTCTTATAATACCTTTTTAAAAAACTTTTCTGAACTCTTTAAAGTACAACTAGTCTCTTTACAATCTATTTCCATTCATTCTTTCATCAAATATTTATTGATTATCTAATATTTGTTAATGATTGGCTTATGTACAGACATGTTTTGGGAGAAGGAAAAGTTTTGATTCTTATGCATATTTCTGCCAAACTGATTCATCCAGTTTGGTATTGTTTCACTGTCCATCATCACTAGAAGTTAGGACATAGCTCTAAAAGTTTCATTTCCTATTAACAACCCTCTATGGACCTCTTTCCCATAAATGAATCCTCAAGATGCAGGTAGGTAAGTGTTTTTTATATAGTCAGTACTGTCTTCTGGAATTTAATTAAATAGTATGGGTAACCTGTGGATAGAATTTATAATGTTATACACTTCACTTATATCCCTTCAAAGTCACTGTCATTGTTGATCAAAGATCCCAGCTTCACAGACAGTCCTTGTGTCCCTTCAGTGACAGCGATCCTCTTTGGGGCCTCAGTGTGAAACCCTCTTTGTCTTTGCCTTTTTTTGAGGTCCTACCAGTAATCTTGTACCCAACATCTTTCCTAGAGTTTTCCTGAAGATAGCTTCTCTTAGTGACAAATGAAACTATGACGTTGGGATTTTAACAAATTGTGCTGTAGGAGACTAATCCGTCAAGATGCTTCCATATAAACTACTCCCAGATCAAATGATTTCAGGAAACTGCATACATTATTCCCTCTGGGATATTATGCTGCATATTAACAAATTTAAAGACTCTGATGTGCACTGAAGTAAAAGTAAAATAATCTGTTTAACTCTGTTTAACCCAACATTTCCTAAATATTTTTGAGTAAAAAGCCCTCAGTCTTTTGTACGTTTATAGGTTTGGGGCAATTTTTTGTTTGTTTGTTTGATTGTTTTTGTTTAATAACTATGAGCAATCAACCCTTTTTGGAATTCTGCTGTAAATATATTCATTTGAGGATTTAGCGTCGTTTAGCAAATATAGGAAAAGAAAAGTCCATGGTAAAATCTTGCATTGCAGGTTGTTATTGGATATATTAACATTTTTAACTACGTCTATAACACATTTGCCTTTTTCTGAAGAAACAATATGTAAGAGGGGACAGCCAAGAAGAAAGAACGTAGCTCCAAGTAGTACCAAGACAGTGTAGTGTCTACCAACTACTAAGAAATAGGTAAAAATAAAATGGAATTAGAATAGTCAGTGGCTTCTTAATTTCCAGTTTCTAAGAGGATGGCATAATGACCCCTCCCAGAGCAATGGCAACAGAAATTACTCTGATCCAGTATCTGAGCAGGTGACAATTACCTCTCAGTGACACATTGACTCTAGACACCTGCATCCAGGTTGGTTCACCTGAGTCAGTTCCACAGGAACTATGTTCCTGTGTTATTCTCTCTGTTGTTCCCTCACCTTCACTTAAACTTTTAATGCCTGAATTTCTAGATCTTTTTCCATAGTGGACCAAGAACTGAATGGTCTGATACATAACTTGTTTCCCAATGGCTGAGCCCCAATGATGACTACCAAACTTCTTTCTCTAAAAAAGATACTTTAGTGGCCTTAGATATTACCATCTGTCTGCCCAGTATGAAACCCTGGACTAGTTATGGAAAGGGTGTTAACTCATATTTCACATATTTTTTCATTTAGAAGCAGAACTCCTGCTTCAAATACATGGTTTTCATGTGTCCGCCTTACCTTATGCTCTGATTGCTGAACTTCTCCAGGTAGAATGGTCTGGCTTTCTAAGGCTATCTCTTCCCTCACATGCCCAAGGCCCAAGTAATAACTAAAATGTGACAGTGGGAGAACCACAAGTACCAAGGAATTGATTTAGTTTAAATAAGACAGTTGTTGTAGAGGAGCTCACACACACACACACACACACACACACACACACACACACACACACTAGCAAAGCTAAATTCAACAAATGCTCTATTTAGTTCTCTTTTGCCATACTAGGGGGAGAGTGGGCTTTAACAAATCAATCTTTCTCTATCATTCACCCATTCAAATAAATATATATTCTCATAGACAAACAACGGGTTAATGCACAGAGAGGAATAATTTAAAACATATTTCAAATTTATGCCTCCCTAATATCTATTACCCTAATCCCACTGAGTTTTAGCAATGGCCAGTATAATCCGGAAAAGAGTGGAATAAAGTTATTTCAACCAATGATTCTGGTTGTTCATGGGTAGGTGTATCATAATACAAAAGACTTGGCAAATATAAAAATTTTCTAAAATATGTTGAAGTATCTTCTTGAAATTTTTATATATGTGCAGTAAATACATAGGATTAAAAAAACTTAATAACCGATGGTCTCTAACATATACTTAGCTGGTCCCTTTTTATTTTAACTTTTCACTTCTACTGAGTCTACAGTGATTATAGTCCCTAATTTATGCCAACTGGTAGCACTATGATTGAAATGTCATTGTCAACTATGATTGAAATGATTCATGGCCAAGCACAGTTTGCCCTCCCTACGGGGTATGAAAATACTACTCTGGAAAGTTAGTCATGCTAAGTATTTTATATTAGTTTATTTCCATTTCTAATACTTTTTCTTTAGTTTGATTCTTCTACCAAAAAAAAAAAAAAAAGAAAAAAGAAAAAGAAAAGAAAAGAAGAGAAAAACCACACCACACTAATGGTGAGGGTAAAGGTCACAAAAGGGCATTTCTTTTTAAAATATCTCCATTTAAATGCAAATTTTGGCCTTTATTCCTAACCTTTAAGCAGTCATTTCATAGAAATGCAAAAAGTAAAAGTAAAGTTTGTGTTTTAATATCTACAGAGAAGCACTCTAATGTGTTATTTAGCCTCATTTATACTGCATACACACTACTATCTTAGAGCTTGATGGATTTCTTTTGGGATAAGCAGTATTTTCTCAGAAAATTCAATTAAAAAAAATAAATACAGATAGGATGGTTTAAATCCAACTATAAAGTCTCATCATTTTTCATAATTTGAATCACTAGAAGTTGCCACATTGTTTTTTTTGTACTTTGTTATTAAGCTTATGTAATTTACAAAGCTATGGCATTCATTAGTGACAAGTAACTTGAAATAGTCTTTATTACTGAAACTGACTTAAATGCACTTCTATAAAAATAAAAATGTAAAGCCGATAGCATTTTCAACTTGCATTTCAAAATGCAATAATTGAAAATGCAATAAAAGACTACTTAATAACAAGGTGATGGTTTTATCCTAGTGACTAACTTAAAGTAAAATCAAAATGATTAAAGTTTTAGAAGAAAAAAAAAACAACTATTTAGAAAAATTAAAAGTTTCAAAGCATTAGATCAACTTAGAAATTTAGGATTTATTCCAGAATTAAATGTTGTGTGACATGAACTTTGATACAAAATCGCAAAAATAGATTTGAATATACCAAATTGTTGTGTTTTTTTTTTTTTCAATGTCCTGCAAAACACATAATAGCCATTTTGTGCCTCCAGACTAACCCAGCAGCCCCTCTGATTTCCTCTGCAGCTGTGGGGAGCAGTTTCCTTATACCAAGGCGGTGTTCCTCTCAACTTTTCTTCCTCAGGGATTCCTCCTCAACCCTGGCAGGTATCTTAGCCTCTATGCAGGCTAGGCTGCACATATGACACAGTTAATACCCTTTCCCCCATATACCTTAAAAAATGGGGGATGGGAATGAGTGATTAATGCCTGAAACTTTGATCCTTTAGAGCTGAGCTGCCCAATCGAATAGTCACTAGCCAGCCACATACATGACTATTTACACTTAAATTAATTAAAATTAAATAAAATTAAAAATTCAATTCCTCAGTCACACTAGTCATATTCCAAGTGGCTATTATAGCAGACAATGTAGATATAGAACATTTCCATCATAAGAAAGTCCTACTGGACAGTGTTATTTAAAGAAATGCTTCTAAGGCTGTGTGTTCTACAATTATTCATCAGACGGTCCTCAGCAGGATTTAGCCTCAGTTGCCCACAGTGTAACTGGATCAACTGGATGTGGAGAAAGGGGATCCCTCCTACATCGTTGGTGGGAATGCAAGTTAGTACAGCCACTCTGGAAAACAGTGTGGAGGTCCCTTAAAAAGTTAAAAATTGCTACCCTATGACCCAGCCATTGCACTACTGGGTGTTTACCCCAAAGATACAGACGTAGTGAAGAGAAGGGCCATATGCACCCCAATGTTCATAGCAGCATTGTCCACAATAGCCAAATCATGGAAGGAGCCGAGATGCCCTTCAACAGATGACTGGATTAAGAAGCTGTGGTCCATATATACAATGGAATATTACTCAGCTATCAGAAAGAACGAATTCTCAACATTTGCTGCAACATGGACGGCACTGGAGGAGATAATGCTAAGTGAAATAAGTCAAGCAGAGAAAGACAATTATCATATGATTTCTCTCATCTATGGAACATAAGAACTAGGATGATCAGTAGGGGAAGAAAGGGATAAAGAAAGGAGGGGTAATCAGAAGGGGGAATGAAACATGAGAGACTATGGACTATGAGAAACAAACTGAGGACTTCAGAGGGGAGGGGCGTGGGGGAATGGGATAGGCTGGTGATGGGTGGTAAGGAGGGCACGTATTGGATGGTGCACTGGGTGTTATACGCAACTAATGGAGCATCGAACTTTACATCGGAATCCGGGGATGTACTGTATNGATGGTGCACTGGGTGTTATACGCAACTAATGGAGCATCAAACTTTACATCGGAATCCGGGGATGTACCGTATGGTAACTAACATAATATAATAAAAAAAATTTAAAAAAAAAGAATGTATCATTTATTGGGTTTTGTTCCTTTACTTAGCTCATTCCCTGCTTCTTCATTTCTATTTCCTGGGATAACTACCAAATAAACTGCTGGTACCCAAATCCTTGTTTCAGGCTCTGCTCTGTGGGGAACCCAAGCTGAGAAAGACAGCATATCAATATTTTTGACCCTATTTTAGTTCAAAGAATGCTCTGATTAACAAAAATGCAAACAGAAATAAAATAATTATAACACTTAAATTATTTGTATTTACAATTTTTTTCCTCTTCACATCCTTAGCCTTCATTCCTTTACTAGTTCTACAACTACGTGGTCTTCACTGAACTGATCACGCTAAGGAGGGAACAAGACAGTGTCAGAGGCCAACTGCACACCGAAATACTGTATTTTAGAAGTAAGGACAGTTGAACAATGAGAGGGGGTAGAAAGACAGGAGGGGGAAAAAAAGAGCAGGTGCCTGTTGGTAAGGAACTCTGGAAAGAGAGCTACTTAAATGGGGTTATTAGGAAGCNCTTTTCCCCTTCACATCCTTAGCCTTCATTCCTTTACTAGTTCTACAACTACGTGGTCTTCACTGAATTGATCACGCTAAGGAGGGAACAAGACAGTGTCAGAGGCCAACTGCACACCGAAATACTGTATTTTAGAAGTAAGGACAGTTGAACAATGAGAGGGGGTAGAAAGACAGGAGGGGGAAAAAAAGAGCAGGTGCCTGTTGGTAAGGAACTCTGGAAAGAGAGCTACTTAAATGGGGTTATTAGGAAGCTTGGTTCTACATCTTCTCTTCTTATGTAACTTCCTCACTTTTGCCTCCCAGGAAGACTCCCAAGAAATACTTACATTAATTTTCAAGACATTTTGGAGCTAGACTTCTACGTCTTTCAATTGCGACAGCGGTCTCAAAGGGACCCAGTGCAATCAGAGTGCATCCCCAGGAATAAAGCAATCATCAGATGTGAACCTTGCAGTTGCACCACAGTGCCATGGCTCATTTAATGCAAGAAAAACAAAAAGTGGAAACTATGACAAACTCCTAACAAGGTGACAATGTGACATTAACAAAACATTTTCCCTCGTATTTGTGGAATTAAAATTAACTCCATTTATGCATGTTTCATTACTGGCAGCACTACGGAGGTTAAAGGGGCAACCTAACTTTTGAAACAGTTTCTATAAAGTTTAATATTGTCTTTAGGTGAAAATCACTAGGATAGAGCTTTCGCATTTTTTCTCCCCTTTTTAAGATTAAGGTAGACCATGAAACTTACAAAAATAGTAATAATACTCTGACTGAAAATGTAGATGATTCGATCATTTCCTTTTAAATCAATTTATTCTTGTTAAACATAAGAATACTTTATCCAAAGAATAAAGTAGCTTTCAAAACTCATAACATATTATCAATGAAATTAAGAGATATACTGACCAGGAAAGCGAATACATTAACTTTTACATTCTCCACAGAAATCCCCCATATAGAAATACCAAGTTTCAATTAACTGAATTTTACTGCTCTTTTTTTCTATTGGGGTGTAGGTGGAGAAGGAATGTTGGAGAGTGATTGCCTAAAAACAAATCTTGCATTGATATTCCAAAAGGATAAATGAAAATAACTTTTATCTAATCTTTTTTTCCTTGTAAGTCTGTAATTATGCCTCCAATCAGTCATGTCAATAAAACTGGAAATATTCATCAAAAAAATAGTAAAAACACCCATTTGTACATCCATTCATCCACTCACTCACAAAACATTAAGGATATACTTGTGTCAGCCATTGTGCTGGATGGTAGGAATCCAGAGTAGTTAACTGATCCCACAAATGTTTGTCAGACACATATTTGTTAGGCCTTCTGCAGCTGGTAAGGTAAGAGTGGTCACCAGTTTCTCCCACTGAGGAAACACAAGAGTGGGGAAACCAGATAAACAAAGTGAGTTTTTCAACGCTGTGGGATGCTCAAAGCCACCAGCAGGGCAAAACGTGCATATGAAACAACCAACACTGAGCTTTAAAAGTATGTTAGAGAGAAAAGTACTTCACCAGTTGGGACTAGGTACAGAAAAGGCTAGTTCAAATTATTTTTAAATAAATATTTTTAAAGGATAAATTTGTTACTTATGAGGGCATTTTTCTAGCCAGCAAAACAAAAGTAGGTTGATCTTTTGGGCTCATTTTGATAAAGCAAATATTTCTGGCTGGCCCAATTATGGAGTGTTTCTTGGTTCTCAAATACCTGAAGACAAATTGTTTTCTCATGTAGATAAACCAGTCCTTCCTCTGTGGATCTGGCTATGATATGCATCTGTCTGGTAATTCCCTGATAATTAATAACTTCACCCTTATTTCAGTCCACTCTATACTAAATTATTACATTTTGAATATGGTTTCTCTCAATCTGTATGTTGGACATTCAATAAATCAATATCTAGATTACTTATTGATTTTTCTAGTGCTATATGTGCATACATTCTACTCAGTTTGAGGAAATGAAATAGAAATAAAGATTGCACTAACATGCTCTTTCTAATAAGTGAAAAGCAAACCTAGCATCATATTCAAATTTGGTATTCAAATGGTTTATATAAGAATCTGATTTTTTAAGTCTCAATTCATAAGGAGAAAAATGCCATCCCTAAAAAGCTTGCCAATGTTTTATAAAATGCAAGGCTTAGCCATTAAAGTTAAAAAAAAAAAAAAGACTAAAAACCATTGCAGAAGTAAAGCACACAGCATAATGTTGCCTGATTACCACTCAGAGAGGCCCGGCCATCAAAGCATGGCCAATTCAAATTTCAGTGATGCCTCTTTAAGCCCTAATGAACCGTAGTGCCCTAATGAGAGGTTTCACTGAATCCTAGTCAACCAAGCATAGGTTTCACAGAGAAAAGAGAAAACCACTGCATCTTAAATGGTGAGATATGTATCAACAATGTTTATAAGTCATTTTTCCCCTTGGATAAAAATACCAAAAAGCTACTGTTCTATGGGTCTCACAAATAAGGGTGTTTACTTAATTCAGTATGAAATCATTTTATATCATTAAGTACTCCATGTGAATTCATCAATGTTAAGAATTAATTCTTTAAGTGAACTTCTAAGAAAGTAATATTTGCATAGTTTTGTATAGTAAGGAGTACATTTTGAAATATTTAACAAAGAATCAAAGATATTTTGTCTACAGAAGATTAATTCTGAGACCAACAAAAAATGATTCACTACAAACAAAGATACTCATTTAAGTCAACACGTAATATAGGTCACAAGCCTTTCTGGCATCATCTAGGTCAAATCACACTCAAGGTCCACATTTTTCTGTTCTCTTTCTAATGATTTTGGCAAGTATAAACCGGGTGATGGGCAAAATACATCCAAATAGGGAAGGCCAGACTCAAAGGCATTACTGTTCACGTTCTGAATATGGCATTGCAGTGCACTCTCGGTTTTGCTTTAAACCATTAATGATGATTGTTAGACAACTGTGACTTGAATTTCACTTGGCTCCAAGAATGGCATCAAGTAACTGGAACACATCACCGGTAAGATGAAACCCGGTCTTGGTGATGCGCAACTCTTTTGAATATGGGCATTACTTTTTCCTTTACGAAACAGTTCTGGATCATCATAAGTTAATGATTGCAATTGTGACCAAAAGAAAGAGAAGAGGGATGGAAAAGAAACTTCGTTGACCATCTTTTTATAAAAATTTGTCCAACAATAAAACAGAAAAAAACCACCTGATATTTAATATACCAAAGCACGCCCAGCATTCCCCGGCAAGAATGTAGCATTTAATCATTGTTAGCATAATGTGACACAGTATATATTATACCCCACCCACAGCCACACCTTTCAAGTGTGAAACGGCATTTCTTCAGAGAGGCCTTTCCTGACTCCCCACACTGTATCAGATTCAAACACCCTGCAACTTTTTCTCCATAAAACAAGTTTCAAGAAGGCATTTACACAGTTATTTACCTCAGATTCATCTCTACTCATTGCCTGATAAGTTCCAGGTGAGCAACAGAAGCCCCGTTTGCTTCATATCACTCTTGTATCTTGGGCCTAGCATAGTGCCTGATGCGTGCTGAGCACTCAAACGGTTTCAAATCAAGGGACGAATGACCATGCTGCCCCAGAGAATCCTGAAACTATCAGGCAACTTCCCACACAGGTGTAGTCCTAGAGGGTATTTTGGTAATGTGTCTGAATATTAAACACATGTAACCTTTTCCCTTCTTAAACAGAAGCAGTATATACAGGAATGGTCAAAGAAATCTTGTTTAGAATTGCAATAGCTCAGGTTCAACTTAAATTCCAACAGCAGGTAATTAACTAAATGAATATGGCATATCCTTAAAATGGACCAGTGGTTTCATGGGCTAGCTGTAAAACAGTTTACATAAAGCACACACGGAAAAAGTGTATACAGAGGAAAAATACACGTGAAAAATACACGTGAAAAATCCTGAAAGAATATCAACTATTAACAGGGTTTACCTTTAAGTTGTGAGACTATCTTTATTTTCTCCATTACATTTTCCTATTTTTCCTAAACTTTAGCAATGAGCATATATTACTTTCATTTAAAAAATTAAAATTATTGAAAAGAAAAGGAAACCAAGATGATAGATTGTAACAGTAACATGGGCAAGGTGCAATGTTTCTTGTATAGAATCCCTTTCTACTTCATAAGATCCTGTTAAGTCTTCTATATTAGATATTATATTTAAAAAGTTACTTATTTTGAACTATTAATAAACAATAACTGTCTATTCAAATACAAAACAATAATTAGGCCAGTGAAATTAAATATTTAACCTCCAACACTTCAAATAATAAAAACTAATAGTTTGGGAGAGGGACCACAGCAACGAGTATGCTCTGGAAACTTTTATTTTCGGCAAGAAGAATATGTGTATATGAAAATAAAATGAAGTCAACAATTAGTAATACTATCTGTAAAATATAATCTCTGAATTCTATCAGGGTGCAAAACCCAGGCAAAAGGAAATTTAAAGCCTCTTCTATAATTGTGGTCAATGGCATGGGTTTTGGTTTTGTGACACTGGATCAGTGATGGAAATAACGCTCAAAGTCTCAGAGAGGGGATAATATCCACCTAGAGGCTCCCATGAAATAAACCCAGCTGTACAGAAAATGTCCATAACATGCCTGGAATATACTTTTCATTCAAACTACTTTTATTACTATTGTTGTTGCAATGCCGGTGGGGGGTAAGTTGGGGGCTTAGGTAGAGAAAAATAATTTGCTCAAATGATCAACATAACTGTTACAACTTCCTACTTAACGTAGTCTCTGTGGATGGAGACTAACTACTGCGTAGACTGACAAGCAAATCCCAAGGATATCAATAAAGAGTTCAATAAGTCATTTGATGCCAACTTAATTTTTTAATGTAGTTGGAGTAGTCCCCAAGGGCCCTGTGGCTGCCTCGAAGTCGTTCTGTAGCAGCAAATGTCACAGCCATCCAAGGACGTGAGGAAGCTAATGTAGCATTCTTCATAAAATAGAACCGGGCTGCCGCTCCCCCTGACATCATAACAAAGCCCTGATGGATGTGCACTCTGCGTGCTGAATTGATTTTTGTTAAGTCCGAGCTCTCATACTATTTTATCCTAATGTGCCTAAATAAGCAGTGTTGACTCCTTAATTTACTCATTTTAACACCAGCAGGTTCCAGGACTCCATTAACATGGTGCCGCATTTAGGTTGTCTGCTGAATTTGCTAACCTCAAACGTATGAAATCTGAATTCTTAAAACTGATAACACTGCCAGGAAGAATCATTTCTTTCAAGACCAATGGGAATGCGTGTGTCAGCATTTCAAGGAGTCGCGCCCATAAATACTTAAACCGGAGGGTACACTGAATTAATTAGGACACTTGCTTTATTAAGAGTGTTGATTGTGGCTACATGTTACAAATGGTAACCTGAAGGCCCTAAAGAAGTAGTTTAATGTTTTGCCACCAAACGAAGCCATTGGAGAGACATTCACTGAAGGAAATTCAACAAAACAGAATGCAATTCAATAGATACACGAATTCTGCCAAAAGCAAAATAGACTATCAGGGTCTGGAGTAATTTGGAAATAAACAGTAAATTCTGTAAGAAAATAAAATAAAAAGAAAGAGAGGAAAAGAATTACTTCAAGTAATACAAAAAGCATTTTAAAAACAAATTGAAACTACAGCAAAATAGAAGATTATTTTAACCAAGGCGAATTCATAAAGAACTTCTGTTAGGGACATTTGTATGATATACAATGATGATGCTAATCCCTTGGGGATATAGTAATACATGCATTTCTTTGGAACATGAGAACACTATTTCCTTACAAGTCAATGAGGGGTATTGTGGGTTCAGATCTGTGTTTAGTTTCTTTTTTTAACTATGTAGTGTTTATTTCTGAGTGTTTGGTGGTTGTATTTTATCACTCAGGGAATTGAGCTTTTGTGGGGTGATATTCAATGAATTTCTCCTTCCATCAAGTTCAGTGTTCTACTGGTTTTAAAAGCAGCCATTACTTTTATTGTCTCCAGCAAAACCAAACACATGCTTTACTTTAGTTCCACATCTGTATTGATAATGATAGGTCACCAGCCCTTCAGTACAACCCAAACTGCGACATTATAAAAGCCTGCCTCCTTATTGAAGCTTAGCCTTTGCTTGTAAAAACAAGGCGAAGGTCCAATTAGTGATTCAGAGGAAAATGGGAGGGCAGTCTTTTGTGTATAGGCATCCCCATTCGAAAACCTATAATCCATAATGAGCCCTGTTTAACACGACGGATGCTTTCCTTTCAGACAAGCCTAAATACCAGGTCACTAATGAGCAAGAATTTAAAACGCTGAGACCATGAATGAAACAGGTTATTGTGAAAATTGGCTCATATTAAGAGATTTAAAAGACTTGGCTAGTTCTGTTTGGCCTGACAGGTCAAACTAATTAATCAAATACTTTGATAAGTAACTAACTTCTTGCATTTTAAAAGGGAACTCTGATCTGCCAAATAGTGAAGGAAAAGAACAATCTTGAATGCTACTTAAAATATAAAGAATGGAATTTCATGGCCATGTGCGTGATCCATGCTTATTTTAACAAGACTGTTCTAGTAGAAGCTGTGATATCTGGAACACACCAATTAAGTACTGGAAATTAGCATGTTGCAATGTCCCTGTTACACATCTTTATTCCAAGAGAAAGGTACCAACATGGAGAGCTTTCTAGAAAAGACCTGAGAGGCTGTTCTCACTGGTGAGGTTTGCTGAGAAGAAAGAGCTTGCAATGGCCCAGAGCACAAAGGCACAGGTCTCTTGTCTAGTTCCATGGCCAGTGTTTTTCTTCTATAGCTCTCACTGTTAGGCACCTCTGTGACACAAGCTGCTCTTGGTTAACTGAAATATCTAGGAGGCTCTTTCCCTTGCCCTACACTGGGAAAAAAAAAAAAAAAGTATCAGGCAGCAAAGGCCTTTGTTTGCTTGGAGTAAAAACACATAGGGCAGACATGTCTGCAGCAGCTACTGGTCAAGGAGGTGGCTGTGGACAGAGGAAAGGCTCTGGAGGCATTCAGAGCTAGCCTGGAACGCTGGGTGCCACTACTTAGAAATCTGTGATCTCCTACAGGTTAATCAAAACATTCGAACCTCAATTTTCCTATCTGAAAAATGTAACAAATCAAACCTTCTTTGCAGGGCAATCGCGTGATTAAAATAGTTAACTGGCACATGGTAGTAAGTCAATAAATAGTGGCTTTTAGAACTTACTGTGGCAGGTGGTTCCTTCAGTGACCCCCAAAGAACCACACCTTCTGCTATTGACACACCATTTGTAGTCCCTCCCACTTGGACTCTATGATCTGTGTCATGGACTAGTTTTGGCCTATGGACCTGAACAAGAGGAGGAAAAGAAAAAAAAAAAAAGCAATCGCTGTTTCAAGCCACTAACTTTTGGTGTGATCTGTTAGTAATAGACAACCTAAGACAGTTACCACCTTTTCATGATCTGCTACTGGTTATGGACACCCAAGAACTCTGTATAACGTTTAAAGAAGCTATCGTCCTTAATACTTGTAATAAGCCTGTGTTTTCTGGAGCATTGAGGATTTTATAATTATTCATTAACTCTGGATTATCCTTGAATATTGGTTAAATAACTCTAGACCAAATACATAACCTCACCTCCTTCTTATAGATGTTCCGAATAAATGGAGTTGCCAAACAAGTGAGTGGCGTATAAACAAATTTTAGATTTTTTTTCATATAATCATTTGATATTTTTATATAAGTATTTAGCTCTGGTATTTTGCACTTATTGTCCACTTTTTTGTTTTGTTTTGATTTTGATTGATTTCTACACATTATTCAGTGCTCACCAAGACAAATGTAGTCACCACCTGTCACCATACAACATTATTACAATATTATTGACTATATTCCGGTCCACTTCTTTTTTTACAGAAAGCCTCACAGCTACTAATAAAATAAGTTCCTTGCTAGCTTTATTTATATCATTTATATTATTCTCTGTTAACATACAATATAAATAATTGTACTTTTAATTTGAGTGCTTTTAATTTAAGCACGCCTTCCAATAATACAATCTGAAAACTAATGTGGCAAAGACTGCTATTATTTTTTTAAAGATTGCTATTATTTACCTCAGGATTTATTTTCCTCTTCCTCTTTATTAAAGTACAAAAAATATATATATTTGGGGTGGGATTACACCCAAGTACAATTCTAGAACCCCAAGCTTCCCTTTCTGCAAGGTACAACCATGTTCAGGAGCTTTGACAATGAGATCTAAACAGAAGTGATGTATGGGATTTATAGAAAGACTTGTCATAAAAAAGAAAACTTTTTTGGCACCCCGCTCCCTTTTTCTAGCTGCCTTCCTAATGGGAAGGCTGGTGACCCAGCAGCAGTCTTGGAACACTGAGGTGCTTGGGTGACCTTGAGGGTGAAAGTCATGTGTTAAAAATACAGAAACCCAAGACCCTGGTGACAGGCCACCATTCCAGCTCTAGACTCCTTACGTCTACATTTATTTTACATGAGGATAAATATTAACTTCTACTTTGTTAAAAACACTATTATTATTTTAGGATTTCTGTTATTTTCAGATAAAGTTAGTCCTGACAAATACCAATAACCTAAGCATTGCTATATATGAACACACACAAAAAAAAGGGTTTGATTATAGTCTCCAGTTAAAATATTTTTAAATGAAAAAAAATGTCTGAAGAAGATCAAGAAGATGTTTGTGGCGGGGCGCCTGGGTGGCAGAGCGGTTAAGCGTCTGCCTTCGGCTCAGGGCGTGATCCCGGCGTTATGGGATCGGGCCCCACATCACTCCTCTGCTATGAGCCTGCTCCTTCCTCTCCCACTCCCCCTGCTTGTGTTCCCTCTCTCTCTGGCTGTCTCTATCTCTGTCAAATAAATAAATAAAATCTTTAAAAAAAAAAAAAAAAAAAAGAAGATGTTTGTGGCTAGAAAATCAATACACACAATCTAAAATCCAGCAAGAATGTATGCCTTTTTGCTAAAATTTGTTTTGCATATTGAAAGATAAACTACAATAACAACCAAAAAAACATGGAAAAGCGCAGGAAAACCATTCATTACTGTTGAATTTCTTCAGTGGTTTGGCTGTGCCACTTAAGTATACTTTGAGAAGATTCAGCTAAAGAAGACTAAAGTTCAAATTCCAGATTATGTCCTAAGTGAGATAATTTGCTTAACTGTAACATGTGATAGCAGAATTTTTGAAATTGTTGAAATACAGAGATTCTATACACTAAAATCTAACCTAGAAAACTCCACTACAGACATGGATGGGAGATGAACATAACAATGGGTGTGTGTGCACTCACAGGCATATGGTAATAAACACCAAAAGCCCTATCAAAACACATTTTTATTTTTCAGAGGAAAACTGCCACAAGGATCTTAACTTTTTTCAGTGATTGAAAAGAGCTTATTTTATACTGAAATCTGAATTTCTCTGACAGACTGAAACAAAATTTCATGGTGAAAGATTGTATTTTTAACAAAATATTCTAATGCCAATTAAATGAATACCTTGCCTAGGAAAAGGTCCAATTGTTTTCCCAATAATCACTTAAAATACCAACTTAGAAGAGATTTTGATTTCTCCAGACCCTATAATGCCTAGCCAGAGTTCCTAGTAACATTTTAAACCCAGCTAGTGGGTTGCCTAAACTGTACCTGGGAGAAAGAGTAAGGGTATATTGTGAACAACAGAGTTTACCACAAAGTAAAACATTATGTAAGTTTTATCTATCCTGTTAAAAAGACTCAAATACTGTAAAATTTATTTTAAAATAATGTGATTTAAATGTTACTCATACATAAAATTACTTTTTGATGAGTAAATATTCCCAGTCCTTCCATTATACGCTTTTATGAGAGATATTTTCTTAAAACTGTAAGGCAAGCTTCTGAGCTGATGATCTTTTTGAACCTGTTATCTATTTTAACTGGAAAGATATCTTAAGGGTTTTCAATAACTAAAATCGTTCTCACCATTTCTTACCAAAGTTTCAAATTTATGTACGGTTCTTAAATAAAATCATCCAAGGATAAGTAATATCATATTCCTAGCCAATGTCAGTCAATTTTCAGAGGAATAAGGACTTCTGTCTTACACAAGAAGGGAGAAAATAGGGGTCTAAAAGCACCAGAGTACTTATACCTCCAGCATATGTTTTGATGTGCTATCTTGTTCAAAAATATGAGATGCCGAATACCTGCTTTTTGTATTGATGAATAAACATATGAATCCTAAAATGAATATTAAACATCTATTTGAAGGCATAAAATAAAACAAATATATTTTTAGTAAAAAGCCAATTCTGGCACGTAGAAAATGAGATCATCCTTACTAGGCAGAGTCCTTGTTGATATAAGTGTCCATGGGTAGGTCTTTACTCATGAGTGTGCCTGGGTGCGCTGGGAAGTGCCAGAGGGGCTCTCAAACTGATTCACCTACACGGTAGTGTACAGTGACCTTGAGTGTCCTCCTTAAACCTCTATATGGTCAATATGAGCATAAAATGAAACTATCTGAATTTCCTTGGACCATCCAGCAGGTCCCTTATTCTGCCAACTCAGATCCATGCCCGGAGACACTAGCCAAACTTAGGGAAAACAAAAGAGAAAGGAGTAATAGGGAGCATTACCTTAGGGAAGTATGTCGTCACATGGGAACACTGGCTATCAACCTTGGTTGCGTATTAGAACCACCTGGGACCTTTAAAAATAGCCAGATGCCCAGGCTGCACCCAAGACCAATTAAATCAGGATTTGGGAGAGATGGAACTCGAACATCAGAACTGTTTTTGAAAGCTCCCCAGGTGATTCCAATCACTCTGTCTGACCAAGCACTCTCTCAGCTATTGGCATTTAGGAAGGTCATGAAGAGAACAAGGAAAAGGAAACATGTAATTTCCCCTAGTGAAATTGTGTGATTGTGGGTATACAATCTAATTCCTGACGGCCAGATTAAGATATTAGCCCAATTATGCTCATTTTTATTACATTGAAAAAATGGAGCCATCATTTTACTTTAATTTGTTCAACTGCTTAAAGAATAATGTATTCCAGTGTCAATACGCCGAACTTAATACATTTCATATGAAAGGCATCTATTTATGACTTTTAGCAAGACTGGAAAACTGCCAATGCACGTTTTCCAATAGATCTAGGAGGCTTAGCAGGTAGTAAGCTGAGCTGGCATGTAGGACCTTGTGTTAATGAAAACCCAGAACTTTGGTTTCCTAACTATTCATGATTGGGAAATTAGAGTTTATGGTTCCGGAAGCTTTCCACATACCTCACATCACCCGAGCATAATGAAAAACTGACACCCAAGCATCATGTGAACACCGTGCAAATGCCATACAGAAGAGAGAGGCACAGCAGCTTAGCCCACTGGAGAACAAAAACACAGCAACATACAATGAAGAAGTAAAATCCCTTTGAATCAATTCACTCAGGCATAATACCCTAAATCTTTAACACACACACACACACACACACACACGCACACACACATCCTTTTCCATAGTATACCCAAGGGTAATCCATGTAACAAGCTGGTTAATGACAATACAAGATTAAAATAAACACCCAAAACCCACTATGCCTGGATTCATATTACTTAGATGAGAAGTTAACTTGAGATACTCTGGAAAAGCTCACTTAATTACACTGGTGATGAAATTATCTTTTCGTTGGCTTAGCAGTTATGATTTGGGCCCAACTTTCCTGACCTTGTAAGTAAGTTGAGCCACATGTTCACTTGAAGAGATCATAGTAGTGGTATCTTTTTTATAAAAAATCCCCCTTTTATTTATAAAAGCAAAGAAAAATAAGAAAATAGAAGAAAAATTACCCCTAATTCTACCACCTTCAAAAACCCAAACAGTTGCATTTGCCTCTGTCTCCTTTTAGAATTAGAGGGTGGGGCTCCTCGGGGTTTTGGCCAAGACTGAAATCAGCTTTCATACAGACAATCTTCCTAAAGGTCTTCAGAAGCTGTTCACTAGCGTTCACCCCACTGTCCAAATCAGAAACCAAGGATTTTAATCTCCTGATAGACTAGTTTTATAATTTTAGACAAGTTAATTAACTTCTCTGAACTTCAGTTTCATTAATACATAATGAAGTTGCTAATCTGCCTGTAGAACAGTTGTCAAACTTTTAGAGATAAGGTATGTTTGGTGACACATAACAGGCATCCATAAAACAGTAACCATGATTATGACTGTCATGTCTGCAGCTGCCTCTACTATCTCCCTGAAGCAATCTAAGCAAGAGAAATGAAAAAACTCTCTAAATGTCAATACTATTTTAGATAATCACGTACTTCCATTCACATTATAATAGTTGTACCACCCATTCTGGAATATATATATATATATATCCTTAAATTATACTTTTCAATATAACTTGGATTCATTAAAAAAAAAAAAAACCTGTAGGGGCACCTGGGTGGCTCAGTTGGTTAAACATCTGCCTTCAGCTCAGGTCATGATTCCAGGGCCCTGGGATGGAGCCCCATGTGGGGCTCCCTGGTCAGTGGGGAGCCTGCTTCTTCCTATCTTTCTGCCACTCTCCCCTGCCTGTGTTCTCTCTCAAATAAATAAAATAAAATCTTTTAAGAAAAATGTGTACTGGCCTTCTATATGTGCATGGTCCATAGCAACAGTCATCCTTTGGTTCAAGCAGAGTTTTGGCGTGCACAAGAGCCCTTATCTTCTTCTCTAAGTAGACACAGAATATTCTTATTTTAAAATCTTGACAATTTATCTAAATATTTCAGCCAGAGAACACAGCTACTAAAATGTCCTGACTGGAATAGCGACATATCGCTGCTCTTCCTTTCCTATACACACATGCCTTCAGCAGGGATACACAGAGACAAGTGGGCTAAGGCAGGGCCATGCAAAGATGAAAAAGAAGGAGAAGGAGGAGAAGGAGAAAAGATGAAAAAGAAAAAGAAAAAGGAAAAGGAGGAGGAGGAGGGGAAGAAGGAGAAGAAGAAAAAAGAAAAAGAAAAAGAAAAAGGCCAAAGCCACTCTGGAAGGCACTAGGGTTCTATACTTTCCCACAGATGGAGTAAACGATTCAAACTGCTGTGCCCTCTGAAAACTTTCCACGGCTCATCTCCCCTTCGCTCATTAACCTGTGAATGCCTCAATGGTGATGATATGTTATACTCTTCCCTGGTGGCTGCCTTCATGCCTAGAACAGTAGCCCCTAGCAGGAGAAATCAATAAATGTCTGTAATCTAATGAATCAATGAATACACAACTGAGAAATGATTCCTCTATCTTTCTAGAGATGGAGGTACAATAACACTGAGTGGACATAAGCACACAGAAAGTATGGCAGATACTTTGGGTGGCCTTCCTAGCACTCCCAGACATTGACTCCAATTGACTCCCAACTGCCAGTATTCTCTTGGCCTTGGGGCTTTCTCTGAAGTTTCAAAGACCACTTTGCCTATTCCCATGGCAGGCCAGACGAGTCAGGAAAATCAAATCTTCTAACCTGGTGGCATTTGGTGGCTACCTGATGAGGGTTAGTGTATAAACACCCCACCTCCCTTGTCCTCTGGGTAAGATAACTCTGAGGGGCACTTGGGTGGCTCAGTCAGGTAAGCGTCTGACTCTTGATCTCAGCCGAAGTCTAGATCTCAGGGTCATGAGTGCAAGCCCCAGATAACTCTGAGACATTTTAAATCATTCCAAGAATTCTCCTGAATGCTTCCCCTTTCATGTCTCATTTCCCACTCTGCTAGTAACTTATGAGCTGTCCAAATTGGCTACTCATGCAGGAATCCTTGACATATGATCTGGTTCTTAAGGAAACCCCAATTAAGACAAAAAACATACATGAAGAATACCGAATTTAAAATGTAATCTAGTGTAGATAGTCCAAGGAAGTCAGTAAGATATTAGGCCAGTTTGCCAAAATGTACAGCTGTAAATAAAACTTTCATGAATTTCCACGTATTATAATTTGCTAAATTGTGTGCTCCGATATGAATAAAAAAACTTAGTGTACACATCCCTTCCATGCAGTTCTCAACATTAGACATGTATGAGGCACAGGAGCAATGAGCATTGTGAAAATAAAACAGTGAATTGGTCATGGGCAATACGTTCTTAATGAGAGAACTGGCCTCCTGCCACAAAATGTTTCTTCAAGCATGATTTCAAATGCAATATCGCTCAAAAAAGGAGTGCAGTTTCAAAATAAAATGCTCTGATAGTTCTATTTGCATAGCAACAAGTATATCAGTTAAGAAACCTAACATTAATTAGCACTCCCATATCAAGCCTTCAAAACAAGAGGCTGAAGAGAAAAAGAAACTAGAAATCAGCAGTTTAAAATTAAAAGATTTATGAACAGCCAAGTTGTCTTTGAATGACATTTTGGAAATCAGATTGCTCAGTGGTAATTATTCAGTTACACATATTTTCATAGAATGTTAGTATGTATGCTTTAAATGTTTAAGAAAATGTTATTTTTGTGGGTTGTTTTCTTTTTATTCCATGTAACTAGTGCTACGTCTTTCACTTTGCATACAGCAATTATTTATTTTTTATCATTTACACAATTCAAATGCAATTGTGTTTCATCAGAAGATATAACAGAATGACAGTTTTAAGGCCAGCACCTCATATAATATAATTTAGTTCCATTACCCAATTTGTCCAACTATTTTGCCTGAACACAGTCAATAAGGAAAAGCACTTCAATCCCTCTCCTTGCTGAATCACATCATAATTTTCCATTCCTAACACCAGTGTTAGGTAAAAAAGAGAAGTATTTAGATGCATCTTTTAAAAAAAGTTTATATATGTGTATTATAAAAGCATATAAAAGAAAAATATAAAAGTGGCTCTGTTATAGAAGAAATGGCTTTTTTAAAAGTTGAAAAAATGTGATATATTTTTACAGATAAAAAACAGAGTTATAAAGCAGTCTGTGCAATACTAAGAAATACATAAGCTTCAAATAACTTCTGAAGGTCTTCAGTAATGTAACTTTTTTAAAAAAGATTTTATTTATTTATTTGACAGAGAGACAGCAAGAGAAGGAACACAAGCAAGGGGAGCGTGAGAGGGAGAAACAGGCTTCCCGCTGAGCAGGGAGCCCGATGCGGGGCTCGATCCCAGGACCCTGGGATCATGTGAGCCGAAGGCAGACGCTTAATGGCTGAGCCCCCCAGGCTCCCCTTCAGTAATGTAACTTCTTTAGTGCTATGTACCTTCATGGATCTGGAACCTTTGCCTCATACTGGATATTCCACTCTAATTTGTCCCTAAAATGTTACGAGCTATTGACATCTTAAGCAACATATTCACTGTTATAAAACAACAGGAGAAATGCAGAAGTTTGGAAAATAGAGAAAATAAAGGGAGACCAGGGCTGTGGGTTTTCTGTGTTCCGTATCTGGGAACTTAACCCAGCAGACATCCCCTCTTTCTTCTACATCTTAAATCCCTCACCTATTTATTTTTCCCCCTTTGATAAGCCCTCCTTCTATCCTGTTCCGCTACAAACCTACCATCTTATCTGTCTGTACATTCCTTGACAAATTTCTGGAAGGAAAGTAAACCTAGTCTCAGTTTATTGCTCCTTCCATGTTCTCCGCATCTCCCTTTAATGTAGGTTCTAAACTCTTATCACTTAACACCTTTTATCTACAAAGGACAGAAGATGAACTCAAACAATATGGTTATAACAGAAAATACACTGGCTGACACAACAAAGAAGTGGAGCTATAGGTCTGGCCATAAGCACTATCAGATCAAGGCCCTCAGTGTCACCAAAAAAAAATCTATCATTGTCTATTTCTTGGCCCTGTTTTCTTCATTCAGTTGATCACATGAACTGAGAGTAGATGGAAGGTTGGTTCCCCAAGGAAAACTTGTGATACAGTTACCCCCCCCCCAAAAAAAAAGCATGGTCAAACAGTAATTTATCAATATTGGTTTTTAGGCTTTTATTTTGTTTTGTTTTGTTTTGTTTTAAAGATTTATTTATTTATTTGAGAGAAAGTGAGAGAGAGTTGTGGGGGGAAGGGAAGGGCAGAAGGAGAGGAAGAGAGAGTCTCAAGCTGACCCCACACTGAGCGTGCAGCCTAACACGGGGCTCCATCTCACAACCCTGAGATCAGGACATGAGCTGAAACCAAGAGCAGGATGCTTAACCAACTGTGCAACCAGGTGCCCCAAGTTTTGTTGGTTTTTTGTTTGTTTTTCAGAAGTCACCAACCCTTGGGCAACTCTAATGGCCGTCCCTCTGCCCCTTTCCCTTTCTCTTCATACTCACCATTGGATAATGAAGTCTCCCCTCACATCCAGAATACTACTCAGTTCTGGAATCTCCCCTTATTTATCTGGCTGACCACTTTAGGTTCTTCTTTGGAGGCCTCCCTTTGACCAAATTCTTAAATGCTGACATGCCTCTCCGTTCACTCCTTTGCTTTTTTCCTTACTTTAACTCTTGTGGAGCAACCTTGCTTCCACATAGGTTTCTATTATCATCTCTATGCGGAAGAATCTCCAGTGTGTATGTCAAGCTGCAAGTCTCCTCCTATTATGGACTGAATTGTGTCCTTCCCAAAATTCAACTATTGAAGCGCTAACCCCTAATGGGATGGCACTTGGAGATGAGGCCTTTGGAAGATAATTAGGTTTAGATGAGGTCATGAGGATGGGGCCCTCAGGAGAGCATATTGCACTTCTAAGAAGGGACACCAAAGAGCTGGCTTCCTCTTTTTCTCTCTCTACCATGTAAGGACACAAAGAGAAAGCAGACATCTGAAAACTAGGAAGAAAACCTTCACTAGAGAATTAAATTGGCTGGCTCCTTGATCTTGGATTTGCCAGCCTCCATAAGTGTGAGAGAGAAATTCCTGCAGTTCGTCTATGGTATTTCATTGTAGCAGTCTGAGCAGACAAGGACTACTACTCCAAATCTTCACGTGCCTGTTGAATATCTTCTACACAGTTGTCTTACTATTGCTGCAAATTCAATGGGGCCACGGTAGTAGCTAACTTCTCTCTACGAAATATGGTCCACAGACCAAATCTGGCTGGATGCTATTTTTTTTTTTTGAAGATTTTATTTATTTATTCGACAGAGATAAAGACAGCCAGCCAGAGAGGGAACACAAGCCGGGGGGGTGGGGGTGGGAGAGGAAGAAGCAGGCTCAGCGGAGGAGCCTGATTTGGGGCTCGATCCCAAAACGCCGGGATCACGCCCTGAGCCGAAGGCAGGCACTTAACCGCTGTGCCACCCAAGCGCCCCTGGATGCTATTTTTGAAAATAAAGTTTATTAAGAACCCAACCATGACCATTCTTTTATGTAGAGTTTGTGGTGGCTTTAATAATACAAAGGCAGAGCTGAATAGTTACAACAAAGACCACATGACCTGCAAAGCTTAAAATAGTTACTATCTGGCCCTTTATTGATTTTCTTTTTTTTCTGAGCTTTGCCTAGAATAATGATTGTTATTGTTAGCTATAAATTGGAATTTTTGGGGGAGCTTTTAATAATCTCATGCCCTAACCAGCTAAACTACAATCCCTGGGAATTCAACTCAAGCCTCAGTATTTTTAAAGGCTCCTTAGGTAAGCCCAATCTATAGCAAAAGATGGAGAGCCACTGCTATAGAACCAATTTCTGCTCCTGAATTCCCAATCTGAAGTATTAGTGTCACCATTCTCCAAAGGCAAAGTTATCACTGGTGTCTTTTTCCCCACCTACTCTGATAACTTATCCCATACATTGCTATGTTCTACTGTGTTTAGATAAGAAAGTTTTCTCGATTTATTCATGTCTTTTGTACTCTGGCCTTCATTGTCTTTCACTTAACCATTTCAATAACCTCTTCATGAGTCTTTTTTTTTTTTTTGCTTTGATTAATCCTAATGACAGTCCTCCCGAGTTTTACTACTAAAATAAAAAGGCCTAATCATGCCACTCCCATACCAAAATAGGCCTTGACCTTGGACACCTTACTCAAATGTTTTATGAATTATAATGATTTCATTTTTATAAATAGATAAGTAGGTAATGATCTGAAAATAGTGATAAGTTTGTCTTTATGTGTTTGTGGGTGCATGTGTGTGTGTAAGGTATATGTTATTGCATTGGCTAAAATATCTGTTATAATTAGTATAATGTTGAATAATAGTAAAATAGCAGGCAGTCTGGTCTTGTCCCTCTCTCGTGGCAACACTTTTTCATTATTTTCCAGTGCTATTATAGATATATTCTTTTTTTTTTTCTTGTGTCTTTTAAATGGAATTTTAGTTGAGTTGTGTATTATCTGCCATGTTGGTCCACTCCCATTTTCCTTTAAGATGATATTTGAGGGATAAATCAGATCCAAGGTTTATCTATTACTTCTTACTAACATCTCAAATTTATCTGCCTCCTTTGAAAGTTACCACTGAGAGAAGAACAAGCAAACAAACATGAAATTTCAAGTGCCCCACTTGAAATAGAGATCTCTCTCTGTCAATCAATAAATAATACACTAATGGAGAAAACTATGCATACATATCATTTGAAACATGCAGACTCCAGGTTTGATTCATAATGAAACTGACATAATTAAGCTACCTGTTTCCTGAATTCTTTCCTGAAAAAAAGATAGATAGTGCATAAATCATTCGTTGCAGTGGAAACAATAGGTTACCTAGTAAAAAAAAACTCTGAAGCAGTGAACAGCAAACAATCTCTTGCTTCCTTTATAGTCAAGCTGACCCGATATATGTATAATCTCAAACTAAATCTGTTTACTTAATATGACCTTTATCAGACCTGGGTAAAAATTTGGCCTCTGCTGCTCATTATATATGTAACTCGGGTAAATCATTTAACTTCTTTTGAGCCTGGTGTCCTCATCCATAAGACAGGATCGATCAATAATATCTACCCAATTCTATTCCTTATGACAAAAAGAGGATCAAATAATATGATGAATTTGGAAACATTCTGTGTATTTATTAAGCATTCATTATAAAAGTTAGGATACTGTTGTTTCAAGTATGGCAAAAACAAATCAAAGAAAACCTGGAATGGGGAAAAAAATGGCCTAGCCTTCAGGAAATCTGGATTTGAACTTGGCTAGGTCTTATTAGTTGAGCAAATAATTTCATCTCAATGTACTTGCTCTGACCTACCTTCCTGACAGTATTAACAGCAGGACTCCCAATAGATATGAAAGTGTTGAGGAAAGTTAAAATTACTATAAAATTTGCAGTTTCTTTATTATGTATTCCCAATAAGGATATTTGTTCTAAAAATAGATCAATTCTGGTTACATCCATTGGCAAAGACATTTAAGTCAATAGCACTAAAACAGGATTGCATTCAAGCAGAAGATTCTGGCTCAGAAGAGAAGAAATAAGAATAAAAAATCAAGAAGGCTAGGTTATGGGGATAGTGTCTGATTTAATGCAGGGCGACCTTCATGAACTGAAGAATGAGGGCGGAGCACCACTGCAACTGGAAGCAGAAAAAATTCGATGGAACATTTGATGGTGCTAAAAAGAACTGAGTTATTTGGGAGCAAAATCAGCAGCTAAATGATGTACTTTAAGTGCAACAATTAGACATAAAGGGTCAAGTGGAATGTGAAAATCCCCCCTTTTAAGGAAAAATGATGAATTCTATATTTGGCACTTGAAAATGATTTCAGATTGTTAATCATAAGGGTTAAATGAAGTCATGTATGGAAAGAGTCGACAGCATCGTTTGGCACACAGTAAACACTCAGTAAATGTTATGTTAGGTGTTGTTAATGCTATCATTATTAACTTGTGATTGAATGCTATGCTATGCCTGAGGAAGAACCTTATTCAAAAAAAAATTAGACTAGGATTTAGCTAGAAGATTTAGTAACTGAATAGCACCTCTAAGACTGACATACCAATTTCATTTTTGAATTACTATAGAGGGAATTTAGATGTTGAGAGAGATCTACACGCTCACACACACACACACACACATGCACACACACACACGCACAAAAATGATTTCAGGGAACAGATGTAGCGATATATTCTGTTATGGTAAATATTTAGTCTACAAAAACTTCAATGTCATTTAGAAACTTAGACGTGAAAAACCTATTTATGAAAGCACATTTGCAAAATCCTAAATCAAAACGCATCTACTTACGATTTTAAGGGATTTTTTTTCTTTCCAAAAGATTTACTGATTTTTTTAATGTATTATCTGCTGTATAATTTGAAATAAGGCATCATATGCAAAAACCTGACCGAGACATCATTTTTCCCCAGCAAGATACACCTATCTGGCAAANTTTTTCCCCAGCGAGATACACCTATCTGGCAAACAACAGCATGCAATTTACATTATTTAAATATATGTCATTCAATTTTTAGGGGAATGTAAGGGCCATAAGGCATTTCCTTGTGCCTTGAAGCCACAGTGCTCTGCAGTATGGATTCTGCCGTTATCACTTCAGTGAAACTTCCCTTTTATTTGCCAAATCCCAGGTCATCTTCTCAGGGCACAGCATTTACCCCTATGGACACATCATTTTTTTTCATACTATTCATTCATACTATTCATTCATTCAGTAAATGTCCAACGTATGTACCTTCTTCTGTGATTCTTCTCAAAGTCCTAGAGCCAACTCCCCCACCTGTGCTCTCTCAGCATTCTTTCCCTACCTTTATCATCACACTTATTGTCATGTTTTACAATTATTTCTTCGATTATCTGTCTCCTTTAGCCAGCACTTCAAGGGCAAGGATGACAATGATTTAGTCATCTTTGTTGCCTCAGCAAATAGTCATGTCCCTGGAACATGGTAAATATCCACAGCTGTTTGCTGAATGAATGATGACAACAAAAATAAATCCTCCTTTGTCAGATACTTTATAGCTCAAGACTTTCCATTCTTTTTGGGCACCCATTTCTCTCTACTGNCCCTGGAACATGGTAAATATCCACAGCTGTTTGCTGAATGAATGATGACAACAAATCCTCCTTTGTCAGATACTTTATAGCTCAAGACTTTCCATTCTTTTTGGGCACCCATTTCTCTCTACTGATGGTTTTTATTTACATCTCTCATTACAAAAGTTTAATTTTTTAGTGTCTGCCAAAAAAATGACTTAGTATGCTCACACACACAAGCCAGTAGAATGTTTTATTACAAAGATATAAGGTCTGCTAACTCTCCTTCATAACTGATTTCCATAACTGTATAATATCAGTTTTATTTTGTTACCAAATTGCAAGCATTCACTGTTACCAAGCAATGGAAAGCTATAAGGCTGCTATCTCTGATTCCTCCTCATTTATGTACCCCTGGCTGCCACCAGGGCTGAGAAGTGTGTAGTGGTGAGATGGCAAAGTCCTCAAACAAAACTTCAGGTTATGCAGTGTGAAGAGAGGTGTGAAACAGTGCTAAATTGGAATGCACTCTGTCAGTGCTCTTTCTGGGTTCATCCTCCAACCTCTCCACTCTGATATTGAAGTTGAGTCTACCAGAAGAGGGGCTGCAAAGCTGCTGGAGCTGGGGAGTGTGGAAAGACAAAGGAAGGGAGTGATTGTATTCAGACCCACATATCATTTTCAATTAATCTTTTGTCATTTCCATGCCCATTTCCATCCAAAGGCATATTAGATGCCCTCAGGAAATAAGACTTTCTATTTGAGTTGCAAGTAATAATTACAGCTATCTTTTATTGAGTGCCTGTTGTGTACCAGACTTTTAATGCTTCATTTGTATAAACTCATTAAATCCTCACAATGAGCCTGACTTAGATACGAGGAAACTGAAGTATAGAGATGTCAGATTATGTGCCCAAGGTCAGAGAGATGGTGGTAGATCCAGGATCTGAGTACCTATGAAAAACTGAACAAGAAGACAACCTGCCATCCTAACTTTTTTCAGCTGGGTTAAGCACAATAGCTTGCTACAGTACACTTTTTCCCGGTTAGGCCGTTGCATCTGAAGCCCCAGGAGAGGAACGAAAGGGAATGTTGAGAAGTTGACTCTTGCTAGATGCATGACATTCAAAAGTGTGAAAACTGGAGGACTTTGTTCACCCACTGTGGCGGGAATCAGAGCATGATGGTTAAGCTCACGAGCTTTAAAATTAGAGATATCTAGGTTTGAATCCTGGCTGTTACTTCCTAGCCGTATCACCTTGGTTAAGTTAGTTAGCCTATCAGAGTTTCATTGCTTTTTACAAGGCTTTGGTTAACATACATAAGGCTTTTAGCAAGTTGGCTGGCAGAAAGCAAGCCTCCAACCAATGATATAATGGTATGAACTGATGATTATGTATTATTTCCACTAAACTGACAGATAAACTGCTGGCTATTGAAAAACTTATAAGAACCACTGCTAGCAGAGAGGGGAAGCAATACAATACATGCCTGTCATACACTAAAGAAGAGATTCCATTCACTGACAGACTTTGGTGAGTGTGTGTGTGTGTGTGTGTGTGTGTGTGTGTGTGTATGTGGTGTTTTGGGTCTCAATTATAGTTCTGAAAATCAAGTAATCATGTAATTCACATCATATTCTAAATGAGTAGTTTAATCATTCAAGTAACCACTATTTAGTGTAAAGAGAAGAGACTACTCTTAAATATGGTACCTGGTTGGTAACCCCTAAGTCTGTCTTTTCCTAGTCCTAAATACAAAACCTAGAAAAAATAGGAGTAAAAGAGGAAAATAAGTGAAACTGAACATGATAACAGATAGTCAAGGCATTGCCAGAAACTAGTAGGAATTTTCTCTAATTATCAGATCATTTGAACTCTGAAGTACAACTTCAGTCCATACATGCCATAATGGCCCAAAACTAGACAGGAGAACAGTTTTCTCCTCAAATGAATAGAAAGTGTCCGGTAACCAATATGTTGGGCAACCATTATGATACAAGAGGCTCTACAGGATTTGTAAATAACAACCTACAAAACTGATGTACACTAGAGTTCACAATTTGTAGTATCAAGTGATGAATGTTCATAAACTTTCCCCCCTAAAAATGCCATTTTACCTTACTTGAGTCATACTGGACAGGGAAAAAATATTTTTTTTTTTCCTATTTAAAGAATAATATTAAAGGTAATTTAGTCCTATCATTAGCTAGCGACTTACTTATCCAAGTGACACTAGGATTCATGCATTAAAATATGCTAACTTCAAGTTAGGGAGGAACTAAATATACTAGAAAATATTTCTATGACATTCTGAGCTAAGTTTGACTTAATTTAAGAAAAGTCATGTTAACCTAAGCATATAAGAATTCCAAAAGGCGAGAACAGCGGGAAAGACTACGTGATTCATCAGTAACTTCCTTGCTACGTTCTCTTTTTTTAAATGCCAATATATTTCACTTTAGGAAACCCTGTATTTTCCTTCAATTCTGTGCTGCTAATAATTAATTCATTTTGCTTACACCGCACCCAGCTTCAAATCATGGTCTCCATTTCTTGGTAATAGATTCTGCCACAGGCAATGTGCCGTGCCATAACCTCAATTACAACTTACAAAGGAGAAGGCTGCACTTATTTTCTGCTGGAGCCGCTATTTTGTCTTAAGTGAAATTGCATATGGGTGATGGGGAGCACCATTGTAGGAGGAACTAGTGGGCCCCAACCATACTGAATGTAGGTAACAACACTCCTAAACTCAGGGTCTAGGAATGAAAGGTCCACTGACATTAAGCAGCTGGTGAAAGATGCCGAATGAAGAATTTCAATTATTGTAGCAACAACCGTGGTTGACACAAATCTGATATTATCATTAAAAGTGGAAAATTCTACTCAAACAAATCTTTGTGCAGATACCGACAAACTGTAAAACCAGTTATTTCTTTTGAAATCACGTGTTTGTGCCTGTGTGTGTGTAAAAAGGGAGATAAAAACAGAGAGACAGAAACAGAGACACAGAGAGGTATTTATTTATAATACAAATTTAAAAGGGTATCAGACAGAACAATTATTATCTTGTCTTATTACTTTATTAGAAGTAAATCACTTTATTTTTAAAATGTTATTGTTATCATTTCCATTTATATTAACACTCAGAATGTGTAGTAGATATGAGACCAAATTAAGAGTCAGAATTGCGCGTGCATGCATGAATGTGCAGGCGCATGTGCTGACGGTGTGTGCTAGGGAGAGTGATCGTTTTAATGGCATTTCTTGCTTCTTAATTTCCTTCTGAAATTATATAGCAGAAAGGAATATTTAATAATGACTACAAGGTGCCCCAGATCTTTAAGTCTTCCTTTAATAAAAGTGTTTAACTATAAATGGAAAACTCAATTACTGTAAAGATGTCTGTTAGCATGTTAAAACCTTATCCAAGTCTGTTTGCTTCAATTTTTACCTCTGAATTCTCCCACTTGTGAACTAGATTCCTGTTTTCTCTGGTCAGAAACAGTTGGCACACTGAGTGCTGATATGATCATGGACTAAAAAGAAAGTCAGGCACATGCTGTCTCAGGCTTCTTCCACAGGAACACCACTCAGCTCAGGGTATGTGACATCATGGTTGATGATGGGCCAAGATGCCCTTGTCAACTACTCACAGGCTCTCTGTAATTTGGTAGAGACATATATAATTAATTCTGCTTTGTCTCTGGTGTTTCTAGAACTTAATTATGTTGAAGTCCTGGAAGTCACTGATATTGACCAACTGTGCCCTTGGTGGGTGAAACTTAAGAGAGCGGCTACTAAGATCTCATCTTCTGTAAAGTCAAAAGGAAAACAATCAGAAAAATAGGACTGGGCGCTATAGAAGGAATGCTCTGTGTTAGTCAATCATCTGCATTTCTGCTTCTGCCTTTTACTTTCTTTCTTCATAGAACAGCAGAAATGCCCAGTTGGAATGGCTGTGGATCATCAAGTACAATCACCTTAATGTCACACGTGAGGCCTCAGAAAGGCCATGTGATTTCATCAGGGTCACACAACTTGTCGGGTGGTCAGGCCTGGGAGCCAGGTTTCCTGGCATCCAGTCAGGTCGTCTGTCCACTACAAACTACGCTGATCCTAACCTCTAGCTTACCGTACGAGGAGACGACGTGTCTTTCACAGAAATCAGTTTTTCCTAGGAACAGAAAGAGAGGGAGAGTGAAAGTGGAAGAGGGAGAGGAAGAGGGAAAGGGAGAGGACAGAAGAGGACAGAAGAGAAGGGAAGGAAAAGAAAAGGAACGTTTTCAGCCCTCCTTTGATTTTACAGGGTGGGAGGATCCAGGCCTATAACTGGGTCATATCTAACTCATTGCCAGGTTGACCTATCAATATATTATATACATAAGGAGCTGAGGAGCCTCCCAGGGGAGAATCCGTCCCGGACAAGCATCTGCAAACAGCACTGCACTACAGGGAAGGAGTGGCGGGAGTGGTTTGCCCCACGGGGAAGACTATATATATTTTTTTCTGTGTTGTTTAGAATCATCAGCACACGGTGATACTAAAAAGCATACCAATTTCAGCCAATTTTGTTATGGTTCTAAATTCTCTATGAACAAAGCATCCCACTACTTTCTGTACCAAGAATGTATTGCTCCCACTGCCTCCAGAGCACCCTCTTTGCTCCCCCTCTTTATCCCCCCTCAACCCTGCCACTGGTAAACCTCTGACTGTAACACAGTGGGATGAACTCCAGAGCTCCGGATCCTCACCATCCAACAGAACCCACCAGACCATGGTGAGAGAGGCAGCATCCCTCTTTGTTTGCCAGAACACATTCCATAGATCTATCATCTAGATATTGGGGTGCCAGTGGGGCTGCCCAAAACCAGGGACCTAGCAGACTCGACTCAATAATGCATAGTGAAGAATCCACAAAGCAAGAGACAAGAAAAAGAAAAGGCCAGCATGTCGTAGCAGTCTATACAGCTGACTGGGTTATGGGTGAGCATGCGTGAAACGCCCCCTGGGAATATATGCTGAGTTTTTCTGATGGGAGATTTTTTAGAAATATACTTAGCAGATGGTCCATATACATTATAACTGCAGCTATTGTATGAAAAATTCCTGGTATAAGAATATGTAAAATAAACATTACAGAAAAAAGTCTTTTTTTAAAAAAAAATCCCCAGGGATAAACATTAAAGGTGCAATTTTAACCTTGTTTATGAATATAAAAGTCTAAACAAACACTTCGACTACTAAGGGTGTTAAATGGACAAATTGGCCGATGAGTAAGTCCACACACTAAAAGCACTGAAGCTTCCAGTCATGTTGCATAGACACAGAGCAGCTTTTTATGGAGCAAAGCACCAGCCTGTGTACAGCGGCACCCTTCTCAGTGTCGGAGGACGCAGGAAAGGTGATTTAACACACGCTACCAACAACGCTGACTCACCTACTATAAAGCAGGATCTCAACTAACTCTGAAAGAAAAAATTATCCCAATTATTAAAAAAGTTTTCCACCAGGTTTTTCATTTTTAAATTATTTTAACAGAGGTGTGATCACATTTCCCCCTTCTATTATTTTGAAGTTAGAATTTCAGGAGAATTACAAAATTATGTGCTAAAAATTCCCTCCATGTAAACACTGAGTAAAGAGAAAACTCACATGTGTGTTGTCAGGCTAAGTTATGGGTGAAACGGAGGACTGTAACCATATGCATCCACACGCGTTGACTGTTGTGGCGGATTTAATTAGTAAAATGGGTCAAACCCACCAGCCAAGCTGTATCAAATCAAACCAGCACAACCTGTGTTTGTTGGCAGAGTACTACAATTAATTAGGCTGAGATTATTCCAATGTAAGAGAACTCTGGGTTACTAAGTATACCCATGACTATGACTAGCCTTCAGATGAAATTATAAAGGTATTCTGGCCTTCAGAGAAAAAAAAGAGCGGACAAGTTTCCTACAGTACTTAACAATACTTTTATTGCATCCTGCAAGGGCTGACTTTAATCAATCGGGAAAATTCTCTAATTGGTTAGATTTCCAGAGAAAATTCCCCACTTACATAAAAGAAGGCCTTCCAGTGACTCTTAAATTGCATTGGGAAACCTAATCTCATCACATGCATTAAACTGGAAGAGTTAGGCTATGAAATACATTGTTTTCAAAGAAAAATGACAGAAATAACCTTAGCGAGGCACTGATTTCCAACTATAAAATCTAGGCAAGTTAATTCCACCTGTAATCCCATCTATAATCATCCACACGGTTCTAATAAGGATTTTTCGGGCACAAGGATATTTATTTACACTCTTTACGCACTCCTTAAAATACTTGGGATCTGAGGGGCACCAATCTGAATAGGCATTTTTTTTTTCTTTTAAACACAAAATTCCTTTTGGAGTTAACTGAAATAGTTTTGGTTTCTCTCCTTCAAAGTTTTAAGAAATTTCCTTGACTTCTTGTGCCAGATGACTAATTTGCCTAAAAATGGAACAGGGGAAAAAAAAAATCTTAGGACTCAGAAATCAAGAAATCATTAAGGCACCTTCCTTCCGCCTAGTTTTCATTACTAGGAGCCATTCAGTGACCTCAGCAAAGGTGGTCATGATAGAATGCCTGTCTGAACTGACAGCCTGACTAAGTACACTTCTAAAGCTTTCCATATTGGCATTTAATCTTTTATTTAGCCACGGAAACATGAAGTCACCATTTTTAAAACTGCCAAGAAAAATCGGGGAGAAAAGTGTTATCTTTCTTCAGCTCCCAGCAAAACATTGCAAGATAATAGGAAGATGAGAATATTTCTTCCATTAACCCCCTGACCCTGTTAAGTTAATGGCTTTCTGTTGCAAATATATCAACAAACAGGGCCCCATGTGAGAGTCTAACCCAGGGAGTAAGATCTCTGCAATTACGGAGTGGAATAATGTCCTGGTGCTCCATACTGATACCTAAGACACTTAATGTAAGGGCCAGCCTACCCCGGAAGCTGGCAAGGAAGCATAAACTACTATCATCTCAGAACAACCTATAAGGAAACACAAAAAGACATTTCAACTGTTATTTTAAACATACAAGAAGTATTGCCATGCCTATTTTTTGCCTTTATCTATTGTATAATGAAGGTGATATTTTCATTGTCAATGCAGAACTCAAATTGTCTATGTTAAGAATAAAGTGAGTAAAACAAACAAACCTAGAAACATAATTTTAAGCAATTTCCTAAAAGAAAATACATTATAATTTGTATAAACTATCCAATTGGTATGCTTTAGCTACTGTTTAAAAGGACGACAATGATGATCAAAATTACTATCACTTATTATTTTAATATTAAGATTGTGCTGGGATTTCTCAAATTAAAATGTTAATAAGTAAGGGCTTCATCAAGTTGATTTGGGATACAAGAAAAAAAATGACTTAATTTCTTCAGAATCAAAACCTCATCAGAAATGTACTTATACAAGTGAGAAATCTTTAAGGGATAAAATAGCATTAAATTATTATATTTTCATAACTTTTTTCCTAATTGTAAAAGCGCCCCTTCTCTAAAAATTTCTTTTGAATGAATTTCTAAAAGAGGAGATGTTATGTTAGGGAACATGTTGAAAGATCTCAATATTTACTGTTAAGTTAACCAGTTCTACTATAGAAAATCCATCCCAATGTACACGATATTACATTTTCGAGTAATAAAAAAAATCTGAAAATAATAGTTTTTAGCAGAATGACTTAATTCAAATCATGGTTAAAAAGTAATTTGGAGTAAAAACTCAGCAGACTTATAAATGTCTCATTTCTAAGTTATTAATACATAAAGACACACTGACATCTCTTCTCATTTATTTGGCTACAGTCATACATTGAACCAAAATAAACAATGCTTCAAAAAACAATAGGATTTATCAGAAAGATGCTGAAGTAAATTTACTTACTAAATTATAAATTGCACTTGGATTAGCATAATCAATTAATATTTATTATAGCTCCATAATGTAGTAAGTGACAATGAAATACCAGTGGTAGCTACTCTTATACTAATATGACTATGCAGGTTTGATCTATAAAAGCTAGTAATGAGATAGAAAAGACTCTCTGTGATCAATTGTGTGGCTGCCAATCATTCTTGTGATACAAATGATGAATACCCCTTTTGGAAGAGACATTAGATACAAATAGAAAAACTCTGACCTTCTAAAATCATAATAGTGCTGCAAAGTTATCAGATAAATCCAAGTTGTCATCAAAAAAAATTTTAAAAAAATTGAAAGCTGAAGAACACAGAGGAAAATACTAAACCTGTGCTCAGGGTATTATAGTAAAGTTAATTTTACTCTAAATCTATACCTGAGTCACTGTTTCTAATTACATTTTATGCTAAATTCATTTAAAATAATGAAATAAGGCTTAAAAGTGGGTTTTGCAAGCTACTAATGCTAGTTGTCACAACTGTGAACAATAATGGTAATAAATGCTGTAGAACATATCTGAAAATAATAACTTTTCCGTAGAGTCCCAGTCTTAATTACACATCCATCTAGATATAGTAAATTAATAGCCAGCCAACTTTAATCTTAAAATTATTGACCTTTACATACAAAGAAGGTCCTATTAACTCAGTGGGATATGAACTTTAAGTTGTTTTTCCAATTCTGATAATTAAATGCACTGAATCAGCCTTTTATCTTTACATATTCCTTTCAAGACCATTCATTCATTGATTCATTCATCAACAAATGTTTATTGTGTGCTCTTATGCTACTGGCACTAAGTGCTGTGGATACAAGGTGAACAAAATAAGGCAGGATCCAGGTCTTCACAGAATTATATTAATCAAATACCCTTCATAGCAGTTATCACACGATAAACATCCGAAACTATGAGAAGTGCTATGAAGGAAAGGTAGCCAGTGCTACAAGGGGATGGGACTGAATCTGGGCTTTGGATTTGGAGAAGGCTTCGTGAAGAAGTAGTATGTGAACAGGAATCATAAGCACAAGTAAGCATTAAGTAGGTGAGAAAGAAGGAGAGGGAAAAGAGCCTCAGCAGGGGGCACAGCAGGCACAAAGAAAGAAATGAAGGCACACATAGAGAGTGTGGGGGCAAAGTGTTAGGAGAGTGAGGCAGCAAATAACTTCAGGGCCAGATCATGCAAGCTTGGTGGACTGGATTAAGCATTTTTAACCACTATCCCAAAGACAACCACCAGGTTGTTGAAAGGTTTTGAGCAGAGAAATGACATGTTCAGATTTGGGTTTTGAAAACAGCATTCTGCCTTGGTCTGGAGTAACTGTACAGAGACATTTAGAAGCATACTGCAATAGTCCAGGTGAGTGGTGATGGTGGTCTGGCTGGGTGACGGGACAGTTAAAAGAGAGAAAAGTAGATGCAAAATCAAGATATTTAGGAGGTAAAATGGACAGATCATGTTGATGAATTGGCCATGGTTATAAGGGAGAGAGAGAGGGCTGAAGACTGTGTCTTGACATCTTCAGTAATACCACGCAGTGTAATAAAGAACAATGGAAGAGGAGATTTATGGAGAAAGCTCATGAGTTTGTTCCAGATATCTGGGACCTGAGATATCTAAGAGAAGGTGTCAAGAAAAGTGTGGCCTACACAGAACTTGACACGTTAATTTATACGGCATCAGCCTGGGGTTTGCTGGAATAGGGCAACGACAGGATGTCCCTTCAAAAAATTAAAACTGGATTTAAAGTAAATTAAAGCTCATAAGTACAGTAAATCTTTTACACAAAAATATATATTAAAGGTAAATGCATACATTAGGGTTCCCTATGGTAAAGCAAAAGTATGTATGTGAGAATATGAAGGTTGAATTTGTACTTTTTTTTTTTAAGATTTTATTTATTTATTTAACAGAGAGAGACAGGCAGTGAGAGAGGGAACACAAGCCAGGAGAGTGGGAGAGGAAGAAGCAAGCTCATATCAGAGGAGCCTGATGTGGGGCTCGATCCCAGAACACCAGGATCATGCCCTGAGCCGAAGGCAGACGCTTAACGACTGCGCCACCCAGGCGCCCCACATTTCTGTACTTCTGACCCAGCATTCCCAGTATGCAGTAGGATGGCAATGCTTTTTGCCTTCCAGAAGGAAAAAAAAAAAAAAGTAGAGCACAGGTAAAAAAAGACAAATGCTATATTCATCTAAACTAAACTAACAGAAGACAAACTCAGATTGCCTTCCAATAAGGGAATAACTTGATATCACCTACAGATATTAGGTTTTCTGCAATAGAGTATCCCCAACTAAGTAAACTTTATTTCACTTTTTGTTCAAGTAATTTATACTGACACTGAATGAAGATTAAACTAGTCATATAAAAAATATTATCATAACATTCTTAAAAGAATCTAGTTATTCAGATGAAAAAGCTCTTCTTTTTCCTACATTGGTTACTACTAGTTTTCCCAGGCTGGCTGCATGAAAACAATTCTTGGTCATCATTTTCAGTGAGTCCCTACAGAGAAAAAGCCTAAGAGATTAAGCAGGAGGATAGCATTCTTGTTACTACGCTGGATCAATTTCCAGTTATAGATTCCAATCACAGAGGAGGCAGAAAACCTTTCAGAGCCACTAACATCAAATATTATCCCCTAACTGAAAATGTGGTAAGTCAGCAGAAAAATTCTTCCTCAGACTTGACAAAAATTGTGGTGATTATTATTCCTTCCTATCAACCACCTGAGGCTTATAAAAACCTAAATATATATAGGCTCATAAAACTTCATATAATATGTAACTGTTCATGTCAAGGTCAATGTAAACCTCTATGTGGCCAAATACAATGGACCCTTAACCCTCTCCTTCTGCTTGGACTTCCCTACACTTGGCTTCTGCAGGATATACTTGGCTCCTTCATTCATGCAACATTTTTCTCTCTTGAATTTCATAAAGTTCCACTACTTTTCTTACTACCTCCCAACTGCATTCATTTGATCATCTTACTATCCCGTTTTCAAAATACTAGATATTCTCTTTATTATACACATTATTTCCCAGCATGATCATATTCAGGCACATGGTTTTACATTTCACATGATGATTTCAAAAATATAAGCACAAAAAAAATAAGCTACTAATTTTTATCACTGGCCTTGAGTATTGCTCTGATTTCCAAACTGGATATTCAACTGCCTGTTCAGTATCTATCCTTTAATATCTTTTGGTGCCTCAAACATCCTATGGGTCTAAAATGGGATTCACTTTTCCTCCACTCTTTCAAGTGTTTATTCCTCTCTTTGTTTTCACCAGACCCATAATGACATCAACATCCATCTAGTTGCTTAGTCCAATCCATGGGGAGTGTTCGTACTTCCTCTCTCCATCTGCCTCCCCTAACAACCCTTATGCCCAATTTATCAGCTAATCTGCCAGGGTCCTCTTCAGGACCCTTCCTGAATCAACATCATCATCATTGTCATCATCACCACCACCAGCTCTCGTCTAGATTCTGGCTTTCACCTCCTACTCCTCTCTCTTGTATCTACTCTCACCCTAGAATGCATTCTCCACAGTCACCAGGGTAACCCTTAAAACCACAAACTGGCTTAAATCTCTCTCACATTTGAAACATTCTATGGTTTCCCATTTTTATTCCCAAACTGCTTACTGTACCCTACTAAGTCCTTCATGGCCTGGCCCCTCCTACCTACTAACTCATTCTCTTCTCACTATGCATTACCTACAGGGCCCTCTATGGTAGTAACTTAAAAATGCCAAGTTATTTCCTANCATTTCTGTACTTCTGACCCAGCATTCCCAGTATGCAGTAGGATGGCAATGCTTTTTGCCTTCCAGAAGGAAAAAAAAAAAAAAGTAGAGCACAGGTAAAAAAAGACAAATGCTATATTCATCTAAACTAAACTAACAGAAGACAAACTCAGATTGCCTTCCAATAAGGGAATAACTTGATATCACCTACAGATATTAGGTTTTCTGCAATAGAGTATCCCCAACTAAGTAAACTTTATTTCACTTTTTGTTCAAGTAATTTATACTGACACTGAATGAAGATTAAACTAGTCATATAAAAAATATTATCATAACATTCTTAAAAGAATCTAGTTATTCAGATGAAAAAGCTCTTCTTTTTCCTACATTGGTTACTACTAGTTTTCCCAGGCTGGCTGCATGAAAACAATTCTTGGTCATCATTTTCAGTGAGTCCCTACAGAGAAAAAGCCTAAGAGATTAAGCAGGAGGATAGCATTCTTGTTACTACGCTGGATCAATTTCCAGTTATAGATTCCAATCACAGAGGAGGCAGAAAACCTTTCAGAGCCACTAACATCAAATATTATCCCCTAACTGAAAATGTGGTAAGTCAGCAGAAAAATTCTTCCTCAGACTTGACAAAAATTGTGGTGATTATTATTCCTTCCTATCAACCACCTGAGGCTTATAAAAACCTAAATATATATAGGCTCATAAAACTTCATATAATATGTAACTGTTCATGTCAAGGTCAATGTAAACCTCTATGTGGCCAAATACAATGGACCCTTAACCCTCTCCTTCTGCTTGGACTTCCCTACACTTGGCTTCTGCAGGATATACTTGGCTCCTTCATTCATGCAACATTTTTCTCTCTTGAATTTCATAAAGTTCCACTACTTTTCTTACTACCTCCCAACTGCATTCATTTGATCATCTTACTATCCCGTTTTCAAAATACTAGATATTCTCTTTATTATACACATTATTTCCCAGCATGATCATATTCAGGCACATGGTTTTACATTTCACATGATGATTTCAAAAATATAAGCACAAAAAAAATAAGCTACTAATTTTTATCACTGGCCTTGAGTATTGCTCTGATTTCCAAACTGGATATTCAACTGCCTGTTCAGTATCTATCCTTTAATATCTTTTGGTGCCTCAAACATCCTATGGGTCTAAAATGGGATTCACTTTTCCTCCACTCTTTCAAGTGTTTATTCCTCTCTTTGTTTTCACCAGACCCATAATGACATCAACATCCATCTAGTTGCTTAGTCCAATCCATGGGGAGTGTTCGTACTTCCTCTCTCCATCTGCCTCCCCTAACAACCCTTATGCCCAATTTATCAGCTAATCTGCCAGGGTCCTCTTCAGGACCCTTCCTGAATCAACATCATCATCATTGTCATCATCACCACCACCAGCTCTCGTCTAGATTCTGGCTTTCACCTCCTACTCCTCTCTCTTGTATCTACTCTCACCCTAGAATGCATTCTCCACAGTCACCAGGGTAACCCTTAAAACCACAAACTGGCTTAAATCTCTCTCACATTTGAAACATTCTATGGTTTCCCATTTTTATTCCCAAACTGCTTACTGTACCCTACTAAGTCCTTCATGGCCTGGCCCCTCCTACCTACTAACTCATTCTCTTCTCACTGTGCATTACCTACAGGGCCCTCTATGGTAGTAACTTAAAAATGCCAAGTTATTTCCTACTTCAGGGTTGTTGTCCTTGCGGTTTCTTCTGCTTAGAATGCCTTTTACAGGGCCACCTCCTCCCTTTTCATCCTCCAGGTCTCATCTCAAATAGCATCTCTTCAAAAATATTTTTATGACTATACACACAAATGCACTTTCAAAAACAACCCAATATTTTTATTATTTATTTATTTATTTATTTATTTATTTATTGCCTTTATAGCACTTCTCAGGATTCCACTAGCTCATTATATTTCTTCTTGTCTCCACTACAATGTGTGCTCCTCGCACGCCTGAACCTTGCAGGTCTTATTCATTCCGATTCCTCAGTCTGGCACTTATGAGACCCCAGTAAATATTTGTTAAGTGAATTTCAAAGTTCCACAAACATATTTTTTAACATTAGAAAGTAGTTATAAAACCTAACATAAACTTGCATTCAACAAAACACACATGGGTAAATATTTAACCAAAATTTGCCTTCTCTATGTTCCTTTAGAGGTTATAGTGTCTTCTGATTATTTCATTTGAAAGCAAATAAACCAGGAAATTTCTCTTATTTTAGATTTCTTAGATATATTTTAGCATAATGTTTAAGTTCATATAAAATTTCCTAATGGTAATGGTCATCTTTCTAACACAAACTGCAGAAATATGACAAGATCATATTTCTTTCCATTTGAGTAAATGAAAAAACATTTCCCACATTTAAGTATCTTTCACTGATACCAATAGAACTATGTCAATTTTTGCCTTTTAGGAATGTTAAAGGAATAACAAAAGTCCTCTAATGACAAGGTATTTTTGAATGGTGGTGTACTAACTAGAGGAAGTCATATTATCTATTCTTCTCAAAGGATTTTGTTAATAGTCAAAGGAATTTTAAACCCCAAGATTTGAGTATATAACTGCAAATACCTACTTTCAACATTAATGTAAATTTGAGTCTCTTCAAAAGTGAACATAGCATATTAAAGTAAACCAAAGGAACTGGTGGGGTCTCAAGTCCTTTGGGAGCAGATTTCATCATAAATCAAGGTACGCCGCCACTCTGCTAATGCAGACCTGTGCCAGTCAGTGAACTCTTGTCTCGAAGCCCCTGTGCCATCCTTCTATTCCCCTGCTCTGTGATGCTGGAGCTGGGACTGCGAAGCTCCACAGCCTATCCGCTGGCTGCCTGCTAGGTTCTACCGACAGGGGCAGTAGAAGGAGACTGGCAGTCAGGGGAAGAGGAGAAAAGACCAGCTTCTGCTGTTTCCACTCATCATGAACGTCAGTGGAGGCCCTGCCATAGCTCTTTGCCCCAGGAGTAGCAGCAGTTGGCCTTAGCCTCTATTTTCCTCTCAGGGTAAGTTTTGTTGCATCCCTCAGAGGTACCAGCTTGAGGAAGCCAGCTCTACAGAGGTGAGGTATCAGCACCAGCCGGGGAGCACCTCTCCTCAGAGGCCGAGGCCTAAGTTTTACAGGGGTACTTTCTTTGAGCCTCTAGCTTCTGAGAAACCTAACCTCTTTCTTGTGTTCACCCATTCATAGGATTGCTGTTCGCTCATGATTCTCTTCTTTATTTTGGAGCCCTCCAGTAGCTGTACAATTGATCCCCCATGTTAAATTTTCTCAATTGAAGTAACTACTAGGAAGGCTCACTTCCTGACTAGACCCTAGATGACTCAAAGCAAGACAGGAGGGGTGGCCTGTGGTGAACTAAAAGGAGGAATGAACCAGAAAATATCCTATGGTGAATAAAATGCAGTATCAGTATATTTTATGAAGTTGGAGGGCTTTTTAAAAATATATTAGGCATCTCATATTATAGCAATAAAATATAAACTTCTTTGAGGACCAAGGCTGGGTCTTATACTACCACAATGCTGAGAACTGTTACTTATTCTGTCACTACACTTTTATTGAGTATTGTATGAGTCACATAAAATGTTTAATTTTCAATACACTATGACTTAACGGAGTAGGTATTATTTCCATTTTAAACATATACACACACACACACGTAAAAAGAAGATAAAGCCCAACATTACGCAGCTAATAAATGACTAAGTGGGGGCACCTGGGTGGCTCAGTCCTTAAGCGTCTGCCTTCAGCTCAGGGCATGATCCCAGGGTCCTGGGATTGAGCCCCACATCAGGCTCCTCCGCTGGGAGCCTGCTTCTTTCTCTCCCACTCCGCCTGCTTGTGTTCCCTCTCTCGCTGGCTATCTCTCTCTCTGTCAAATAAATAAATAAAATCTTTCAAATAAATAAATAAATAAATAAATAAGTGAAAAATCTCAGCCAATGTCTTTAGAAAGAGTGCCCTCATTCTCCATGAGACCAGACTGCTCTCATTCATTTACCATTATATTCTCTGCCACAAACAAGACAGAACCCTATACACAATAGATGTTCAATAAATGTTTGTTGAGTAGATGACTGAATGCTTTTTTCACAATTAAAATAACTTTGATTTGGTATCTTTATGATGCTGGTATTCATAAATAAACCTGATAACATTTCTGTTCTAAAGATAACATAGCTTTGTGACTACAATTCAGTGACCACTCCATTCTGATAAATAAGAGGGCCATCAGCTGACTAGTACACCAATGAGTAGGAAAAAGAAACTGAATCAATTTAGTAAATGGAATTTCTAATATAGTAATAAATCTAAGATGTTAATCTAACAAGAAGATGGGAATACCAGTGTTCAAGGTGACAACCCAGCTTCTCGCTCCATCCTGGGTAATCAAAGTGTATTGAGGTGCAGGTGCTTTGCCCTAATGACTCCATAGAGCTGTGATATTAGTTAAGAAAATCTGCTTTATGCATCTGATTCTTTCTTTTGATAGAAAAGCTTCACTTCTGAATGAGAGAGTTTTGGCATATCACCAAATGATCATTCATACTCAGATAAACAGCTTTAACCTTTGAAGGTTATTCCTAACCAGTATTCTTCCCGAAATAATCAGCACCATTAAAATCTTTAGAACAGAAATAACCTGACACTGGTACTGGAGTGAAGGGGTACATTTATTATGATAAGTGGGAAAAATAAATATATGTAGGACTTAAATAACATGTTCTTCATTAACGTATGAGGGTGTATCCACAATTAATACAAAGCAGTTCAGTGCTAATTCGATAGTCTTATATTCACAATTAATACAAAGCAATTCAGTGCTAATCTAATATTTTCATGGATCATATACAGAAGGAAACAATGACTCCATTCTGTAATTTAAAAAATTCCCCAAATTAAATCCTGAAGTATATGATACATGATACGATACAAGCTTTATGATGCATCTGCCATGGGAAAAACAACCCTCAAGAGTTATAAAATAGAAAAATTATTTCTAAACATTATTTAAATGTAGGATAAAGAAATATTCTTAATGTTGGGGAGGATAAGGGTTTTTTCTTGGGAATATCAAAAGATTTTGCAAAAATTTTAATGATATCAACAGAGTACTATAAATTGATTACCATTAAGATTTCAACATTAGAGTATTTTCTAATTTGAAATATTTACCTAGTAAAAAAATAAATATAAATGTATGTATGTATAAACAAAATATAAATTCATTCATATTTATACATTATATGCTTTTGGAAGGGCTTTGATTATAATATACCAACTTCATAGTCATATATATGCATAAATAATATACAGTACACTGAATTTATGAGTGCTAAAGAGGGTTTGGTGGCATCTGAGGGGATGATGGAAATAGCTGATGAGTTTCAGAAGTCTTTGATTCATGTCCCAGCTCATCATTTCAGAATATTCAAAGATTTACAGTTATTTTGTCAATTATTTCATGTTTCATGTAAAGAAACCAAGGCAGAGAGAGAGATTATATATCCAGGCAAGACTATAGCAAAACTAGGGGCAACAACCAGTTCCCCTGATACCAATACTTGTGTTTGTATCCCCCTATTCAATTCTGGGTCTTAGGTTTGCTCAACCAGAAAATTAAAATAATGACTCCTCTGTAAATTTCACATCTTTTATAAGGCTCCAAAGATGATGTGTTAATGAAAGCACTTCCCAAACCATGAAGCACTCTACAGACATAAGGATTGTGGAAGCACAGATGTCATGCATTTCTTTAGTCTTGCAGTACATGCCCAGGCTCAAAGTTTAAGCCCAAATATTTGCATGCATAATTCAATGTACTGTATTTAAAGAGAAATGCCTTCTCTCATTTATTAAATTGACTTATTTCTACAATGTAGAACTAATTAGGTTTTAGCATACTCTGGGCGAAAGGGGAAAAAAATGCATTATAAACCATATCTGAAGTTTTACAGAAATTACTTTCCAAAAGGGAAAACACTGTCTGGACAGACATGGTTGATGCCTTGCCTCAAAGCCCGTTGGTCAGCTGAGTAAACCTGCAGCTGCGCACACTTCCTGCTTGCTGACAGTTTCCCACCTCCAACACTTTGGTGGTCTCTCTTCTCTGCCTTTCTCGGGCACTCCCAGAGCTTGCACAGGAAGTGCAACCTGGAAGTCAAACGAAGAAATGCACAGAGGAGACCTAACACCCCTGCCTGGAGGCAACTCTAAACCAACACCTAGGGACAGGGAGTGGGGGTGGTGAAAGCATTATTTTGAGTGTCTGTATCTAAACTTCACTTGCAAATTAATTCTGAAAACAGAACAGATCTCTGCAAAACTCTGAGGGGTAATTAGTTAATTGTGGCTGCTTTAAATTGGGGTCTTCGGGGTCTACTTTTAATTATGTGAGCAAGGTAAAGTGATGAATAACTGGCAAATATATAAACATATGCAACACTGACTATTACAATTATGTCTGGCCTACACTCTTCACAAAAATTTAATGAATCCCTTAAGTGCTACAATGCAACCTGTCTCTGCCTTGGTGAAGGTCATTTTGGTCCTACTGAGTGAAATGGTGTTACTTTCTCAAACAGAACAACTTCAGTTGTTCAGTTCATATGGCCAGCTTGGTTATAATCTCTTTTATGAGAGTACCTCCAAAATGTTACATATGATCTTCTCAGCAACTCCTTCCAACTTACATCTACTCAGAAAACACACTACCTGTACTCTGACCTGGGCCTTGGAATGGCCTTTGGCCCAAAGCAATAAAATCCGACAAGGGTGGAGAAAAGTTTGCTTTTTATGAACCAAATTATCACCGGATATTTATTGAGCACAGCCATAGCTATGGCATATTTGCAGTCTTGAAAATCAGTAAAATATTTTTACATGCAGTTTTTATTTCTATAAAAATTAGTGTACATGTAAAATGTGTACTTAAAGAGAAAAATAGTTGCCTATTGAAATAAAGGAGAAAATGCTGGCTTTTTAAGTTTACATATTTGATATGCTGCTTCGGTTTGTTTAAATATGTGTGAAAGTGGATAAAAGCACATTTAGCATCCTTAGTGATCACTTACATACTCTATTTTCTTCTAATAAAAAATACAGTCTAAGTTTCATTTTTAAATGTTTTCTTTTTTATTTCAAAATCACTTTTTTCTTTTCCAATTTTGAGTACTTTAATTTTTATATCTCATCATCCTATTTATGCAATGTCAGAAAGGCAAATACAGCTATATTTCTAATGGAAATAAGGTTGGATGGTTTATAACTTTGCATTAGGAATTTGCAATGCATGATTAATCTGCAAGATAAAGCAGCATTCTTCCAGAGGTCATGTTTTTGGTCTTTTGGGCGGGCTGTTCTGGATTCAAGGAGAGGCTGCAAAAGGATATGACTTTTTTCTCTTTTAGCCCTGAGAACCCCTATATTTAATCACTGTAAATTATGCTTTTATTACAATTTAGGCATATCATATACATATGGCAAAATTTAATTGCACTTAATTTTTTCTTCCTTTTTTTTCTGAGCAATTATATAAGAGACCTTAATGCCATATAGTTTTTGACAAAAGCCTCGATTTTAGTGGATGAATCCAAACAGTTTGTACAGATTTTAAAACAGCAGGATCTTTAATTTAAAAAAAATGAAATATAGCAGGAATGCATTTTTTAAAAAAAACACTAATTTGATTCTTTAATACAGAAAATATAAGAAGAAAATGAGAATGGCCCACTATCTCACCTCAGAGAAACCCTACTAATACATTTTTTTAATCAAACAGTACTTAAAAGTAGACAATTAGGTGATGGGTAGTAAGGAGGGCACGTATTGCATGGTGCACTGGGTGTTATACGCAACTAATGAATCATCGAACTTTACATCAAAAACCAGGGATGTACTGTATGGTGACTAACATAATATAATAAAACAAAACAAAACAAAAAAGTAGATAATTAGAATCCTCTCTTTCCTAAAAGTCCTTCTTTATAAAGAAAACCACTGTTAAAAATACTTTTAAGTACTTATCTTCAGGTGTTGCAGCCAGTTGCCCTAATGTGTCTGCTTATCCATCCATCCACCTATCCATCTATCTACCCATCCTCTAAAGGGAGGGATAATATTATAAATGCTACACAATCTAGCCCATTCCTTGGTGCTTAATATATCCTGGAACATTTTCCACACTGGTACAAATGTGCCTTATTTTTTATAGATTGCATAGTATTTATAGATTGCATAGTATTTCAATATTTAGAGAATATATACTTTTTAATTCCTGGATTTGACTGTCAGAGAATGGGCTAGTCCAAACTTAATGAAAAGCCCTTCTAGGTAAATATTTTATAGAGTAGAAAAGCCAAGTTATAGTATAGAAAGTTCATAAACTTGCTCTGTTGTTCCCTATCAATGATCTGCATTTATGTGGTCCACAAATGACTCTGCAGCATTTCTTTAGGAAGTATTTAGAAAATGGTATTATCTGAGAAAGATCAGCCCCTAAATCCTCTCAAAGCACAGTAGAGAGTAATAATTTTGTTCTCCCATAAACCATGCTCTAGAAAAGAATAGGGAGGTCCCTTGAGGTTGTCTGAACAGGGCAACGTGGCCTCCCTGGCATGAAAAAATGGGACGTAGTGTTATGTCTACAGTACGTACTCCACAGACAGCATCAGTTACTACTTAAATCTCCTGGATACTGAGGAAGATAAGCCGAACAAGGATTTTGTTTCAGGTGAGATCATGGAACAGATGATAGGGGCCAAGGCTCCTTGGTAAACCTTATCCTGCTTGTCCTGTCAAGCCACCTTTGCTTTGACTTCATATTACATCTCAAGTGAACTCACTGTCAACTTTGAACTTTCCCCAGGCAGGTAAAAAAGGCTACATGCTCCGTAACAATGGCAAGTGTTCTTTTTATGACCCTTGATGATAGGTCAGAATTTAGTACAAACATGTATTTTTATTTCACTCTTTGCAATACATTCAATGATTTCCTTTTAGAAAGGCTTTCAAAAATAATCACTTAAAATGTAAAAGGTAATTGAGAAAACATTCATGAAAGTGTTTCAAATTAATTATTAGAACTTAACAACTAACCATCTCTTTAATGTCTATTAATATGGAATCAAATGGTCTATCTCAGATCATATTGGATATGGCAGATCAAATACGAAGATCAATAAATATCTGGTAGCTATGATTACCACTATGTGTGTAGCTGGGGAAGATACTAGAGTTAAATGACCCTTGTATGACTTAAAGTTACAACCTCATCCTCCTTGAAAATTGCCTATAATCAATTGAACTCAATGATGGCTGTCCTGAGGGTCCTGCAGGTACATTACTTTTCCTATTTGAACTATTGCGGGCCTCCATTTCCTCCTTTTCAATGCCTATTTTGGGATTTGAGAGAACAAAGAGAGCAGAATTAGCAACAGGAGAGCCCAACATCCAACTTGACTGTTCTTACTGAAAAGTGAAATGGGAAATTCCAAATTTGAAATTCTAAAGAGGTAGGTGATCACTTCAACAAAAAGCCATGGACTTTCCCCTCTAACAAATGCTACGGATGCTGGTGCACTGAGCCTCCCGGAAACCCCAGGATCTACTCTAGTTCTTGTCTTTAAAAGCACAAAGTTCAGCCCTGGGCCCCCTGGTCTCCATTCCCATTAAAGTCCACTCAAATCTTTTTTCTTCTTCTAATAATGAAACTCTGAGAGTTTAAAAGTGGATTCAACTCTACTCTTTTGAAAGCTGAGAATGAACAAAGAGACAACTTGGGCCAGTAAAAAGAGAATAATAATACTTGCTTCCTTCCAGGGCAACCTCTCCCCAAAGGAAGAAAGTGTCAAGGCTATTAAGAGGTGAGGATTGAAATCATGTTAATAAAGGGTTTGATCTGTCCTGCCTTAGAGTCTGGCACAAAGATCCAGTGCTTAGCATTCCAGATGCTGAAAAATGTAAGCTACCACAAAAAGAGATTTCTGTACTTCAATTTCAAGCCTCTTCCTTAGGTCTCCCTCTCTCAATCTCTCTCTCTTTCTCTCTCTCTATCTCTGTCCTTTTCTGACTATGAATGAACAAAACAGTATTGCCAAGAGAACTGGGAATTCAGACATTATGCATGTAAATACTGTCACTACCCTGCTGTAGTCCCACCTACACAAGCATCTAAACAGAAACAATACTGTGTACGTATGTCTGTGTGTTCTGCCTACCTAATATCCACTCTCCTTTCCCGAGAAATAAAAAACAAAACAAAAACAAACAAAAAACTGAGCAAGAAGCATAGATACTAAAATCCATTCCCCATTCTACGTTTCAGGTAGAGGTGGCCAATGAGATTTAAGAGAGAGTAGTTGAGTGGGGTTTCCAGGAAAGCTCTTCAAAGGATGCTGATGAACTCAGAGAGCATTGTTTCTGATCTTCATTCTCTTTTCCTTGCTCCCTCTTCCTGCTGGAATACAGAAGTGATTGATGGAACTCCAGCAAGTCATCTAGGACCACAAGACAATACTTAAGATGGAAAACGGACATTAACAGAGAAAGATGATAAAAGGACCCTAAGTTCCTAATGATTGTGGATCTCCCATATCATCCTTGGTCTGCCTCCTTCTCAGCTTTTTTTTAACCCTGAAAAAAACATTTTTTAAAGATTTTTATTTATTTATTTGACAGAGAGAGAGAGAGCACACAGGGGGGAGCGGCATTGCCTGAAATTTTCTTTAAATAAAAAATAAAAAAAACACAACAACAACAACAACTAAAGCTACATATAGTTTAAGTCACAGCAGTCTGGGGTTTCTGGGGTTACTACAGCCTACAGATACAGTCTGTATGTAAGCATCATTGTTTGGGGTATGCCTGGTAGGAGCACTTGATGAGAGAGTTTGAAGGGGTCACCCAGGGTCCTCACCTTGACTCCCAGTTGCCCCCAGTCCCTCTTCCCTTCCCTCGAACTATGATCTCATTTGAATTCATTTAAACAGAGTGTACACCTTTCTTTTTGTTCTTATCTCCTTAAAGTCTCTTTCACCTGCTCACTGAAATTAGATTTAGCTTATGGAAGTATGCAAACATCTAAATGTGTGGGGGAGAGCAGGGAGGTGGGGAGACAGTGGACATTTCAAGGAAAGCAGAGTGATTTGCCCAGCCCAGGCCCTTAACTCCTAGACCAGTATAAGCTGCCCAGACTCTTAAAATGATCTCTCTCAGAATTGCGTGGTGTGTAGAAGAGAGAGGGGAAAAAAACGTTTCTTTTAGCATGCTGCCATACAGAAGTTAACAGAAATTATTAAAGGGTAACTAAATGGGTACCGTCTTTTTTTTTTTTTTTTTTTTTTTTTTTTTTTTTGGTAAGGAGAAAATGGTTTTACAGAAATTTACTGTCATTCCACTGAGTTTTCTTTCTTCTCAGAAAAGTACTATGTTACAGAGCATCCCTGCCTCCAGGCCCTGTTTTTCTCATTTGTAATGATATACTATATGTAAAGTTATATTACCAGCAGTTGCAATTTCCCAACTGCTTGATGCCTGATGTCACAAAATTATAACTCAGAGAGGCTGTTACATCTACTGCTCCAAGGCACGGGGAGTATTATTTTGACAACAATGAAAGCGTATAATAAAGGACTTTAATTTTAATGACAGCTTGAATGCAAGCTGTTAGAAAAATCGAGTGTATGTTTTCCCTATGCAGGTAACCGAATCAGGTGGCCTCCTCGAAACAGCATCCTTTTCCAACCTACTTTGTATTTAAATGATTCAATTTCATTCAACAAGCATTTATCAAATACCCATTATACATGAAGCATTGCAGTGGGTGCCACAGTGATTGAACAGCAACATCTGCCCTTCAGGAGTTCACAATCTAGTGAGAAAGAGAGATGCCTATTAGCATAGCTTTAATAAAAGGCAGACGTCGAGAAGTGCTCAAATGAGGCCACGATGAAGTCCCACAAACTGCAGGAAAGGGATGTGTGAAGCATCGTGGAGAAGGGGGCTTTGGAGAAGGACTTCAATAGGAATACAATATATACACTCCAGCAAAGGGACCAAAGGCTGACCAAAAGACTCAGAGGTGAGAACTCGTGAGGTGTGCAAGAGAAATCAGAATACAGCAAAAAAGCAATGACTAGAAAAGAGCTGACAAGAAAACAGCAAAAAAATAGCAAAGAAAGGAGAAGCTCTGGAGCTAGCAGGGAGACAATGTCAGTAGAAATTGGGGACTAATTAGATGTAGGGGTGAGGAAGAAACACCCAGACTGTACAGTATGCCTGCAATATCTGTATTTTCCCTTCATTAGCCTGTGTGGCTGATGTTACAGAATCTCCCCTCACATGCCCTTGCCCTGACCATTTATTTCAGTGCCCACAGGCCTGACTGCCAGAACCTGCACCCTATTTGTGTATTTATTTTGCCAAATGGCCTTCTTTGGCTTCCAAAGCTTGGTTGTTCCAGCACACGGGAGCTGGGAGGTACCAAGGAATTTACATCCAAGCAGAGCTGTTCCTAAGAGAGGACTGACAGGAGTTGGTATATTAGTGGCCAAGCTCCTTTGCCACTGGGTGGGTAAGGACAAGGTACATATCTACACGGCCTTCCAGAGGTCCCTAGTTGGGTTAAGCGCAGTTACTTGATGATACTCCTTAACTGGCGGCCTCCTCTTCCCTTGCTCACTTTCCTACGCTCCTACTGTGAGGCCCCTTGCCAATATACTACTTACCCTCACATCTTTGAGCCTCAGTCTGCTTTTGGGGAAACCCGACTTGAAAACCGCCTGTACAGCTGATGACAATTTAATGTTGCACCCCCTGAAGTACTATTATCATCAGGATTTTCTAAGGCTTTCCTTTGAAACTGCGAATCCCTGTCAGCAGAGAAAAAAGCAGAACTCTGAGAAGAGCAAGTTATGCTCAGTGGAGATGGCAAAATATGAGACACAACAGAACAAGAGGTGTTTCCAACCAGTATTTAGGGCAGAAATATTACTGAGTCACACGACAGCACAGCCGTTTCTTGGAAGGCAAAGCTACACGACAATCCTGAGGGAAAGGCAACAACTGAACAGGGTTCTACTGCTATAAACACAAGTGCCTTCTTGCTTGCCTTGGTAGGCTGTTTCTACCGAAGTGGTATTCATACAGATCATTAAGATTTAGGAAGAGACCCCAGGAAGGTATCCGTATAGGAACATGATCTCAAGCTGTTATGCACAGCATAAACAAGCATGCATGGGAAAGTAGCAGTGTCAAGTGTTAGTATTCTGAGATGGGTCCTCTGGGTGCAAGAAGGAAACATAAGAGAAGCTTCCTCTAAGAAACCTTTCTTGGCTACGTTGGCTCTCAGCAATCTCCCTGGCTTCTGAGATGGAAAAACATTCAGAATCTCAATGGTTCATTTGGCCCTCAGCCCATTCTAGACCATACCTACTATGCACCGCTGTGTACTGTCTTTGAAACCAGACTGTCAGTCTTCTTGAACAGAACTCTTAGTGGCCTGCACAAAGTGACCCATGCTCTGGCATGTTGGTTTTCCAGGAGAGCAGACTCTGGGATGGAGACTGGACTACGGAAAATTTATTAGGGAGCGTTCTCAAGATTAAAAGCTCTGGTGGGGGGCTCCTGGGTGGCACAGCGGTTAAACGTCTGCCTTCGGCTCAGGGCGTGATCCCGGCGTTATGGGATCGAGCCCCACATCAGGCTCCTCTGCTATGAGCCTGCTTCTTCCTCTCCCACTCCCCCTGCTTGTGTTCCCTCTCTCGCTGGCTGTCTCTATCTCTGTCAAATAAATAAATAAAATCTTTAAAAAAAAAAAAAAAAAAGACTGAGAGGATATTCACGCACCATGTTGGCATTGGCCATTCTTTGCTGATGGAATTACAGGTGGCTTTATGTCTTCTTTACATGAATTCATGGTTTCCACCTTTTTTAAACATTGAATATACATAACTCTAATAATTAAATAAAAATTTAAGGACTTCTGATAATTACTAGGTCAACCTCACTCTGCCCAAAACCACACAGGAAGCAAGAACTCCTTGTCCTTGTTAAGAATCGGGGTGGGGGGTGCCTGGGTGGCTCAGTCCGTTGGGCGTCTGCCTTTAGCTGAGGTCATAATGTCTGGGTCCTGGGATGGAGTCCGGCATTGGGCTCCTTGCTCGGTGGGGAGACTGCTTCTCCCTCTCCTTCTGGCTCTTCCCTCTGCCCGTGCTCTCTCTCTCAAATAAATAAATAATCTAAAAAATAATAATAGGGGCGCCTAGGTGGCAGAGTGGTTAAGCGTCTGCCTTTGGCTCAGGGCATGATCCCGGCGTTATGGGATCGAGCCCCACATCAGGCTCCTCTGCTATGAGCCTGCTTCTTCCTCTCCCACTCCCCCTGCTTGTGTTCCCTCTCTCACTGGCTGTCTCTATCTCTGTTGAATAAATAAATAAAATCTTAAAAAAAAAAAAAAAAAGCTCTGGTGGAAGCAAAGGAAGCAAGAATGAGTGGAGAAGAAACCTAGGCTATGGTGCAGTCCCCACAATGCCACAGCTGATCCCATGCGGAGCTCTGAAACTGGATTCTCTTTAGAGTTGTCACAAACTGGGGTGACAGAACTGGCCTTTTATACATTGGCATTCATCAGTCATTAGATGCAGGCATCCACAAAAATGACAGATGATATATTTCATCTGATTTGGGTGAGGCTGATGTCCTATAAGCATTTAGGGAAACCTCAATAATTTATTTCAGTCATGAAACTGAAGAACTATGTTGAGAATATTATATCTATGATTAACATAAATTCAGTAAGGACAACATATGCTAACTTCTGTTGCCTAGCTATATGAGATCTGTCTATGTTTTCTAGCAAGATGGTTAAGGCTTTAGGGAACAAACCCCTGTATTTCATTCTTTGATTCGAAGTATTTTTAGCATAAAAATTGTTCAATTACTGTTTACTGATGAACGTGATTTTATTGAAAGCAACACTAAGAAGTAACATCTTTTAATCCACTACATCACAATCCTAAATATAGGGATTTTTTTTTAAAGATATATAATTAGGTTCCTAGAAAATTTTCTCCTAGCACTTAGGACAAGGAAAATACTGCTATCTTTGTCAGGTATTATCTTCTACGATAACAAAAATTTTAACCAAGTCTGACTTTTTGGTGTAGCTGCCAAGAAGCCCCTTCAATTTGATTCTTTTCCATATATTTCCATTCCTCATATTTTTTATCATTATGTATATTTACAATTATTTTATTTCATGCACATCCATGTGTGTTGAACAAAGCAGTATATAAATAAATAAATCAGCACTGCAAAACTGTAAAACTTCTCTGATGCCCCAAAAGATATAACTGAAGTTCTACTTTACTCTAAAGTTTCCCTAAGAATTCCAATCACTCTATACAGGCTCTTTGCTACGCTGTGTGACATCGTTTTGCAGTTCACAGCACAGTAGAAGGAAAAGTAACTGAGGGAAGAATCGAGTAGATTCAAACATAAGAAAAATAACATCAAAGGAGGAGAGCTGAAAACAAATACAAGGAGACCTAGGGATATTCTACCGCATAGTAAAATTTTGGATTTTTCAGGTGATGCCCTTTGAGTTGTCTGTTTAAAGATACAGGAATGTCTGCAGAATATTTTAGAAAGATTTCCATTAAGAGTTACCTTTTTAAAGTTTTGGTACTTGAATCAATAAAACTTAGTTATCTGAAAAACGTGTTTTTGTAAGGATGCTAGATTTTGTGAAAATAGCCGATTGCTATTGTCTGAATAGATTTTGACTAATACCACCCCTATGCTTCTCTACGTACTTACACATTTGTTTCATTGCTATCAATTCACTGACAATTACATGAATCAGGGTGTTCTGAGCTTCCTTTTCTTTTTTTCCTCTAGATAAAACAGTCAATGTGCATATGTAACAAAAAGGAAGGTCATCCATTTCTAAAGGAGAATATGCTCTCACTCTTGAGAACAACTCGGTATCAGAAGGTTCTGATCATGAATCCTTATTTGACCTCTCTTATGTATGATATTGGGACAACGACTCAAACTCTCTGAGCCTCAGTTTCTTCATCTGTGAGAAAGGAGCAATAATACCTGTCTCATGGGTTCGAGGTGAGGACTAAAGAGGTTAATCTTTTTTCTTTTTTTTTAAGATTTATTTATTTATTTATTTGAGAGACAGAGAGAGAGAGAGAGAGAGAGGTGAGAGGGAGAGAGAGAATCTCAAGCAGACTCCCTGCTGAGCACGGAGCCCCACATGGGCTTGATCCTAGGACCCATGAAATCACAACCTGAACTTCTGAAACCAAGAGCTGGTCTCTCAATCAACTGAGCCACCCAGGTGCCCCTAAAGGGTTAATCTAATTGCTTAACACAAGACCTGGCCACAGCAATCAAAGTGCCTATGCTACTACTTTTACTGCATTTGTTAAAATATAAGAAATGAACCTACATTCATGATATAAGGAGCTAACAAATATTGACTGGTGATTATTTAAGACATTATAAAGTTTTAAAATAGAGGGTATAGAGTAGATAAAAATAAGGAGGATATGAGGACTATGAAGAATATATAGATTAGTAAGTTATTTTGAAAGCTATTATTTGTCAACCTCTTGAACATTCTATCTGTTAAGAAGCATTTGGTGACTAGAATTTTATTTTTACAATATTGCTTAACAATATAAACCTATCATGACTAAGAAAACCGGGTTAAAGTATGTGGTACAATGTAAAGTTCCTAGTTAAATTCTAATTTGAAAAACACGGAGCTGTAAAGGCCACTGTGACCTGCTGATTAAATGATGGGATAGAGGAGGAACTGGAGATGATGACACAAATCCAAAGACTCTAGACTCCTTCACAGGTTTTCAGTGGATATGGGAAAACTGCACTTGTGATCTTGTTATGTGAGTGTGTAATCCCACAAGGGCCAATACATCATTGCAATTACCTTCTGAAAGATAACAGGTGCAATGTGTCTATGAAGTGAGAAAATAATCCAAATTTTTACACACAGAAAAAGTATGAGCTAGTATTGAGATGTGGACATTGGATGATCACGATCCTGATATAGGAAGAGAAATAAACTGTCATGGTCATGCCATGAGCAGCAGATTATTTTATGTACACTCTGAGTTTAGAATGAAGACATCTGATAAGGACTTTTGGTAGAACAAGTCTGACCATTTTTTCCCCACCCATAATCTTGTCCAATCCAATGCAGACTCTTATATATTTCCAGGTGATGCTGGAAATCATTCAGCCTGCCCTAAATGATTTAATCAGCTAGCTTCATTTTGCTTCATTTTAGTCATCTGTAAGATTATAATCACAAAACCAGAAAAAAAATCAAATTACATGTGAAAAGAGGACTATCCTATGAATTGGGAGATTTCATTCTAGTCCTAACTTCTCCTGTACTTGGCATTCTTGGATTTGACCTTTTAGAGCTTCAATCATTAAATGAGGTGCTTGGATTGTATCATCATGAAGGTGCTTTCTATCATACAACTCTGTCATTCAAGCACCAATTCTAGATAGTGCAAGGAGTTAGAACATTTTCCTCATCTGGGCTAGCAGTTCATGTCTTAAACTCAAGCTTCATAATAAAGCTCTCTAAGTGAGATAGCCAGGAAAAAACACCCCGGAGTCACTTTAGCTCACATGAGCTGTATCTTCACAAGCAACAAGATTTGATGATTCTGATGTGATTCCAACCATGGCCCAGGAAGACCCATTTGCATGAATATCACTCCCCCAAACCACCATGAATTCCATGCTTTGCCACCCTATCGAACGCTTCCTGAATTCTGTTACACCTGTGAAGACTTCTGAACAGTTGAAGGACCCATTTTACTGATAAGACCACTAGGTGGAAGAGGAGAGAGGTAGAACACAAAAACATAAGGGAACAGAGAAGGACACAGAGGGAGCAGGGAGGACAGCAAAGACAGTCTTCCAGCCCTGGGTGGCCTTTCTAAGACAGCAGAAAGTGAAAGAACCAAGTGGTATTTGTCTACTCCTTCCAGAGAGAATAGAACAAGAGAGATTTAAAGACCATTTGTAAAGTCAATCAGGTTTTTTAAAAACAGTTTTTCTGCTACTTACTGCCATAATATACTACTCCCCCTTTATGTTTCTATGGCAATATGAGGCAGTGAAGAAACAGATAAACCTGGATTTGAAAATGGCTCTGTCATATGTGAACTTTGGGAACTTCGACAAATTACTTAACATCTCTGGGACTGATCTGTGGGGAAAAGGATGATGAAAATACACAACTGTCAGGGCATGAGGATTAAAGTGGGAAAAAAGTGTGTAAGACCTCGAGCACAGTAAATACTCAATCCTTTACTGAAATTTTTCCTTGTTCCTGCTGTCTTGTGGTTTTAGCGTGACTTTTCCCAAAATACAGAGGTTTGTGAATGGTCTGAATTAGCGTGAGATATCATATTTATAACCCATTTTCTCCTCATTGCTAAAATTGGAGGCCACCTGATAAGCTGAAACTGCCCTTGATACGGAGGGATGGATGTCAGCGTGAAAACTCACACATTCCTTACACTAGCTGTCAGACACTTCTACAATTTCAAACAAGTTTTTCTTCTTAACCTTTTATGTTTAAACAGCATATTACTAAATTTCATGCCTGGCTCTACTAGTTACCCAGTAAGTGAGTTTTTTTTCTTTTTTGTTCTCTGGCGCCACTCTAGCCAGTATTTGTGTTATCCAATATGCTTCTTCTAACTTGTGTGGTCTATATGAATCGGGCTGCTTTCAAACTCGTTTCAGTTTCCAAGAAAACACTAGGAAAAGAAATCCACAGCTGTTAAAAACTGCTATCAAAATATAACAAGCCATAAAACAGAGACAGAGAAGAGTGGTTCTGATGGCTCTGTAGCCTCTCACACAGATCACAGGACATGCCCGGCTCTCAGCCATCCTTACGAGATCTAGTGCCCGCATGGACCAGCCCTTAATACAGCTGCATTCTGCTCAGCTGAATGCTTTAAGAGTAATCACGATGCAGGGCAAATAATTCTTAATAAACAATAATCATTCAAAACAACCCAGTTCACTGCTGGTAGGAATGTAAATTGATACATGCACTTTCCAAAGGATTATAAACATATGCACACCCTATGACCTAGCAATCTCAAATCTAGGTAAATATCCAGCAGTATATTCATTTGTACCCTGAAAGACATGCACAAGAATATAGGATCTCTATCCAGAATATCCCCAAACTGGAAATAACCCAAATGTTCATCAAAAAGAAAATGGATAAATTATGGCATATTTACACAGTAGAATATATTAAAGAGTGATTTTAAAAAAGAGCAAAGTATTGCTACATGCAAAACATGGATACAACTCACAGACTTAATCTTCAGTGAAAGAACTGGTATATAAATATGTGCAAACTATATGGCTCTATTTTTATAAATCTCAAAAACAGGCAAACTAATCTATTAGTGCTTAGGATACATTCCCTGGGTGGTGGTGGGGAAGCAGGTAGTAACTGGAGGAAGTGTTCTATTTCTCAACTGGGCGTTGGTTACAAAACTGTTCAGTCTGTAAAATTTCATCTATCTCTATGCCTAATATGTGTATATTCCCACATATGCATTATACTCAATAAAGTTTTAAAAACTGCAAATGATTATACAAATGTATGGTCATCTCTAAAATGACATTGGAAAAAAGCAAGAAAAAAGATGTCCAAATGGTAAGGAGAGATCTACTGGGTTCATCAAGACAGCACGATCGCAAGTTCAAGGAGAGATTCTGCCATAGACTGGATATTTGTGTCCCCCAAGAATTGATATGTTGAAACCGAATCCCCAGTGTTCTGGTGTTTTGAGGTGGGGTCCTTGCAGGTGATGAAGTCATGAGGGTAGAAGCCTCAGAAATGAAATTAATGTCCTTGTAAAAGAGACCTTACAGAACTCTCTTTCTCCTTTCACCATATAAGGACACACCGAGAAGATGGCTGTCTATGAACCAGGGTGCAGGCCCTTGTACACATCAACTTAAGGTTGCCAGCACCTTGATCTTGGATTTCCCAGCTTCCACAACTGTGAGAAATAAATTGTATAGTTTTTATGCCACCTAGTCTACGGCGTTTTGTTACAAGAGCCCAAACTAAGACTCCAGTGACAAACCTGACACAGTGCACTTGAGGACAACTGGGCCAATACCCCTGATATATATGGCTAAAAAGGGGCATTACTATTATTATCATTACTACTACAACAACTATTATCTCTTTATGGACAAGGTGCTGTATTGTGGTTTCTTTCCAAAACGTGACCTCATTCATCCTCACCAACGACTCTATTAGAAAACATTCAAGTTTGCATTTTGCAGATATGGAAACTGAGGCTCAAACATGTTCAACCACTCATCTCAAGTTCTTAGAAGACCCAAGATGTGAATGATCACTCATACCAGTAACCCGTGAAACCCTTGAGTCCAGGCTGTGGGCTTCTGTGATCCCACTTTTCGGCTCTAGCAACATGCTATGTGAGATTGCCATGGTTGGTTCTTCCGACATTCATTTTCCTTTGTGGGTTCAGGTTTGTTCAGCCTGTGTTCCTCAGTCAGTCTGTGAAATACGGGTAAGCAGCCATGGCACTCCAGCTCTCTTCCCTCCCACACGCATGTGGTTCAGTTCCACTGAGCCCAACATCAAGGCTGCCAGACGGGCTGGACTCCAGGGACTCACTGTGACTACAATTTGCCTGTTGGAATGATCAATATGATCAAAGAAGTAACCCAATTTCCTGCTTGCTGTTAGAATTTTCAAAGGTTTGATATGAGGGCAGGTGTTTTCAGAATTCCCAGAGAAATCCAAATTTTTTTTCCCCTCATGGACCCATATAAAATTAGTTGTACTCAGCATCAGCAAATTAGTGGAGATTTTTGTACAAAAAAGAAAAATATGGTCACTATGTGCTTACATTAATGGTCTCTAGAGATAGACAAAGCTCTGTTGAATTCCCAGCTAAACCACTTAGTAAGTCCCAGTTTCTTTATCTAATAAATGCAGAAAATACCTTCATCAGAGAATTATTATAAAAATAAATGAAATGATGTGGGAAAAGCACTTGGTTCAATCTCTGCTATGTGTCTTGCTATTTCCTAAGTGGTAAATAATCACACATAAACACATACACATATAATATATCTAGCATGGTGGGGCGCCTGGGTGGCACAGCGGTTAAGCGTCTACCTTAGGCTCAGGGCGTGATGGGATCGAGCCCCACATCAGGCTCCTCTGCTATGAGCCTGCTTCTTCCTCTCCCACTCCCCAAGCTTGTCTTCCCTCTCTCACTGGCTGTCTCTATCTCTGTCGAATAAATAAATAAAATCTTTAAAAAAAATAATATATTTAGCATGGTGCATGATATACAAATACATGTACACACACATATTCTCACAGAAACAAAGGTCTGTGATTTTAGTCTTGATATAGTCATGATAGCAAACTCTGCTTTTGAGAGAGTTCGGTCATGTGGTAGTTTACTCAAATAGCTGCGGATGGCAGAAAAATACAGAATCATGAAGACCAGTATAATAGATAATCTGTGAGGCAGTAAAATAGGTTTTATAGAAATCTGAGGGTCTTAATTCTGAGGATTCAAAAAGTGTGAAATCTGTCCAGCACCATGTATATCCAAGCCACCTACTCAAATGGCAATGCTAACCATATGTGTAGCCTGACTTCATACTATCTTACTCATTTATAGAACATGTTGACACTTTGAGGTTAATAAACTCTTAACCATTAACAGTCTATAAGTCTACATATAATAATGGCCTTTTAATCCATTGTCTTACCTACTCTTTAAAGACTACAGAGTTCTGTAGTCTTCCTTTGCATTTTATATGACCTCTCAGAGAACTGAGAAGGGAATGTTCAGATAGAAATTAGCCACAGCCACAGCTGTGCTCAGGAAGCTAATTCACAGCAGAATTCCAGAAGACTCTGTTCCTTACTCATTGGTGTTTAATGATTTTACTTCCTCATTACAGTTCTCTTGCCCCAATAGAGAGAAAATAATTAGACCTTGAACATGGCAATTAAAAAGCAGATATCCTGAGCTCTAACACTTCCAGCAGACCAGCAGACTGTTAAGGAGAGTATCTTTACCCTGTTGGCAAATTTCTAAAAGGTTATAGAGCATTGTTGAGAAAAAAATCCTTCATCGGCAAGCATGACCTCTGAGGTTAGATGTTGTAAGTTCAGGTCCCTGCAAAGCATACAAATATAAGAGCTGGCGCTCTTTAATGCTGCCATATTTCCTTTAAGTTGTGCACTAATACTGTACTTCCAAGGTCTGTAAAGGTTCTTCTTCCATGATAATGTTAATTATAATAAACAAAACTATAACCTTGGGTTAAAAACACCAGTAATCAAGTAACTTTATGTTGTGAGGATAACATATACAGTCTATAAAAGTGCTATTTATTAAACCCAATGAGATTCACTTAGAAAAGAAACTAAATATGCCTCTTTATTAGCTGGCAGTTTGGCTTCTCACTGATGCACATTATGAAAAGACATGAAGATATCTGGCACAGAAGTGGTAAGTACANCTGTATTGTGGTTTCTTTCCAAAACGTGACCTCATTCATCCTCACCAACGACTCTATTAGAAAACATTCAAGTTTGCATTTTGCAGATATGGAAACTGAGGCTCAAACATGTTCAACCACTCATCTCAAGTTCTTAGAAGACCCAAGATGTGAATGATCACTCATACCAGTAACCCGTGAAACCCTTGAGTCCAGGCTGTGGGCTTCTGTGATCCCACTTTTCGGCTCTAGCAACATGCTATGTGAGATTGCCATGGTTGGTTCTTCCGACATTCATTTTCCTTTGTGGGTTCAGGTTTGTTCAGCCTGTGTTCCTCAGTCAGTCTGTGAAATACGGGTAAGCAGCCATGGCACTCCAGCTCTCTTCCCTCCCACACGCATGTGGTTCAGTTCCACTGAGCCCAACATCAAGGCTGCCAGACGGGCTGGACTCCAGGGACTCACTGTGACTACAATTTGCCTGTTGGAATGATCAATATGATCAAAGAAGTAACCCAATTTCCTGCTTGCTGTTAGAATTTTCAAAGGTTTGATATGAGGGCAGGTGTTTTCAGAATTCCCAGAGAAATCCAAATTTTTTTTCCCCTCATGGACCCATATAAAATTAGTTGTACTCAGCATCAGCAAATTAGTGGAGATTTTTGTACAAAAAAGAAAAATATGGTCACTATGTGCTTACATTAATGGTCTCTAGAGATAGACAAAGCTCTGTTGAATTCCCAGCTAAACCACTTAGTAAGTCCCAGTTTCTTTATCTAATAAATGCAGAAAATACCTTCATCAGAGAATTATTATAAAAATAAATGAAATGATGTGGGAAAAGCACTTGGTTCAATCTCTGCTATGTGTCTTGCTATTTCCTAAGTGGTAAATAATCACACATAAACACATACACATATAATATATCTAGCATGGTGGGGCGCCTGGGTGGCACAGCGGTTAAGCGTCTACCTTAGGCTCAGGGCGTGATGGGATCGAGCCCCACATCAGGCTCCTCTGCTATGAGCCTGCTTCTTCCTCTCCCACTCCCCAAGCTTGTCTTCCCTCTCTCACTGGCTGTCTCTATCTCTGTCGAATAAATAAATAAAATCTTTAAAAAAATAATATATTTAGCATGGTGCATGATATACAAATACATGTACACACACATATTCTCACAGAAACAAAGGTCTGTGATTTTAGTCTTGATATAGTCATGATAGCAAACTCTGCTTTTGAGAGAGTTCGGTCATGTGGTAGTTTACTCAAATAGCTGCGGATGGCAGAAAAATACAGAATCATGAAGACCAGTATAATAGATAATCTGTGAGGCAGTAAAATAGGTTTTATAGAAATCTGAGGGTCTTAATTCTAAGGATTCAAAAAGTGTGAAATCTGTCCAGCACCATGTATATCCAAGCCACCTACTCAAATGGCAATGCTAACCATATGTGTAGCCTGACTTCATACTATCTTACTCATTTATAGAACATGTTGACACTTTGAGGTTAATAAACTCTTAACCATTAACAGTCTATAAGTCTACATATAATAATGGCCTTTTAATCCATTGTCTTACCTACTCTTTAAAGACTACAGAGTTCTGTAGTCTTCCTTTGCATTTTATATGACCTCTCAGAGAACTGAGAAGGGAATGTTCAGATAGAAATTAGCCACAGCCACAGCTGTGCTCAGGAAGCTAATTCACAGCAGAATTCCAGAAGACTCTGTTCCTTACTCATTGGTGTTTAATGATTTTACTTCCTCATTACAGTTCTCTTGCCCCAATAGAGAGAAAATAATTAGACCTTGAACATGGCAATTAAAAAGCAGATATCCTGAGCTCTAACACTTCCAGCAGACCAGCAGACTGTTAAGGAGAGTATCTTTACCCTGTTGGCAAATTTCTAAAAGGTTATAGAGCATTGTTGAGAAAAAAATCCTTCATCGGCAAGCATGACCTCTGAGGTTAGATGTTGTAAGTTCAGGTCCCTGCAAAGCATACAAATATAAGAGCTGGCGCTCTTTAATGCTGCCATATTTCCTTTAAGTTGTGCACTAATACTGTACTTCCAAGGTCTGTAAAGGTTCTTCTTCCATGATAATGTTAATTATAATAAACAAAACTATAACCTTGGGTTAAAAACACCAGTAATCAAGTAACTTTATGTTGTGAGGATAACATATACAGTCTATAAAAGTGCTATTTATTAAACCCAATGAGATTCACTTAGAAAAGAAACTAAATATGCCTCTTTATTAGCTGGCAGTTTGGCTTCTCACTGATGCACATTACGAAAAGACATGAAGATATCTGGCACAGAAGTGGTAAGTACAGCCATAACCACATAGGCACACTGCAATCAGTGTACATGTTAATATGGGAGACATAATAAATTTCTGTGGTTTAAGCCACCCAGTGTGGGGTACTTTATTATGGAAACCCTAGCAAATTAAAACAGGTACCATCCTTAATCTCAGACTTACTGCATAGTAAATTCAAGTATACATTAGAGGTATTACGATTTAAGTCTATCACTGGGGAGCTGCTCTACAAAACCACATTCACTTGAAGCAAAAGATTTATTTTTGCTTGAATTGAAACTTTATTATGGGATGGTCTACTGTCTACTGCCACGGATACATGCAGCTGATGGAGAGGCCCAGGTGACAAGGTACAGGGCCTCCTGCTAACAGTGAGTGAGCCATCATTTAGTTGATCCTAAATTCCTGATCTCCAGCAACTGTGAGATAGTAAATGTCCGTTATTTCAAATCACTAGATTTGGGGTTAATATATCGCACAGAAATATATACCTAATACATCTAGCTCATACTCATTTTTCCTTTCTGTTGAGAGAAACCTTATTCGTTATTCAGGTGGCAATCTTTAGTGGCTAAAACACACTCCCCAGCTCTATGCAAGTAGAACTGGCCCTCTGAGCACAACCGTGCAACAAACTGCAAACAGAAACTTGCAGAGAATGTCTAGGAATGCTCTGCTCTTCAGATAAATATGTTTTCTTTCATCCCACCTTGAGTGTTGCGATGGCTGGGGCTACACTGACCCCCTTACCAACAAGAGGGAAAGGTCAAGAAAAACATATTGACCTTGGCCCTCATGCCAGTGAGGTAACACCAGAATTACCTGCTTTGGGACTTGTTATATGAAGGGAAAAAGTCATTTTTAAGTCGGTTTTTCTGTGACCATTAACTGGAATATAATCTTTCCCAATAAAAGCTTCTTCTATATCTTATGTCATTTTAGGAGTTCTGGCAATAGTTTTTCTGTTTTTATTCTCAGAAAATATTATTCATTCACTGTCATGAAAGATATTACTAACTTATATTTAAAACCAGATATTTTGCCTATATTATTCCCAACCATATGGGAGAAAATGTGATAAAAGGAATGAAAAAAGGAGGAAAAAAGGGGGGAAAAAAGGCAGACAAGATAAAAAGACATACAGATGTGGTACAGAGAAAATGATAAGGGGGAAATGCATTTTTTTTAAGCCTGTGGAAAGAAATTAGTGTGAAGATAGTTAAAAGAACTTAAACATTAAAGTGTAAAAACATTCATTGTCCCCTTCTAGATGTCAAGTAGTTTTTAAATATCATGTGCAATGAGATTTTTATAAGAATTAATTCTCTCCCTAGTGTTTGAACTTTGACAGTAAGCAATGAAAGCCTAAACTTAGATGTTTTTGATAACTGTCTTTCCTGAAAACAAGATATGAGGTGATAATGAATTGAACCTTTGAAAACACAGAGTGAGTTTGTAGGTTCTGGTTATTTCATGGGTTACGAAAAAAAAAAAAAAAGCAATTACTTACTCTACAGAGATCAAATGGTGATGGGATAAATATTCCAAAAAATAATCTGAGTTAATGGATGGCATAAAGTTGTTTTTTTTTTACATTCATATAAAATATATCATGCACATATCAAAAAGAGAAGAAAATTACAAATCAAAATTTCTAAAGCTCTTTATAAGCCATTTGTGAAAATAATACCCTTTGGCATATGTTCCTGTTAAAAAAAAATTACCAACTTTATACTTCCAGGAAAAACAGACTGAGATGTTGTTTAAAGTTTCATTTCATTTTAAGTGGGTGTTTTTATTAATTACAACTTTGGTAAATATTAAAATATTGTATGGCTCTAGAGTCATCCTTTTTGACTTGAGTCCCAGATCTACTACAAGGTTATATCACTTCCAGCAAAGACCTGCCTTCCCTGGGCTTTGGTTTCCTCCCACGTAAAATGGGGGATAGAATAATACCTACCTTATGGGGTATTGTGAAAAGTATGTAAGTAAATCCATGTAAAGTATTTAGAATAGGTCTGGAACATGGTCAGCAATCAGTGCATTTATCTATTAATCTGTGACTACAGACCTAATAATGATATACCTAGAAGTGAATATCACCTATAATTTTTTGTCAAGTAAGTAGAAAAATCAGAGTGAAAATGTAGGAATTAATCACAAAGTGTGACTCCATAAAAGATATTTGAACCTCAGGATCAAACACATGCAGACAACCAGTTTTCAGACTTATATTTTAAGGTTTCACTTTTTTTTTTTTTTTGACAGAATTGAAAAGAGAAATCCTAAAATCAGGATAAACCACAGCCAATTTCACCGCCTTCTTCTCCTGTAGTCTCCTCTTTGAAGATACATATTTTATTTTAAATAGTTTTTCTTACTTTTTTATGATATAAATAAAACATTTTCACTGTGGACTAAGATACAAAACAGCACTAAACAGAAAAAACAAAAAATACATATTACCTACATATTCACTATCAGAGATCAAACTGTCAATTTGGCGTGTACCCTTTCAGACCATAATTTATGAATTATTTACAATCTAAATAATTATTGCATATTTTTTACAAAACTGAGTAACGCTATTCATGCTATTTATAATCTGATTCTTTTATTTATAATCATACAAAATGATTCTCATGTCAAAAAGCAATTTTTACAGTATTACTTTCAATGGCTCTTTCTTACGAATTTTTCAAAATTTCCTTATATGTAATGTTAGATGCGTAATTAGTTTCTGGGTTTTCGCTCTTATAAACAACGCTGATTGTTTCTTGTAGCTCATAGTTTTGCATATGCTTGAGATCAGTTGCTAAAAGTGAAAGGTTTTAGGCTTTTGACACACAACATAGCTGTACTCCAAAAATGCTCTGCAGCACGTGCTATGTTTTGGGTGCTTCTACCGGGTCTCCCCAGGCATCAAGAAAGTGACCTCAAACCAGGTGTGGGTGTACGATTGCTCCAAAATGAGGATTTTTCTTTTTGTAAACAGCTAAGAAGTTAAATAGAACCCAGAATGACTTGGAGCATTTTGCTTCTGATGTAAACCCAATGTCTTGATCATGTGTAGTGTAGGACCAGGAACTAGAAGAGTTAAAACGGAAGGCCTGTCTGACAGGTATTTAAAGAATGATGTATCATTGCTCTGGTTTAAAGCAAGAAAACTGTATGAATAATTCATCCCTCCCCCCAACAACAACAACAACAACAAAATGTTACTACACTTTCAAATAGGTGTCAAAATAGGAAATGTTTTACCAAAAGTAAATAACTGGAGTGTAAATTTCTCTTCCTGCTGAGAAAGAAAGGGATCCACATCACAGCTGGGTTAGGGAATAAGATGTACTACCAGAAAATATTCTACGGGAATGGCCTCTTTGCGTTAAAAAACTCAAGGAAAACCTTCAACAGACAACCGAGCAGTTCCATTTAATAGTTACAATACACGAAGGATGACCACGCTGTGTCAGATTATTCCTTTTCTAACTACACTGAGAGGGAAGTTTTCTGATGGGGGAAACATATAGCTATTGGTAAGCTCATCTGTGGTTAGGTCTTAAGGGTACCACTTCATGGTCTACAAGGAGGTCATTTCTAAAACGAGGCCTAAGGCCTTACTAGTAATATTAGATTAAGAACTAGCTTAAATTCTATCTCCTGGTCTCAATCAAGCTCAAACATCTCTTTATTCTTTTATTGAATTTCAAAACCTAAAGGGGGGTGACACCCTCACTTCCTCTTTTTTGAGAAGTAAGTTCAAAGTACTCCTTAGGGGATGTTGGTTAAAAAATTACTGTTACTGGCATTCTCTGGTTTTGATGGTTATTCATCCAATAAGACACACAATCAAATGCTGTCTTAAAAGAAAAGGTTCACATTTAGCTAAGTCTTTAGGATTTCATATGGTCCATCTGAGAACAGGGAATTCAAACTATTACAAATTCCTAAGTTCATAGGAAACATTCACATACGTTATCCTATTGGGTACGCATAGCAACCCTAGGAGTTAAGTGTGACAGGTTAGGGTTACCCCAATGTAATCAGAGAGGAAACGGAGTTGCGGTAAGATTGAGCGGATTCTGAAAGGGCACAGCACTAAGTGGTGGAATCAGGAGTCCAATCTACTTTTCTTTTTCTTTTTATATGTACTACATTCAGAAAAATTGAAATTTAGCATCTTTCATCATCCAAGATTTCTAACTAAGGAGCATTAATACTTTACTGTGTTTCTAAAGTTCCCCCCAACATTTCATTACCTTTGACTTATATACAATTGATCCCAGCTAGTGTTTTTCCTTAAAAAAAAAAAAAAAATTCTTTTACGATAAGTCTGATTCTGGATAATTCTTGACCATGACTGCTGTATTTGTTATGAGTTAGACGCTATGCCAATGACTTAGTGGAAATATTCACGTTTCATTTACAGTCCAGTTAAGTTGATATGATCAGTATTGTTTAAGCCCTTGTTTATAATAGAGCTGAAAATTGTTCTGAATATATGACAACACAAAGGGGGAAAGATCTTGCTTTCCTTTGCATTGATTATTGTATCCTTATCTGGCCTGATAAATGAATATATCATTTAGTTTGAAGAAAAATGTTCCCTAAAAGGGTAGAACTAATCTCTCTTACATGGTGTCCTTGGAGCACAGTCTTTATGAACATGTCTCCCTAACATCAAACATAAGAAATCACTTTTCTTTTCTCTCCATATTTACTGAAGTTGAGAAATGCCTCAGCAATAGTTTTGTTTTTTGTTCCCCCCCGCCAACTATTGCCCACACAATTATTGGCCAATTATCCTAGGCTGCAGTGAGGCTTACAATACTCCTCTCTATCAAAGGACTTCCACCAACCCCTAATTGCTTTCTGAACTTCACCTTCTTTTCCTCTCTGGAGCTGCCATAAAATTTGCCTTTGACCACCTAGTGTTCAGTTTATCAGTATTCCTGGTACTATCACTTGGATCCTTTTTTTCAGCCCATACTAGTCAAAGTTGTAGAACAGAACAGGAGCATGAGGACCAGGCACAGACAGAAAGACCACAGCAAAAGCACCTGGGTGGCTCAGTCAGTTAAGCGTCTGCCTTAGGCTCAGGTCATGATCTCAGGGTTCTGGGATTGAGCCCTGCATCGGGGGCCCTGCTCCGCCCAAAGCCTGCTTCTCCCTATCCCTCTGCCTGCCACTCCCCCTGCTCATGCTCTCTCTCTCTCTCCCCCTCTACTTGTGCTCTCTCTCTCCTTCTCTCCCTCTTTATCTCTCTGTCAAATAAATAAATAAAATCTTAAAAAAAAAAAAAAAAGATGTGTTTCTTCTCACGGATTACCTTTTCTCTTAACTTCAATCAATCTGGCCAGACAGTGCAAATCTCTCACTCTTTTTTTCCTTCATTTTGAAATCCCAGTAGTGACTAAGTCCTGTTAATGCCACCTCTGAGTGTTTGGGAATGTATACTCTTACTGCCAATCATGTTACCACTTCCTTGATCAAGAACTCCACCACCTCTGGCCTGGACCACTGTCCCTTCACATGCCTTCCTTACCTCTCACTTCTTTCCATTAGTCTGTTCTCCACAAAATCATAGAGCAACTTTTCTAAAAAGAAAATCCCATCACGCCATGCCCTTACTGAAAACCCCTCAGTCTCACCCTTTTACTGAGAGCAATTCACATCCATCCAGAGTAAACTGTATGCGCAGGAGCTTTGTCTCCACTGCTGCCTCAGAATCCCTCAACAATACCAAATGAGTAACAGGGCTGGTTGGTTGGTTTGTTTCATATGTTTTGAATGCCTTCCTCTCAGCTTCACCATCATTTGCCTGGTGAGTTTTTGTTGACTTCTTATTTAGAACTAATTTTTAAATTACAGAGAAGTTGTAGGAATAACACAAAGATCTCCTATATATCCTTTCCTAGCACTTTCATTCATTCGTTAATATCCATTTCCAGGAGTACCTTCTATGGTCCTAACCCCATCCTGTGAAATTCATTTCCTCCTTTTCCATGAGCTGTTTTTGTTGGCTTTTCCCCCCTCTTTATTGTGATTGCACTTTCTCTACCATTCTGTGTTTTGCTTATCAGTCTGCATGACACTTAACAGGCCAAGTTCCATAACAACATGGGCAATGCATCACCAGGGACGAGAGCAGAGCTTCCCTGCAGCACGGCACCAAAGAAATATGTGCTGAGTAAGTGACTGGATGCTCAATCTTATGATTGAGAAATAAAAAAGGCATCAGGGTAGGTGGGTTTTGTTGTGTGTGTGGTTTTGGTTTTGGTTTTGGTTTGGTTTTTGTCATCCTATAAATTGAGTCAGTGCCACTAGCTTTTCTGCATTCCAAAGAAGCCAGGGGGAAAAAAAAAAGAAAAAGAAAAGAAACAAAGAAACAAGTAATCTGTTATTCTGTGAAGAGACATCATGACCCCACTACTGGGTGAATCTGCTAAGTTCACAGAGACACTCGAGAGGAGATAAGTTCAATAGGACAGAATCCCCAATGTGCTACGTGATGGCCCAAGTGAAAGATTGTGCTGAATGTGCTACACAGTCCCTGACAGGCATGGAAGGGACCCTTTATCTCTCCGGGGGAAACCTATAGATTCCTTGCAGAACTAAGAGAGTTCCCAGGCAGTGAGGCGAACAGCCTTATCAGCAAGAGGCAATGTGAAGTACCTGACGCCCTGAAAGGGAAAGGAACAGACCTAGAGCCACATGTGCCTGTACAGACCATATTCAGGGATGTTCTTTGTTTCTACTGTGGAATGGGAGGATGGTTTGGAGGAACACGGTAGTGATTCAGGCTGCGACAAGCCTGCTTCTTTACCAGCAGAGAAGATGCCTACATATTTGCCGATCTGTCTTCACTCTGGGCAAAACTTCCATCCCATACATAGTAGCCAAAATGCTTACAAGCTGTAGAGTAAGGAGCGTGCAGGTTGACATGCAGGGACTACAAAGGGGTACCGAAGACACAAGAGCAACCAGGGCATTTTCAAAATAAGCTCATCTACAGCTCTATCAAGGGTAAATGGTATTTGTGGCCTTAAAAAGCAGTCAGAGAACATGCACTCCAGGAGAGGAACCTCAGGAATATAGAGCTCTTGTCAGGAGTCAGCACTCTAAGATCTGTGCTAGCGTATCAATGAGCTGAAGCAGCTATCTCCTAATGAGGATCTTGGGAATAAAAAGTTTAGGTAAGAACTGCTTTGGATGAAGGGGCAGTAAGCTTACCGAAATAAATGTATAAAATTCTGAGTGTTCAACAAAAATGGAGTACAGTCACTAGCCTGAGTGTTATGCTGGGAATTTTATGAGGAATTTGTCATTCCTTTTGCCTCAGAAATAGATATCATGACTAGACTGTTAGTAACATGCAGTGATGAAAAGGTTTCAATAGATAGGATCCAAAAAGACACTCAACCCTCAGCAAACATTTATTGGGAACCTTCTCAATGGTTTTCACAGTTATATAAGAATGTTTTTAGGTCACCCATTTTGTGAAACCATCAAACACCCCCTTCTCCAACAACCATCATCATTCTGTTCTTTGTATCTATGAGTCTGGTTTGGTTTTTTTGTTTTTTGTTTTTTTAATTCTGCATATAAGTGAAATCATATAATATTTGACTTCTCTATCTGAATTATTTCACCTAGTTTATAATATCCTCAAGATCCATCTATGTTATGGCAAATGGCAATATCTCACCCTCTTTATGAATATTTTTAACATTATGATCAGATTGACCATTTTTTTTTAAAGATTTTATTTATTTACCCGACAGAGATAGAGACAGCCAGCGAGAGAGGGAACACAAGCAGGGGGAGTGGGAGAGGAAGAAGCAGGCTCATAGTGGAGGAGCCTGATGTGGGGTTCGATCCCATAACGCCGGGATCATGCCCTGAGCCAAAGGCAGGTGCTTAACCGCTGTGCCACCCAGGCGCCCTGAGATTGACCATTTTTAAATAAAACTGTTTGGGGTTTTTTGCTATTGAGTTGTATGAGTTCTTTATATACTTTGGATATTAGGCCCTCATCAGATATATGACTTGCAAATATTTTCATCCATTCAGTAAGTTCGGTTTTGTTTTGCTGATGGTTTTCCTCACCATGAAAAGCTTTTTAGTTTGATGTAGTTACATTTGCTTATTTCTACTTTTGTTGCCTTCGCCTATGGAATCAGGTCCAAGAAAACATCACTAATACTGTCAAGGAGCTATATTTTCTTCTAGGAGTTTTATGGTTTCAAATCTTACACTCAAGTCTTTAATCCATTTTGAGTTATTTTTTAAATATGGCACAAGACAGTGGTTCAGTTTCATTTTTTGCATGTAGCTATCCAGTTTTCCCAACAACATTTATTGAAGAGACTGAAGAAAATGCCCCATTGTATACTTTGTCTCCTTTGTCATCAATTAATTGATAATATATGTATGGGTTTGTATCTGAGTTCTCTATTCTGTTCCATTGATCTATGTCTCTTTCTGTGCCAGTACCATACTGTTTTGATTACTATTGTTTTGTCATATTGTTTAAAATCTGGGAGTATGAAACCTCTAACTCTATTCCTTTTCAAGACTGCTTTGACTATTTGGGGTCTTTTGTGGTTCCATAGTAATTTTAAGATTATTTGTTCTATTTCTTTGAATAATACCATTGGTATTTTGTTAGACTCAATAAATTTAAGACTGAAATCATGCGGTGCCTGATAGCTCAGTCAGCTGAACATTCAACTCTTGATTTTGGCTCAGGAAATGATTTCAGAAGCCTGAGATTGAGCCCCACACTGGGCTCCATGCTCAATGGGGAGTCTGCTTGAGATTCCTTCTCTCCCTCTCCCTCCACCCCTCCCCGCTCTGCATGTGCACTCTCTAAAATAAATATTTTATAAAACTCTCTCTCTAAAATAAATAAACCTAAGATTTATTTTAGAGATAGAGAGAGCACACACATGCCCGGGAGGGACAGAGGGAGAAAGAGTCCCAAATTCTCTGTTTCTGCCTGTTATGCAAATTAGCTATCTATCCCTGTCTTAAAGGAGTGACTCTATGTAAGAGATGAACCTTTTTGTTTAACCTTCTTCTAGTTCTTGGTTATCTCTCAAGCTATCTCTTTTATTGTTTCAGACCACTGGGATCTAGAAATGCAATCCCTCCTAATTACCTGATGCTAGCGCTCAAGTTGTGTGCCCTGTGTCGGTCGTGTACACGCATCAGGCTCTGGCTGCGTCATGTGAGTGGTGCTGCTAGAGAGGGGCTGGGGTGCCTGCCCACCAAGTATGAAGGTACCACGTGAGCAGCATGGGGCAGAGGCATGTGGGGCATGACCGCGCAGCACAAGCTGTGGGACCAGGGTGGTGGGGGGGAAGGGGGAGATCTACTTGTATGCTGCATCTAGCAGTATCACAAAATTTGCACAGGGGGAGGTGGGGCTGCTCACCCACTACATCTGGCAGTTTGATTCAAGCAGCTGGGGCTGGGCCTGCTCACCTGCTGTTGTTAGGTGGTTAGAGGGAAGGCACAAAAATGGCACTCAAAAGCACCAACAAGGTAGACAGAGCCCATAATAATGTCATCTGCCAACATTTATTTCCCAGAGAGAATCTCAACAGACCTCTGCTCCTCTGACAGAAGCTTCAAGTTTAGCAATTTCCTTCACCTATGTCTAGGCTCTTTTCAAAGTGCTGCTTTTTGTACTAAGTCGTGAGGAGAGTGGGTCTGTGCTCAACCCCTTTAAGAATGAAAACTGTTCACTGGGGCACCTGGGTGGCTCAGACAGTTAAGCATCTTCCTTTGGTTCATGATGTCAGGGTCCTGGGATGGAGGCCCGCTTTAGGCTCCTCACTCAGATGGAGCCTGCTTCTCCCTCTCCCTCTGCTGTTCCCCCTGCTTGTGCTCTCTCACTCTCTCTCTGTCAAATAAATAAATAAAATCTTAAAAAAAAAAAAAAGAATGAAAGAAAACTGTTCCCTACAGCCCTAGGTTTCCCCTGAATATAATTTCCATTGGTTTTCAAAGCCAAATGTTTTAAGGCTTGTCCCTCTGGTGCAGGACCCAAGGGTTAGGGTGCCATGTGGGATACTTGCTCCTTAGGGAGAAGCTCTATTCATATTGTTGTTGTTGTTGTTGTTTGAAATCCCTCCTGATTATGGGTCATTGTGGGGGGGGGGCGGCGGTGAGAGTACATCTCAGCCTCTCCTACCCTTCTTGGTGTGGCATTTTTATTCTTTGCTGTGGAGTAGGTATCCAACTAGTGCTCAGGCTTTCTTGTTTATTTGGGGTTTTTTTTTGTTTTTTGTTTTTTTGTTTTTTGTTTTTGTTTTTGTTTTTGTTTTCCCCAGAGGGAATAGTTCCGCGTATAGCTGTATATCCATTATGTCTGTGGGAGGAGGTAAGTTCAGGATCTTCCTACAATGTCATCTTTTTTTTTTTTTTATTTTTTAAAGATTTACTTATTTATTTAAGAGAAAGAGGGAGGAAGCACACAGAGTGGGGGAAGGGGCATAGGGAGAGGGAGAGAGAACCTCAAGAAGACTCCCTGTTAAATGTGGAGCCCAATGTGGGGCTTGATCTCATGACCCTGAGATCATGACCTGAGCCAAAATCAAGAGTTGGATGCTCAACCAACAGAGCCACCCAGGCATCCTTATAATGTATCTTGAACCACTTCTCTGTATTTTGTTTTAAAATATAAGTCACGATTTAGAAAACCATGTCTGTAATAATAAATAGTGAATATGAAGAATTTCCATTGGCAATTGTATTAAATGCCAGAAAATTAAATTAATTAATTCTTTATTATGTCCTTGGCCCTAGGTTCAGTATTTTACACTTGAAATACAATTTTGAATAATTTATGTATACTGAAGGTATCAAATACCTGCACAGTACATTAGAAGTGAAATTTTAAAAGTATAAGCACTTCCAAGATTGTAAACATTCAATTTGCCAATACCTTGAAATAAAGAAATTGCCATCTGCTCAGGATCCCTCCCTGCCCTCATTCTACCCTGCCTGCAGCTCTCCTGGCAACAAAGGGATCTGAGTGATTCAATATCCCTTACTCAGCAGTTCTTATTTTTCCCCTTAAGAGTGCTGTGCAATTCATGAACCCTCCACACCCCTCATGACTTCAGTACTTTACGGCTCATTTGGTGCTACCTCAGAAAGTTTCCCTCATACCCATAAACTTCCCCTTTATCAGATCCTTTTTTTTCTGTTTCCAGCTCTTATCCGGTTACTTCAGGAATATCAATCCACTTTTCTATCATTTGTTCTTCCTCTTTTCTGTTACTCAATCCATTTTCAAGGCAAAAATGAGCTTAATCATGCTGATAAATGGAAGTGTATCTACTACTAATGCTATATTGACAGAAAGAAGGGAAAACTCATATATTGTGAAGCAAAATTGCACAGTACAATGAATCCTACTCCTTTTCAGCATAACCAGAATTTCTCTCTAGAATCTAAATGAAATTTTGTATCCACATCCTGATCTTCTAATTATACCACTTTTGTCTTAGGCTTCATAACTGAAATAAGGTAATTATTGGTTTTTTTTTTCCTATTTTAAAATGTAAAATGGTATTTTCTGCAATGTCTCCTATAAATTAATATTATTTCCTTTACACTATGAGTGAAACAAATTTTATAGGTTAACCTAAGATCCTAACTCACTTAGAAATTAACTGTTCACCAAAATGAATTCTGTGCTCTAAATAACTAATTTATAAATACACTTTTTTAATGCAATCTCTTTGTATGCTGGAAACTGAATATGAAGATAAAGCATATTATGATATTGTTATGGAAATGATGCCATGGAATATATAACTAAACATTAGAGATGCTTTTCTAAAACCATTAATTAATTTTTGTACAAGATGAGTTATGCTGTCATATATGCTTATTTTATCAGTAAAATTCTTGTCAGTTTCCTTTGCAGTTGAAATGTTTAAGAAAATTAACTCTAATATATAAAAATATATTAAGAGTGCAAGATCTTCCCAAAGCCTACTTTTGATATGTGCAATAGCATGTCAAAAATTCTCTATATATTCTCCTGTTTTCTAATGACTTGCAAATTATACTGAGGCAGGCAAGCAATCTATACAGTAAATAATGAATTAATGACCCACCTAATTTTAAAAAGGGATTCAAGTCAGCTTATCAGAAAACATTTAATTAACCAAGATACAATGACTTAAATATGAGCAAGAAAAAGGAGTATAGGAGAAGGAAAGTAAGATGGAGAGAATAGGTAGATTCATTCATACACAGATACATGCCATGAAATATCTGTACGATAAGTGGGCCTCTAGATTTGGTTGTTATAGTTCTAGAAGCTAATTTAAGAGAGAAAAAAAATGATCAATTACAAAATCCACAGTGTTTACAAAGTAAAAACTAGCCTAATCTAGTCTAAGGATAAGAACAACTATTTCTCATACTAAAATCCTAAAGAGATCAGCATCTTCAATGACATTTTTAGACTAATCCCAATAACAGAATCTGTAGTGCTGGGAGTAAATATCCTCCACACAAGCAGATGGAAGCACTTCAAAGCTTAGTTGGATAAAACCAGCTCCATGGGAACTATCAAATGCTATCTAGGAAATGGGTCCGCCAATGGACTTTAGTCATGAACTGTTAGATCATCTATAATAACATATAGACTAACTGTCTTTCAGTAAATCTTACATAAATATTCATTCCCAGTCCATGTTTTGAAATGTACTGAACATCACCAATTCCCATGCCTGTATCCAGGTACTTAACATGGCTAGGGAAATATAGGACTTCATCCTTTAATAAGCAGTGAAGCTCAGGGAAGCGTTCTGGGTATGAAATTGCCACTGAACAATCTAAGCAGATTACTTCTGCTTTCTACAATAAACAAGTGTTGATATTATCCTAAAATGGAAAATGATATTATAAATACTTACTGAAGTGAGTATCATTTAATCCTATATAAATCCAGTGGCACAAGCGACCTACTGGTTAAACAAAAACATACATAAAAACAAGGCACTAGAAAATTGAAATTTCTATGTTTATTTTCTCTTCTAATAAACATGAAATTGGCTAAGTTTATATACACCTTTTAAAGGAGCCATATTGGATCTATTTTAATAAGATGTCTACCCAAGAAATAACATTATTGTGCAAATTGGTACTTTGTAATCTCTTGAAACTAAATGAAGTTTACTCTTCTAAACTCCCTAGGTACGTTTCAGAGTATCATGGTTTTCAATCTCAAATTTAACTAACAGTGCTTTTTTATTTTTTTTTTTATCAATTTGCTCCACAGAAATGAAATATAATAAATTAAGCTTTTAATGTATTCTGTCACTGAAAGTGATTTCCTTTTAAAATCCTGACTGCATTACTCATTTGCTAAATTGTCCTAAAACTTTGTATTACATCTTTATCTCCATTATGATAAGGATAATAAATGAAGTAAACCAAATTATAAAAGAGAACTTTCTTTTTCTTTCAGATATTTAATTTTTAAGTGTCATTTTTTACAATAAATTTATAAAACAGTATAATATTGTCAAGTTTCAGATTTTAAACAGTGTCTTTCTGTTCTTGTTACATTTGTAGAAATGTTTTTATAAAGCTGGGAACATGTGGGCTAAAGCTTCATCAGATCAAGTTTGGAGATCACAGATCAGTCAGTAACCGTGAAGGGGACTGACAGGCTTTTAATCGATTCTAATTTTTATGATCACCTATCATGCCAAGAAAATTGTGAATACCAAGGATACAATTATTAACCAGAAGATAAGGTTCCTGTTATTATGAAGCTCATAACCTAATAGAAGGTTGATGCATTAAAAAAAAAAAAAAAACACAGACTGTGTTAAATGCAATAAAGACAATAAACAGATATTGTGAGAAGAATAACAAGGGATATCAAATTTGGATGTGTGGTTGGACAAGACCATTCTGAGGAGGGGATATGCTTAAGATTTACCAGAAAGAGAAGCAATCAATTATGCAGTGTAGGAAATATACATGAAGTATCAAGACCCTGAGGTAGGAAAAAACATGATATATTTTAGGAGCCAAGGTGGCTGAAGTTTAGTGTGCAATGGAGAGACAGGAGATGACTTGGATAGAAGCCAATCATGGAGGGCCATGAAAGCCCACTAAGAGCCTTGATTTTATTCTAAGGAAATGGAAAAATCCTGAAGGACTATAGGAGAGTGGCAAGGATAAGGACAATGCATTTAGAAAACAGAATGCATTAACAAAATTAAGCCTTCCTTAATGATCCAAGATGTTAGTGAGTCTTAAGAAATCATTTTTGAATGAGAGAAATCTCAGATAGATAAAATCAAGTAAACTGGTTATAATATATAACAAATGTTAGGTTTAGAATATGGACAATCTTTTTTTTTTTTTTTTTGAAGCTCTTCCTATTGACTGAATATTTATTTCTTCTTAATTTAATACATGCTGACCCAGAAGCCTCTAAGATTCTTGGAACTATGTTTTCTCGCCAAAGGAAAAAAAAAAAAGACATAAAAAAGTATGAAGGATAATATAATGAACACATGTGTTCTATCAATGATTCTTAATTTTTCAGATTTACTCACTTTAGCAATAATGTTCATGTAACACACTTTAACTAGATTTTGACCCCTGCAAAAGCAATCTAAGTAATATTCTCAAAAGTTAAGTCCTCTTTTTTTGGTAAGTAGGCTATAAATTAGCTAAATTTACTGAACTTTATTAATCAAATTTCAATGTAGCCACTGTTCACGAGGGGTGCAATTCTCAGGTCATTGTACTTAGAACCAAAAAGAAGCTGTGTAAGAAGCTGTTAAGCACTTGGCGTCTGATTTAAAGCGCTTATGTGGCATCCTGAAATACATGAGAAATACAAGAAATATTCCTGATGGGATGACCGCATCCAAAATGCCTCGGAGGGGGAATGGTAAGAATGTGGCTGAGCTGAACCTCACCTGAGCTGACCTCATCTGAAATGACCCAAGAGCAAGAGGAGATAGTGGACTCTGCCACTCTGGTAGGGTCTTTGTTTAAGCATACAGCACTCTGGTTTCTCCATGCATCCTATTTCTGAGGGATGATCTCAGATACAAAGATTGGAGGATGAATCCTGTGCTAGAGTTGTCACCTCACCAAGGCAGAACTTATACCTTGATTGCTGCACAATCGTCAGCTGACAGACAGGAAATAGGCCAAAGTCCTCTCAGGACAAAGATGGCACCATCTTTACTTATTATAAGCAATATTTAGGGGCATGGGACTTTAAAAACATCATGACATGTTTACCTGCAACAAACAAACAAAACCCAGGAAACTTCTTCTGTTGCATACTCAGCTCCAAAACTATGATCTCTTAAGTTCATGTTTGTCCACCATCCCTTTGGCATTCCTCAAACAAATCTACTTTATCTAAAAAGGTCTCTACTGCAGGAGTGTGCACATCCTGGAATGACAGCTATTCCCTGATTTCATATGTACAAGTCAAAGAAAATTATTTTCATAATGTCTGCTATATGGGGCAGACTGTTGGAGAAATCACTTCAAGGCCCCAACGTCCTCAGTTCATGGGCTTACATGCCATTTCAATTTATAGCCCTGTGCATAACTGTGACAACTACCAGATGAGCAGAAACACTTGAAGCCCACTAGACATTCAATATCTCCCTTTCCACATTCCTCAAATGAGAGAAACTGAATATAAGCAAACTTTAACTGATAGCAACCACTAATTGACACAGATACAATTACTTTCATAATCTATTTACTATCTTAATAATTCTTTCACCACAATTCATCTCTTAGTGGCTGAGGTTTGAGGCCAAATCAGAAGCATACTGCTTTGGCTTCTGTTCTATGAAATTAAAAGAAAAGGTTAGGCATATGATGGATGTTTTCAGAGAAAATATCTGTATTTTTTATAATAGGATGCCAACAATATCATAATCTCTATAAAGGTGGAGACCATGTCCAGCCTATTTACCAGAGGCATCACATTACTTCTGCATGGTAAGTGCTCAACCAGAAATTGTTGAATTAATGCTGGGTGATATGAAGTGTAACACAATAATTTGATATATGGAAAGTATGTATTGAATGTGGATAACTTACTATTGGTAGTTTACCTTTATGGAAGTATTTCATTTCCATCAAAAATAATTTATGTAGATTTCCACCTGCCTCATCACTTCCTTTTTGGTTGCTATTATCCTACACCAGCATGAAGCCAGAGACTGAAAACTGATTTACTTTCACAATGTGTTTCCTGCTGTAAAATCATAGCTCCAAGGTTGAGAAGAAAAATGAGAATTTGGAAATGATGTTTTAGAGGATACACACACACACACACACACACACACACACACACACACACACATTTTTAAGTACCCAAATCCTCAAATTTCTTTCCTCCACTGATGAATACAGGATTGCACAGGGCTATGTTCTAGGATCTGATTATTCCCCTTTTTAACTCAAAATCTGTCTTATTAAAGAAAATGAATAGCAATAACTTTCTTTAGAAAAGTACTGCCAATACTATAAGCTATCAGATCAATCAAGACGTAATATAAGAGTTGTATTTTCTTGTTTTCTCAGTATGACTTCTTTTAAGCAGAATTCTTTTGGTGTAATCTATGTAAGTACTGAAATAAAGCAATGCATAAAAATAGAACAAGACATTTGAATTAAAAAAGATAACTTTTTGAAATTGATAGTCATCTATTTATATACTGATAATTCCAAGTTTCTCTTGTAAATATACATATGTGAAGTCCATGCATGCACACACGCACACACACATACTTACACTTATACATTCATTGAAAATATACTGAATAGGGGCGCCTGGGTGGCACAGCGGTTAAGCGTCTGCCTTCGGCTCAGGGCGTGATCCCGGCGTTATGGGATCGGGCCCCACATCAGGCTCTTCTGCTATGAGCCTGCTTCTTCCTCTCCCACTCCCCCTGCTTGTGTTCCCTCTCTCGCTGGCTGTCTCTATCTCTGTCAAATAAATAAATAAAATATTTAAAAAAAAAAGAAAAGAAAAGAAAATACACTGAATATATTTTATGCACCAGGTCCTGGTTTTGGTATCGAGAAGATAATGATAATCAAAAGCAAACATGATCTCAGGTCTTCTCAAGCTTGCAGTGCAGGAGGGCAGAAAAACTTTAATGAAATAATCCCACAGCAAAATGCAAACTCAACACTGCGACCGGCCATGGAGATATATGTGGTATGGTTACAGCACATAGTAGAGGCCTGTGTAGCTTTGTTGGGAGGGCTGGAAGAACCTGTTTTATTTAGGAGCAGGGGTTCTCTGGTATATGAATAAAGTGGGACCTGAAAGTTTGAGGATACAATCCTCAAACAATGAAGAGCCAACAGACACATAAAACTAGCTGCAATTCCTCAGGCATATAATTATGGGTCCTAGTCTTCATACTTCCCAGAAGTTCTGTAGAATCAAGCCACCACTGTCTATAGCAGCAACCGCCATACCGTACTCTTGTAATGACTTCTCCTCTCCTTGCTCACTTTTCCTACTCCTTTGCTGCTACTACCTGGCTCTACTTTCCAAATAAAAACCCTACAAAATTCTTTGCCTCCTGTTACCTTTTTTTGAGAACTGAAAACTAAGACATTAAGCATGTCATGGTTGAGATAAGAACAAAAATGAATTAAGTCTGATAGGCATTTTGTTTTTTAAAGGTGGGAAATAACTAGACTTGTTTTTCAATAAGATCTTTCTGACTGCAGTGCAGGGAACAGATGAGGGCAAGAGGGGATGAGGTTCAGAAGTTATTACCATGGTCCAGGTGAGAGAGGACAGTGGACTATACCAGAAAGGAACCATAGTGATAGAAAGAAGTGGACAGATCCCAGAACTATTTAGGCAATAAAAGTAACAGGGTTTCATGATGAAAGAATAGTGTCAAGGATGACTCCTAGTTTTTTGGCTTGTATAACTTGATGGATATGGTACCAATCACTGAGCTACTAGGGAGCACTGAAGAAGTTTGGGGTAAAAGGGGGGAAATCGCAGGAATGCTTTAAATCTAGGTCAAATCTCAGGTATCTTGGAGATTATCTTGTAAGAATTACAAAGTAGGCAGCTAGATATATGATTCGGGAACACAGACAAAAAGTTTAAGTGTTTCTGACCCATCTTTATTTTGATAGTGATGGAATCCCGGAACCCTGGATTACATATAATCAGGTCTTGAGGATCCAACTGAGTCTTGAGGAAGTTGGACTGGAAAAAGAGACTAACTAGGTTGGGGCAGAGGGATGGAATTAATATCAAGGGAATGTTTCATCATGGAAGCTAGAGGAAGAGGGTATTTCACAAAAAAGGCAAAGGTGTATAGTACCTATCAGTACTGGAAAGGCAGGTCAGGTTATTGTGATAAACCATGTTATTGATCCCAATTCACCTCCCCATGCATCCACGTTCTTTACTATGGAACTGTGTAGTCTCATTCACTAGACGAGGTGAATTACATTTTTCCATATGAATTTATTTGGCCAAGTGGCTTTCTTTGGAAAAATTAAAAAGGCAGAATTGATGGCATACAGTTTCTGAGCATTTCTACTTGCTTTCTTGCACTTCTGCTATCCTCATGGGAAAGACATGCCTGGTCTAGCTAATGAACCCCAGGAGAAAGACACTGTGGAACACAGCCCAGCGGTTCAGCAGATGCACAGATGTAAGAACCAAACAAATACACAGTGTTGTGCGCCCCTCAAGTTTTATCGCTGTTTATTATGCAGTATTATGACAGTAGAAAACTGACACACTAAAAACCTATATCCTAGATTAAGAAAGTAGGTCATTGACTGGTGTAGATCAGTTTTTCTATGGAGAAAACAGAAAGAGACAAGAGAGAAGCACATGGATTTGAGAAGAGTTGTAATGTGGCATTGTGTTTATGTGTCTTAAACGGCTGAAGCCTACACCCGAAAGAAATTTTCATGGGGATAGAAAGATCCTAAGAAGAGGGAGAAACTGATTATCCAAAAGGAAGAGGGAAGATATGATAGATGCCACTGGAGAGATCAGGTAACGTGTTATGGGAGTTCATATTAATGATGACATAGGTCAAGGGTAAGGCTGGCAGGTCTTATAAAGGAACCAGAGTGCTGGGTTCATGGGCACTGCTCCCAGATAATAGTATAATTTTTTCTTCATGCTGTGCTTATTTCCACAAATACGAAACTCAGGTAAAGTGAAATTAAAGTTTGGTAGCACATATTCTTAAGTGTCATTTATAGTGATAGAAGATCTTACCATTCTTTAAACACCTCACTAATGGAAAAAAAACAGAATGAATCTTCTGTCCCTTGTACATGAGGTCTAATGCCCAAAACATTATAATATTAAAAGAAATACAATTGACCTTTGAACAACTTGAGTTTGAACTGCACAGGTCCGCTTGTACGTGGATTTTTTTCCCAAAAAATACAGTACATTATTCTAAATATATTTTCTCATGATTTTAATAACATATTCTTTTCCCTAGCTTGCTTTATTATGAGAATACAGCATATAATATATATATAACATACAAGATATGTACTAATTGACTATTTGTATTATTAGCAAGGCTTCCAGTCAACAGTAGGCTATTAGTAAAGTTTTTGGGGGAGTCAAAAGTTATATGTAGATTTTCCACTGCTCAGGGGTTTGGCACTCCTAATCCCCCTGTTGTTCAAGGGCGAACTGTAGGTAAAAGAAGATGTACCTGTCCACAGTCAGATGAGTTCTTTATTATTTAGTTTATTATAAAATATTTTTTAGAAGATGACATCAGTTTTGATGTCGGCTGGATTTTATTATACTTTATTTTTATTAATTATAAAATAACTAATTAGGACATTTCAAATTCTGATGATAGTAAAATGTTTACCAATCTAGTTAAGTAAATTTTAGGAAATTAACATTTTTATGAAACATGAAATATTCAGATAAATATTAACAGTTTTACCTAACTTTTAAAAAGTCAGTATGAATTCTCATAATTTTAGGCTGTTTTCTAAATCAACTTTTTTTTAAATGCCAAATAGGTTTCTACAATTTTATAAAACATATGTGGCAGTTTTTATTCTAAACTTAGACTTCCATACAATATACAATTAGGAGGTAAAAAATAAGGATAACTTCCAAAACCAACAGAATACTCAAATTTCTTATAAATATTTCCTATTTTTCAAATTGTCTCAATAATAAAATTTACTCCAAGATACCACTTTCTCTTAGAAAATTGATGTTTATTCTTGATCAGAAATAAGCCTAAAAACCAATCTTTGTAGGCCTATGTAAGATTAAACAAAACATTTTCATATTACCAAAATGAAGTATCTGAGAAAGAAACAGACAATTTAGAATTCATATTTTCCTGGCATTTTCTGGATTACATATTTAGTTACAAATTGCTATGCTTAATTTTGACTGAAAATCTGCACCATCGTCTATTAATTGTTCCTATTTTATATGTGTGTGTTAAGTTCCAAGCAACATCATATAGTAGATTAATCTTTGAAGCTTTCTATAGTTAAAATATAATATTTTCTTTAGAGAGATGGTAATGTGTACCTGAAAGGCATGTTCTTGATTTCTTTCTTTTTAATCTACTAGAAAATCTAAACTGTGTAGTTCATATGAAACCATCACCCTTGCACTGAGAAAGTCTGAATGCCCTGTCTAGACAGCACTTGTTCCAACTCTGATGGCAGCAGGTGGGTGGGTGGTAGGCACATTCTCATTACACAGTACATGATAAACACGTTACAAAAATGGTAGCATTTTTATCTTTCACATGGCATCAGCTATAATTAAATTTCTCCCCAGTAAAATGAAGAGCCCCCAAGAAAATACTGAAATGTAGTAGTGTTTGTATCACTATGTCGAGTGCTGCTCCTTAAGACAAGCCCCGAAGAGGTAAAGATAAATGAATGGAATCACAAGAGAGTTGCTGGCTAAAAGAGTTCCTTTGTGAATGGTATGAATTCCTATAAATTAATGACTTGGGTGGCTGGAATCAAAAACAAGTTCCATTTTGTTCCATTTTTATTAATGTCTACACGCAAGATTTCTACGGGTGTATCCAGCTTTTTCTCAGCAGCTCCAGAAAAATCACAGGTCATAGAGGACGGAGATGCTGACCTTCTAACAGCCATTCTTGCTTCCTGATTACGAACTGTAGTCTGGGGGCGCCTGGGTAGCGCAGTCGTTAAGCGTCTGCCTTCGGCTCAGGCCGTGATCCCGGCGGTCCGGGATTGAGTCCCACATAGGGCTCCTCCACTGGGAGCCTGCTTCTTCCTCTCCCACTCCCCTGCTGTGTTCCCTCCCTCGCTGGCTGTTTCTCTGTCATATAAATAAAAAAATCTTAAAAAGAATAGAAAAAAGACAGTGTAAAAAAAAAAAAAAAAAGAAAAGAACTGTAGTCTGCCCAATGCAGCAAGACAGGGGCAACTCCTTTATCTTTGAAAATCTAAAGATCATTCAAGTTGATATAGCATTAACTAGTTTGGAATCGGGGTAGACAATTATAATTTTTACATAAAAGTATATAAACTTCTCAAAATAATATAAAGGCTCTCTAGACTCCACCCTTCTTATACTTAGCAACAAAACATTTGGGTCAATTGCTTTTATTTAACAGTTTTCTAAATCTTCTCAGTATCTCACGTAAGTTTTTTCAATAGTCAAAGGTAGACATTAAAGGTGACCTCTCTCCACACAGATAAACATACTTCCTGCTCCTTAATAGTTCACAAGAAAAATATTTACAGAGCACCTGCTGAGTGTCAGCCACTATATTAGGCACTGGATTCAGTGGTTAATGAGTATATACTTACTACTACGACAGATAGTAAAAAAAATAATTTAAAAAGCAACAATAAAATATGCTACAAGAGTGCTTTTATCGTTGAGCATGGCACAGACAGAATGGAGGAGACGTTCAGGAAAGGCTTACCTTAAGCACATAACACATGCATCCTAAGGGATGAATAGAAATTAACGAGGTGAAGGGGACAGACAAGAGCACTCGAGACAAAGGAGGACAGCCTCAATGAAGCCCATCTATGAGAATTTTATGTATCTAGTATAGCTGGTATACAATCTCATTTCTTTTTTTTTTTTTTTCTTTTTTTCTTTTTTGGTAGGGGGTGAAAGGCAGAGGAAGAGAGAGAGAATCTTAAGCAGGCTCCACACCCAGTGTAGAGCCTGACATGGGGCTCGATTTCATGATCTGAGCCAAAATCAAGAGTAAGAGTCAGAGGCTTAACTGCCTGAGCCACCTAGGTGCCCCTCATTTCATTTCTAAGATGACAGTGGTTTTCTTAGAAAGTCATCTCCTTTCCTGGAAACATTTGAGAGCCACTCCCCTTTCCCCTGAGACAGTTCTCTGGAAACTCAATTGGTAAAGTCAAATCCAGAGGCCCAGACTGGTCTGACCTATGATTAACTGTCCCAGTAGAAATCGCAAGAAAGATCTGCCTACTAACATTCCTTCTGTCAAGAGTTCAGTTTTCCTCGCATCTAGTCCCTCAAACTCTCTTTCTCATGTCCCTCGAAATCTATCCCATTATCCTCACAGAGATGGGATAAGAGGTGAACAAAGGCTGAAGACTTTTTTTTTTTTTTTTGTCTATTCCCCAAGGACCTCCGTCATACCTTCTTCTCAATCCCCTCCCTTACTGCCTGAGGTTCTTCCTTGGCCTTTCTTCTTCCACCTCAGCAAGAATCTCAGAGATAAAAGCAATAGCTGAAAAAAAAATGGGTTATTTTTTATAAAGGTTACTAGTAAATTAAAAGCCTGTTCTTTACCAAGCAATCCTACCGAGGTGAACTTGAATCTGTATCTGATTTTGAAATTGTTTTAATAAGAAGGGAGTGAGGATTACAGAAAACTTTAAAACCTAACGTAGCTCTCAATCTTTCTCTCTACAACCTAATGTCTCACCTCATCCTTATGACTCACAAATAACTCTCACTTGTCATTCTCTTTAGCTTCTATCTTGATGCTTCAACCTTACTGCACAACTTCCCTGACCCAACCAACTCTTAACCTAAACAGTGAAAGTCATCGTTGCTGAATTAAGATTGAGCTGTGTCCTAACTTTACATCATTTTAGGTTGGAGGAATGAAGACAGGAAAGTCCTCGCCCGTACTTACAGGCCAGCTATAGAAAAATGAGCCTCAGGCTTCCCAACCTGGATTGTGAAAAGCATGTTACCCTCGTATGCACTGCTATTTATATTGTCTAGGCTGGATAGCACCATTAGTACTGAGAACGTGATGGGTTAAGTTGGCTTCTGTGGACTATTCTAGGAACACACCCACCATTTGTGGCTTTTATTTCTTCTATTGAAAAGTACCTTTTAAGTTCCAAATAACCAAATCACAAATGAGTTTTTGGAATTGAATGGTTTGTAAGATGAGGGACCGACTGCAATTAGAATGAAACAATATAGATTAGATGAAAATTCAACTGAATTAACAAAAAACAGAAAGATGAAAGGCGATTCCACAAAAGCCAAGTAATTCCTATGAAAAGATACCATTAGCTAGTAAATTAGGTCCTTTTTGAAATCTACATTAACTCTTTCAGGACACAGGGTGGTAGTGCACTGATGCCTCAGGGATTTGAAAAGTATTCCCAAAAGGCCTCAAATTAGTTCCAGCACTGGGTAAATCTGATTCACTATTTTACATGAGGCCATGGAAGATACAGTGATCTAATCAAATAACTAAGCATGAGTGTAAGAGAATGATACATATGAGACAAACATAGTTGCTATCATATTCTTATATGTTACAGATTGTACAAACACCCCCTTCCTGGTACAAATGTCATGGTTCAGAAAATGTAAATTCTTCAACTTTAACCCAAATAGGGATGTTATAAAATACACCTATTTTCTCCCTTTTAGGTCAAACTTTATTTGGTAAAAAAATAAACCCTTGAAAAAGGTGCTAGAAATTTCTTTTACTAACAAGTGCTATTAAATTCCATTTTTATTTTCAATTTTTAATGTCAGCTCCTGTGAAAGAAAAAAATATATATATGATCCTGAAAACATGGGTGGTCACAACAGAAGACAATTACAGGTGTTCCTTGCTCAAAATGGAAAGACAAATTCCTAAAAGTGGAAGTCTGAAGCAGCTGGGAAACGAGAATGGTTACTTCAGTTGACTGAGTTCATGGTGAAGGGGACAGAGTCGTGTGGCCATCCCCAGGGGAGTCAGTTAACTTTGCCGTACTCTGTGGAAATAAATATTTTCCCAGTGTGAAAGGAGTAGCCATGACACAACGCTAGAACTGGAAGAGATTTTAGAGATCATCTGATTAGGGTGTCTTCAAACTATGATAGAGCCCTGGAAGTTAGGATACAACTCTTCGAGAGAGGACGGGGACTTCTCCCACATTTCCTATCTTCTCAGTAAATTTCCTGGCAGTAAGTTTTCATGGGAACCAAATGGTCTCTGGTTTCCTTTTTACAAAGCTCTGATCTCAACCACCTGATTCAAGGGCCTCACTAAGGTAAGGCATCTTCTTAACTAGCCCTAACTCTGCCATACTCACATAGGTCTATAAAAATATAGAAGGTATTTAGTAATAAGTACATTATGCTTCCCACTGAGTCTATTCAAACGGCACAAAGTTTTTTAAAAAAATATTCGTAATCTAATTATCTTTAGTTGAATGTATTTTGGAGGATATGGATAAAAAAACTGGGACTGAAAAATCCAAGTGAAGCACCTCAATTTCAGTCATTTCAAAATGCCTGCAAAGGCCCTGATATGATTTCTAGCACAGCCTCCTGAAAATCAAAGGCTACAAATGATTTAAAAGAAACTTAATGGAGGACATCTAAATGCTACCCACTTAACACTGTTGGACTAACAGTCATGTCTAAAATGGACCCTACCAAAAAATAAATAAATAAATAAATAAAATAATAAAATGTACCCTACATCCTGAGGAAATAAATGCATTATATTGGTTATGTGCTGCTGAGAAACAAATCATCCCCAAACTTAGTGACTTAAAAAAATATATTTATTATTTCTTATGATCCTGTGGACTGGGTGAGTGGTTCTTCCAGTCTGGGCTGGAAGTTTGGCTGGGGCTCGGTGGTTTAGGATGGCATCATTGCCATGTTAGAGGCTTGGCTGGGGCTTTTCCGCAAGATGTTTCATCCTCCAGGAGGCTAGCCCAGGCTTGGTTCAGACTGTGAACCAAAAGGTCGCAGCTACTATGGCAAGCCCAGTGCAAAAACACTTTTTAATCTTCTGCTTGAGCCATCTTTGATACTGTGCCATTGGCCAAAGCAAATTACATAGTCAAATTCAAAGCCAGTATGGAAGGGGCCTACTCTTGGTGTGAAGATAAAGATATGAACTATGGTGGTTATTTGTAACAATCTACTACATTTTAAGTTTTTAAAATTGAATCCATTTAGTACAGAATTAAATAGACTTTTACCTGAAATATAGTTTCTGTGATTTTACTAACATAATTTGTATTCAAAGATTCAAAAATCTATCTTTATGCCTATGTGGCTTCTTGCATACATACACCTCAGCTTATATTTTCAATATGTCTGAACTACTGTACTGCTATCACAAATTTCCATAAACTTAAAACAATACAAATTTATCCTCTTATAGTTCTGGATATCTGAAGTCCAAAATCAGTTTCACTGAGCTAAGGTCAAGGTGTCAGCAATCTGTTTTTTTTCCCTGGAGGCACTGAAGACTCTGTTCCCCTGTGTGTCCCACCTTGGGGAGATTGCCCATATTCCTTGATTTGTGGCCTCCTTCCTCCAATTCAGCAATGTTGCATCTTTCTACGCTTTTCTTCCATAGTCACATATCCTCCTGACTATAGTAGGGAAAGGTTCCCCGTATTTCAGGACTCCTGTAATGACACTGGGCCTACTCAAACAATCTAGGATAGTCTCTCCATCTCAAGGTTCTTAATCACATCTCTTTGGCTATGTAAAGTAATATCCACAGGTTGCAGGGATTAGAGTGTGGCTCTCAGAAGGGCCATCATTCTGACCACCACAATACATTATTGGGAAAATGTATCTAAATAAAATTTCTAAATGCAAATCCTATCGAATTGTATTGGAGAACTTGGCTACTTTATAACAAAAACAAAAACGAAACAAAACAAACCAAAAGACTCTGGCATTTTATGATGGGCTTTCTTAATACAGTCCAAGCCTTTTAATAAAGTTTCCATTACTTTAGAACTTTAAGATGCAGTTTAAAGATATTAGAACTATTTTCAATTCTTTACCTAGAATTAGTGTCTAGGGCTAAGCACCTTAGCATATGAAAGCAATAAATCTAGCCTGTGGAACAGATTTCAATTATGATTTTACCATTTAAAAAAAATAAAAGCTGAATTTTCATAGTACAACTGAATTGAATAGAACACACTTTGAGGTGAATTAATGATAGTTTATATTAGGTACTATTCTCTCTCTCTCTCTCTCTTTCTCTCTCTCTCTCTCAAAACTGTTAATAATCAAAGCTACATATGACCCTGTTTGCATTTCTAGACTTTCATTAGATGTCTATTTTCTAACTCACCACAAATGCAACCTTGGTTAATGACTGCATGTGGCCATATAGTCATTTCATATTTCTGTGATTTTTGAAGTTATTAAAACTTCTGTCAGCAGTCATCTCCAGCTCCATTTCTCACAATAGAAAATCATTTACAGGAATTGTCTCCTCCTTTCTCAAACTACTAAAATGGGTTCTTATGGGATTCACATTCTGTTTACAAACAACTAAAAATTATCCAGCTACAACTGTAGCTCAAAAGCTCTGATAAAAATTCTTCCAAAAATGGTTTTATAAAAGGACCTCATAAATCCTTTATTCAAATCGCTATGAACAACTTTTAAGCAAGGTTTTGGGGCAGAATCTTAAGGTAGATGGATGATACTTCTCTGTCTGTGATTCCAAATACTCTTGTTATATTCTAGCACTCCTATCGTTTTTTTTTTTCTTTTCATGACTGTAATAATCATATACACTGAACTGTGAAGGTAGATGAAGAAGTGTTCCATGACAGGTTAGTAAGAACTCTTGAAAGTGTTTGACGTAATTTTTTCTTGTCTGAAACATGTGTTCAAACAACTGCTTTATTTTTCCTGATTTTTTTTTTTAATCCAATGGCCTATTTTTTAAAACTGGGTGTGAATTTATGACCCCCTGTGACTGGACTCAAATATTTCATTCTTGAAAAGAAAATGTTGCTTTGTCAGATAATTCCCTTATAAGCATCACATAATCCTTTGGGCTAATAGACAATTTTTAAAAGGTGTAGCACATTAAATTTTTTTTAAATTTGTTTAAGGTAATTTTGGTCATTCCTATATTCTGTCATTGGGAGAACTGTCTTTTTTTTCTTCTTCTTACATTTCACTATTGCGTATAGTAGAATAAAATCAGCAAATAGGTAAATTCATGATTTATATAATAGTACCACCCCACAACACAGTTTTTAGAGGATGACCAGTGAGGTAATAATAAGCCAAATATTATCGTCCCTGAGTTCTCTATGGCCTAACACAATTGAAAATATTATTGCTTATGAAGTAAAAATGATTACTAAAAATGTTTGGATAGGTATACACAATGCACTGTCTAAAATAAAATAAAGTGCCTAAATGAAATTGTACATGTGCTTTAATAATTTTACACATACATGTGTGAACATTGACATAAATAATTCAAATTCTGAACTTCTCCTCACTTGAAAATTAATAAAAGTTGGATTTCACTTTGTTAATGACGACAATATATACATGACCAGAAATGAACACTGTCCATTTGGTGGTGAAGCTTTGAAATGAATAAGTCAGATTAATTATTTCTGAGTGATTTGCTTTTTTCTTGCTGAAATCCAATATATTATTAAGATGCCTAGACATTCCTGATAACAGAGCAAGGTGAGCCTTCTGTCAGCACACACAAAGGAGCTGAAGCTGAACTCACAATAGCACACACAAACCAGTATGCTAATCTGCAACAAAGGAGCTGGGCCCACAAAGGGCCAAGATGGCAGGAAAAAATCTCCAAAGAGTGCCGCACTTCAGTAACAAGATTTTCTACGAGCTCATTAATATTTACCAAAGCCAAGAGAGCTGTTTTTTCTTTCATTTAGCCACAAATGCCTCCTTAAAATTATTCCTATATTGAGACAGCATTAGAAAAATAAACTATGCATATAAAAGAAGCCTCAAATTAAAGACAAGCAGCTTTGAAGATAAGCCTGCTTTCAGTGTAAGCATCTGTACCCAGAAGACCATTTACAAAAATTAACATATTTTATCTACTGTAAAAAAAACATGAAATAATTTACATATGCAAGATTGTTTAAATTACTATCAGGGAATTGCTTGAGCATTATCAGCACACCCCACAAAAACGTTAAGTTCTGATAACTAAGGCAAAGATTTGCCACTTAAAAAGAAAACTAGCTGGAAAGATATTTTTCATTTGCAAGCAGTGTTTCATTGAATTATTTAGCCAGTTGATCAAGAAATGAATGTAGGATGCAAACAGACCAGGGTTTGCATCTGACATTAGCTATGTAGTATTGGGTAAATTACTGCATCTCCCTGAGCCTCAGATTTTCCATCTGTAAAATGGTTAATGAAACCTACCTCTTGTGGTTTTGAGAAATTTAAGAGACTGTGGCCACCAAAAGCTGAATATAGGACATGGCCCATTTAAATCCTTCAGTAAATATTAAAGGTTTTTGTTTCTATAATTATTATTTAGAAGAACTTTAGAGACCACAGATAACAAAAAAAACTTACCTATCATCCCACTACCCTGAGCGAACCACAGTTAACAACTGGTGAATATCCTTCTAGTTCTTTCTCCACATGTATGAACAAGCTTGTGTGCATACTTTCCAACTTTTTTTTATTTTATGGATATGGAACCCTATTTGAATTATCTCACTTGCTTCTCCTATCCCCCTCATTCACAATATACTGTGAATACATTTCCCTATCTTTAGCAATTATTTTATATCATTTTAATGCTGACGGTATTTCACATGAATATAGCACAGTGTTTGGGATGCTTTCAATATTTAATCAAGGCAAACAATAGTGCAGTGTATGCAGCTGGCAATAAATATTCATATATATCCTTAATCATCTTTTAACCCAAATACCATTATAATGAATATCCCACAAAGTCATGCATGTATTACTATTTCATTCAATCTGAAAACATGCATTTCTACACATATCATTTTTTTCCAATTTTTTAATATTTATTTTTCAGTGGGTAATACCTTTGTCTTACAAGTCGTTTTTATATCAATATAACAGAAATAAAAACTAAACAGTAAAATATCTTGCTCTCATCACTGTGTCTTATTTACACACTTCCCACCACATCTACCTTGCAGGTAACATTGTTATTAATGTATATGGTCTTTTAGATTTTATCTATGAATATATAAGTAAATATAAACATATATATTATACCCCTTTATTCTATTAAAGGACAGCATAAAATACATACCATGCTATATTTTGCTTTTTCACTTAATAATACAGTTTGTAGCTATTTCTGTATCAGGGCTTATTTTTCCTTATTTACAGTTGCATAGTATTCCATTGTATGCTTGTACCTAAATTTACCATAATTCTTTTAAACCAGACCCTAATGATTGGTATTTGGCTTCATCCCAATGTTTTGCTCTTGAAAAAAAAGTGATTAATATTGTGCATATATAATTTTATGCGTGCAAACATAGCTTTAGTTCAGACTAATATTCAAAATGTTTATTAATTTGTAGGCCATACTACAAATTTTTGTTTATTGTCAGCTCTGTATGGCAGTTAAATTCTTAGAAATAGAATTACTCACTCAGTTCCATATACTTTTTAAAAGGAAAAAAAAAAGGTATAACTTTGTATTTCTACTCTCACAGGCAAATTTCTGAGCTCATTGGGTCTCATTCCCTACAACTCCTGTTTGATCTCTGCTACTTTGGGCAGCCTTGTGCATGTTTTTGGAGTTTGTGGATTTTATCTGTCTCCTCGTTTTATGGATATATTTATTATATCATTCCTCCATAGAACTGAATATTATGATTTAAACGTTTTATAAATTTTATATGTGGAAAAATGGTATCTGCTGTTGATTCCATTTGCATAAATAGTGAGGTGTATCTTATATTTAATAACTATTTTCTACATCATATTCATCAAATTAGCTAGTTCTATCTTTTGTTCATGTTTCTACTGAAGTATGAGTATTTCCCTTTCTGTTTTCCAACATAATTCTCTATATAAAGGTTATTTGTGATCTTTTTTTATTTATCTCTCTTTTAATTTTTATTTGCAAATGTTTCGAAGATATTCTTATTTACGACACCTCTATTTTTTTTTTGGCAGAAATAACAGATTCAAAGAAACAAGAAGTAGATTTATTTATTCATTCAAAATGTATCAAATGCCTGCATATGCCAAGTATTTTTCTAGGCACTGATGACACAGAGGGGATTAAGTTCCAGTCCTCATTGCACTTGTATTTCAAGAGGGAAAGAAACACAGAAGGGAAGGGGCTAGACACTGACAGGTGAAACAGGGTTTGTTTTGTCCATTTATTGATTAGAGACCACCTTGAAGCTAAAGAGAGTTACCAAATACAAACAGCTGTTTCTATGACCAAAGTTATTCTTTTGATCAGAAAGAAATGTTTTAGTACATTTTTAGTCTTTAGACATATTTCATCTTGGTTAAATTTTTTGAAATTATTCTGCCTTAATTCTATTTTACTTTTTATAAATGGTTTGACGAAACAGCTTTCAGAAAACTTCAATGCTCTCCTAAAATACCAAAAAGCAACCATATTTATCCCTAACTTTCAACCTTGATTCAAGAGCTAAAAGAAAACACTTGATAAGGACAAAAATGAATATAGAGATGTGGTGAGAAAATCAAAGTAGTTCACAAATAACTGAAAAACATATACAGGAACTATTATCAGAAATGGAAGTAAAATTGACCACAAATCTTACAGAGACAAAAAAAAATAAACAACTAACTCCTAGCATGTGTTGCCGCTTTAACATCCTGCATGGGCCAGAGGATTTCTGCTCTTCCAAAGAAATGCTTGCCCCGCTCCCCAGCTACAGAAAGCTGCAGGGACACAACAGTGCTATGGAGTCCGCTGCGTAGCTTTCCTAACATCTTCTCAACAGGAATCAGGTCTAAGTGGGATCTGGGCCCATTTTCTGTTGCAAAGACATACAAGGCGCTGGGTAAGAGCTTCAGTTTCAGAGACAGTTGAATTAGAATCAAATCCCTCAGTGACCATTTATTAAGAAAGTCACTCAAACAGTCTGTACCTCAGTTTCCTCTTATTAAAAACAAAGGTAGAAGAGTACTTACTTCAGACAGTTGTCGTGATGATTCTGTAAGCAAAGCCACACAAAACACTTGGACTAGGACCTTGTGCAGAGTAGGTACTCTATTATTATCTACGATTCTCACGAATACTATCAATATATCACTGTTTTGCGGATATATTTCATGTAGCAAATGTAAGGTATAACTGGTCAGACCACTGCCTGAAAATCTGTAAAATACCTCATTGATTATCATTTTTTTATTTTTGCTTTCGCCATTTAACCCATTTTAGTGGATAATCTGGTGGCATTTAGTACATGCGTAATGTTGTGCATTATGCAACCATCATCACTACGTAGTTCTAGGATATTTTCATCACCCCAGAAGGACATCCCGTACCCATTAAGCAGTCACTCGACATTTTCCCCTCTCTCCCTAGCCCCTGGCAACCACTAATTTGCTTTCTGTCTCTATGGATTTCCCTATTCTGAGTATTTCATATAAATGGAATCATACAATGGCCTTTTGTGCCTGGCTTCTTTCACTTAGTATATATGTTCAAAGTTCACTCATATTGTTGTAGCATGTATCAGTATTTTATTCCTTCTTACGGCTGAATGCTATTCTATTATACAGAATAGAATGCTATTCTATTATACAGATGTAAGGCATCCATTCTTCAATTGATGGATATTGAGTTATTCCTACCTTTTGATGATTGTGAAGAGTGCTACTATGAATATCTATGTACAAGTTTTTGTATCCGTTTTCAATTATTTTGGGTATGAGTGGAATTGCTGGGTCTTAGAGTAATTCTATATTTAACTTATTGAGGATCACCAAACTATGTCCACAGTGGTTAGAACACTACATTCTCACTAGCAATATATGAGGATTCCATTTTCTCCACTTCCTCATCAACAATATTATTTTCCCTCTTTCAAATTTACTACAGCCATCCTCATAAATGTGAAGAGGTATCTCATCATGATTTTCATTTTCATTTCTGTAATGACTAATGGTCAGACATCTTTTCATATGCTTGTTGGCCATTTGCATATCCTCTTCAGAGAAACGTCTATTCAAGCACTTTATATCCAATTTTTAATGGGGTTCTTTCTCTAGTTGTTGTTGAGTTGTAAGAGTTCTTTATACATTCTGGATAGTAGACACTTCCAGATATGTAACATATAAATATTTTCTCCCATTCTGTGGGCTGTTTTTTTACTTTCTTGATGACATTCTTTGAGGTATAAAAGTTGTTAGTTTTGATGATGTCTAATTTATTTTTTCTTTTATTGCTCTGCTTTTTGTATCATAGCTATGAATCCATTGTAGAATGCATGGTCATGAAGATTTGTCCTTATGTTTCTTATAGTTTTAGCTTTATATTTATGACTTTGATCCATTTTGAGTTAATCTTTGTATGTGGTACAAGATAAGGGTCCAATGTCACCCTTTTGCATGTGGATATACAGTTGTCTCAGTACCATATGTTGAAGAAAATGTTCTTTTCCCATTCAATGGTCTTGGTTGGAAATGGCCATTTTTGAACAATGGGCGATGGAATCTTCATGAAAAATTAATTGACCATGGATGTATGGGCTTATTTCTGGGCTCTTGATTTTATGATCGATACACCTATCCTTATGCCTTATGACATTACCTCTCTGTTTTGACTACTGTAGCTTTGCAGTGAGTTCTGAAATTAGGAAAAGAAAGCCCTCCAACTCTCGTCTTCTCTTCTAAGATTGTTTGGTTATTTGGAGTCAAATCACTTTATTTTTTAAAAAGTAATTATTAACAAAAAATAGAACTGGATTTTAGGTGAAGACATAACAAGACCCTATAGCTAGTAACTGAGTGTGAATTTTAATATAAAATAATTTCTCAATCTCATCTGGATATTTAAAAAAAGGCTGTTTTCAGAGTTCTAAGCAATTTTTAAGAGGGTGTGCCAAAATAGAAGAAATCAAAGGAAAAGGCAGTTTAAAGATATTAATAACAATAATAATTAGTAGTAGTATTTAAAATCAGTAATATTAGATTGTTTTTGAAAGCACTTGCACATACATTACCAGATATTTTTACACAAAAGTTCTATGAAGTAGTCAGAGTAAGCATGAGTATTCTCAATGTGCAAATGGAGAAACTAAGGCCCTGAGAGGTTAAGCAATGAACTCAAGTTTGCACAGCAAATAATGCTAGAACCAAAACCCAATACCAAGTCCTCTGATTCCCAATTCAGTTACTTCAGCTTGGCAAGTTAACATCAGCACTGGATAAATTTGGCCTTAAGTTTGGGGGGGGGGGAGTCTATCTTATAAGTAATAGGAGCTTTTATAATTGCTTCTGCAAATCACTTGCTTATTCCACATTCTTACAGAAATAAAGGTAAGATCAGGTGCCAAAGATTTTAGCTCTCCTGAGAGTTATTTGTAGTGTAGATTTAACTTCTTTGGGTTGATTCCTTTCATACTCTAAGCTATGCTATGATTCTTCTCTACATACCATTACATACTCAATTTCTTATTCCTGTGCTTCACATAAAGTGTTTTCTTCGACATTTAAATTAATACTAACTAGAAAATGTTCTCATTACTTAGTTAAGCAACACAGATTTTTCTGCACATTTTGTGACGAAAAACCCATGCAAACCAAAAAGTGCTTGAGGGAAGGGGCCTGAACCTCCTCTTCTGCGTCCATCCACTAGTCCCGTTAAAGTCTTGCAGGAATGTTATAACGTATTAGAGGATGCAATCTGGAGAAGTATTATACTTATTGCCCTTTGGAGACCTTATTTAATGCTACGGAAAGATAAACATTGTGCATTTTGTAGGTCAGCAGGATGTGTCTAAAACTCTAAAGACAAGTGCAAGAAGGACCACTCAGCCTATGTTCTTTCAAAGTGTGAGTTAAATGGTCTTGTTATAAATATGCAGCAGAGGAAAAAAAAAATGTACTCAGTTTCATAAGAAAGTAGACATAAAAGTTTCCCGTGAAAGCTTGAGCCGTTGTGGTATATAATACAAACCGAAATTCGATTTCAATTATTCTCAAGTGCAGCTATGCTGTGTCTTTTATTCTCCTATTTGGTAAAATGACAGTCTTGGTCATTGAATATTAATTTTCACCAAAAAAGCATTCCAAACTCTCCTTCAAAGAGGGAATTAAGCTTATTAATTCATTCCTTAACAAGAGGACAAAGTGCATGACTTGCTATATAAGGAACAAGAACTCCTAGGGGCCAAGAAGATTTAATCAAGGATTGAAGGGAAGAAAAAGCGAATGAGCCAGAAGGCAGAAGAATGTGAGGAGGTCACCCAACTTTTCAGGAGAGAGGGGGAGGAAAAAAAAAAAAAATCCTTCCCAGAACTCAGCCAAAGTGAAGCAAGACAATCAGAAGTATAAATTCCTGCTGAGATAAAGGCAAAAACACTGGGTTTCCCTTATAATGCCATTTTAATTTCTGGTAAAATTCCAAAGGAAAGGTTTATATTTCATGATATTGTCAACTTTGCATAAGACTACTTGTGCTAGTCATGACTTACACGGCCTTAGGGACACTATTGATTTTTTTCCCCTCATAAATCTGAAAATCCTCTCTGCCTTCCCAGTAGACCCCTAATATTTATTGGTGTCTATCCTAAAACAACAGTTCAAGGTTGGAGCTATGAAAACTTTGAGGCTCTAATTTACCATAAAGAAAGCCTACTAAAGATTACAGATAATACATAGCACTCAAAGTTTGCCCAAAAAATATTAGAAACATCTCTGCCTAAACACACACACACACTTTTTTTTTCCTAATAAATGTTACTACATAAGATAAGTTACAAAGTGACACATGACACATTCCCCTCCAACAGGTCTATAGAGTGGCATGCCTATTTGACTTATAAATATTCCCTTTCTGTTACTTTACATTCTTTTTTTTTCTTTTTTTTTTTTTCAAGATTTTATTTATTCGACAGAGATAGAGACAGCCAGCGAGAGAGGGAACACAAGCAAGGGGAGTGGGAGAGGAAGAAGCAGGCTCATCGCGGAGGAGCCTGATGTGGGGCTCGATCCCACAACACCGGGATCACGCCCTGAGCCGAAGGCAGACGCTTAACCACTGTGCCACCCAGGCGCCCCTGTTACTTTACATTCTTAAAAATTATTAAAGACCTCAGAGTTTTGGTTTCTGTGTGTTATATCTATGTATGTGTGTGCGTGTGTGTGTATACCATGTATATTTCCCAAATTTATATATAATATGTATTTACCATATTAAAAATTAACTGAAAAATTTTAAAAATATATTTAATTGATTTGATTTAAAAATAACTAATCCACTGCACATTAATACAGATAGCATGGGCATTATGAAAAATAACCATATTTTCAAAACCAAAATATCTAACAGAAAATGGCATTGTTTTAAATTTCTCCAAATATTTTTAATGTCTGGTTTAAGAAAAAGACAGGTGGATTCTCATTTCTGCTTCTTTAGTATAAAATATCATCTGTCATGTAGTCTCTGGCAAACACTATACAGTTAGGAGAAAATGACAATGAAAAAAAGGCAAATAATGCTTTAGTATGATCATGAAAATCGTGTTGATGTCATAGACACTCTGAAAAGGCCTTGGGGACCCCCCAGAGATCCCAGCATCACAATTTAAGACAACTGCTTTAGAATATCATAAAATCATACAGGGATTGAAGCCACATACAGATAACCATTAACAGACTCCTAGCAGATAGCCCTGGTAGTATCCTGTTCAGGTTTCCACATCTATTTCTTCTGAATAAATTTCTAATCAGTTACAGTTCTTCCTTCTTCTGAGGTCATTTAAGCAGAGATACAGCGTCAGCCCCACATGGGAAATCAGAAATGTTGATAGATTTTCTAAGAGATAGGAAATGTCTGAAAAGTAGATTTAGGGACATAAGTTATTTTTCATTAGAATTAATTATCTCTATAATAACAGCAAATCCGAATGTGTTACATAATCCCACATTACCAGGGCCTCAATGACCTCAGGACAGCCATGTTTCCCCTCGGGGAGGTCAAAAAAGATCTATATCTTTAAAGTTTTCAATGTTTTCAATGATATCTTAGTATTGTTAAATTTATGACAGCTTCGGTAACCGGAGGTGGTCATAGACCAGTTTCATATTACTCTTGTTGGATTCAAGTAAGACCTACAAGGTGATGAACAGGCAGTAGTTCCTGAAATTACAGAAGACACTGCTTTTGATGCACAATTGATGTGTGTGGGGCTTTGTAACTGGTTTGGGAGATTTACACCTAACTATTTTAGTGCTTATCCTAGGATTTATAATATGCACACTTAGTTTAACAATGTTTTAAGGTAATCTAAATTTTCATGCTGAATAATAAAAATACCTTTAAAAAAACATATTAATTCTGATTGACTCTCCTTAGCTTACATGCAATTTTTGTCCAGCATTTGTTTTATCAATCTCTGAACCCTACAAATAGATGGTATTATTGATTTATAGAATCAGTATTTTGTTAATATTTACTAATTTATTTTCTCATCATTTCTTCTTATACCTTGGGCTTCCCTTCTAGGACTGTCTTTCTTTTAGAAGTATATCATGCAGAAATCCCTTCAGTCCCGATCTGCTGTGACAAATTCTCCTGGCTTTAATATCTTTATTTAGCTCTCATTCTTGGTAGACGATTTCACTAGGCTTATAAATCTAGTTTGATGTTATTCACAGCCCTCTAAACTTTTTTTCTGTCTTTCTTTGATGCTATGAGAGAGACTTATCAGTCCAATAGTTGTTGTTCATGTAGGAACCTTGTCCCTTCTCTGTGGCTGCTCTCAGAATTTTATTCTTGTCTTTAGAGTTCTACAAATAGGCTTCAATGTATCCTTTTTTTTTTTTTTAAGATTTTATTAATTTATTTGTCAGAGAGAAGGGGGAGGGAGAGAGGATGCACAAGCAGGGGGAGCAGCAGGCAGAGGGAGAAGCAGGCTCCCCCACTGAGCAAGGAGTCTGATACAGGGCTCGATCCCAGTATCCCATGATTATGGGATCATGACCTGAGCCAAAGGTAGATGCTTAACTGACTGAGTCACCCAGACCTCCCAGCTTCAGTGTATCTTAAGCATGGGTTTTCTTTCTATATATCCTGCTTGGGATGTGTTGGTCCTCCTGAATTTAAGAATCTATGCTCTTCATCGATTCTGGAAAATTCTCAGCCACTGTATTTTTAACTATCAGTGTCCCCCATTTTTCCTATTTTCCCCTTCTGGAAATCCAGTTAGATATATGTTAGACCTGTTCACCATATCCTCCACATCTCTTTATCTCTTTTCTATTTTCCTCTTTTTGCTGCAATTCTTTAGATCTTCCAGTTTGTGCTTAATTGTTCAGCTCGTGTAGTGATTTCTAAATTTATTTTTTTTCTTTCCTTTTAATTCCAGTACAGTTGACAGTGTTAAATGAACTTTAGGTGTACAATATGGTGATTCAACAATTCTGTCTACTACTCAGTGCTCATCAAGGTAAGTGTACTCTTGGGCGTCTGGGTGGCACAGCGGTTAAGCATCTGCCTTCGGCTCAGGGAGTGATCCCAGCATTATGGGATCGAGCCCCACATCAGGCTCCTCCGCTATAAGCCTGCTTCTTCCTCTCCCACTCCCCCTGCTTGTGTTCCCTCTCTCGCTGGCTGTCTCTATCTCTGTTGAATAAATAAATAAAATCTTAAAAAAAAAAAAAAAGATGAGTGTACTCTTAAGCTCCTTCACCTGTTTCATTCATCCCCCACATCTACCTCCCCTGTGGTAACCATCTGTTCTCTATAGTTTAGGGTCTGTTTTTTTGGTTTGTCTCTTTGTTTTCCTTTGTTCATTTGTTTTGTTTAATTCCGCATATGAGGGAAATCATATGGTATTTGTCTTTTTCTGACTGACTTGCTTCACTTTGTAGTATGCTCTCTGGCTCCATCCATGTTGTTTCAAATGGCAAGATTTCATTCTTTTTTATGGCTAAACTGATTTTAATTGCTAAAATTTTATTTGTTCTTTTAAAATGCTGTTTTATCATTTGCGATAGTCTCTCGTCCCTTAATTACATTTCAATTCTCTTTTAGTTTAGTAAATATGCTTACTCATTTATGTTCCTACCTGAGGATTCTATGTTTTTGATTCTATCTATGATTCTATTATCTATCTATCTATCTATTCTATCTATTATGATTCTATGTTGCTTTTGTTAATCCTAGACCATGATGGTTTCCTTGTGTGTTTAGTGATTCCGCATACTGAACTAATGGCCATTTTAACTTTATCAAATTATTTAGAATTTGTATTGAGAGTGTGTACCTCTAATGAAGATTTTCATTTGCTTCTATATCAAGAGTAGTTTAAATATTTAGCTCAGAAGTTTTCAGCAAAGAAGTAGTGTAAATGCATGCTGCCAATCCATAAGATGGTCAGCTCATGGTTACAAATACTCCCCCATTTGTCCCCCATTTGCACAGGCCCTGGGTCCTGGGCCTTGGTTCTTCCCCTGACAGAGGTCAGAAATTATCCAGGGGATCCAGAGAGCACAGGAGAGCAGCAGATTCCTGTTCTCACTCAGTCCTTTGACCTTGGAGGATGTCTTCATTTTCAAGTCAGCACAACCATATATTTTAAATGGTTATTAAACATGCTGGATAAAATATTTTAAGTACTTTTAATGAGTGATATTTTTTAGGATATATATAGTCAGTCATATCCTCAGAAATGGATGTTCCTTGGCTTAACGTATATCTGGTAGCATGCTTATCTGGAAAATCTACTGCTAAGGCATGCATCTTTATTTTATTTTATAATATTCAATGACAGTCATATCATTTGCTAAAACATAATGGTTCAAATTCAGAGTTTTTATAACTTATCACTATTTTTTCTATCATTTATTTTAAACTATACGAAAGCTAGAACAACTGCATGGTACTAAACCCAATTAAATGTTGTTTTCCATTTTTGTTAAAAAAAAATCCTAAGACTTAAAATAAATATAACTTCACAAAATTGAAATTTTTGTATTGGCCAGACTCTTTTCAGAACTTAGCATCAGCTTCTAAACAATTCTGAAAATATCTGGAACTCACCTCTGGCTCCTACTGATGCAGACATTAACAGTGAAACAGTTTTTCATGTTCTGTAAGGTTTTCTAATGGAATCTGGATGTAGCCATCAGACAAAACAGACATTAAAGAGAGGGTTGGGTATTCAACCTTTAACCTTTAGCTATTACATATGCCATATGAAACTGCATAGTTCACAATATCAGAAAAATGAAGAAAATAATAATTCAAATAGGAGTCACTTAAGCCAGCTTATTTTTAAAGTACTTTCCAAAAAATAATATTTAAATTATAAGGACTTTGGCTTAATTATTTGCTCACGGTTCTACTCATAAACTAACACTAAAAAATATAAATTGCTACATCTGTAAATGATGAGAATTATAGGAATTTGCCACAAGTAACAACAAAAACTAACAAAACAGACATACAAATCTGGTACTGACTTTTGGGGATGTAGGAACTTGACATTTTAAATAAAAAAAGAAATACCAGGTCATAATTTCATCTGTGGCTCTACTTTAACATAGATATAAGTGGAAACAGCTTTGGGGCCAGTAATTTAAGCATCTCCTATTTTTGAAATTCATGGGCTATGAAAGGATTGCAGAAGAGCCTTTAAATCCCCTCCGCTAGGATTTAAATAGTCACCAATATGAAGCAGCATGGGGGAAGTAATCACAGTATCTTAGGGCTTAATGGAGCTGCAGAGTCCTTCCATATGGGGCAGGAGCTACTAAAAGCAGCCCTTTCCCCATAAGGTGAGATACCAGTATCCTTTATTATAAAAGTGACCTCCTTACAGATCTACCTGGTATCAAAAATCTTCCTGTGGTCAAGTGACATAACATATTTGAAATTACTCTCAAAATCATGATTAGTCATTCGGTACAGTGAGAAGGTAATAGCAAAAGAAACTAAGAGAGGAAGTGGATAAATTATATTTGGGGAGTGATACAGTAATAGTATCTTTCTAAGGCACACAGAAAAAGGAATGTTTCTCCGAGAAGAATTGGGTCCACACAACTTCCCCTCAAAAGCACAAAAAAGCTGGCTGGCACACCCTTCTGAAGTAGACTTTTCAGCAGAAAATTATTGGTAGGAGTATCTGTTGATATCCTGCATATTTCTAAACCTAATGATAAAGCATAAGAATTCACAAAAGGGAAAATCACATTGTTAGCATATTGTGTATTAGAACACATGAAAAACTAGTCACTTGAAACCTTACAAAAGAGATTTAAGGAAAAAATACCCCAATTTTTTAAATTAAAAATAAGACTATTGGTGGTGAGGTTTCTTTTTTTAAACTCTAGTAAAATGATTAGCAAGGTGGGGGCGCCTGGGTGGCTCAGTCGTAAACCCTCTGCCTTCGGCTCAGGGCATGATCCCAGAGTCCTGGGATCGAGCCCCACATCAGGCTCCTCCGCTGGGAGCCTGCTTCTTCCTCTCCCACCCCCCCTGCCTGTGTTTCCTCTCTCGCTGGCTGTCTCTCTGTCAAATAAATAAATAAATAAAATCTTTTAAAAAATGATTAGCAAGGTGAATTTATGGAAAAAGTACCAAACAAGTCATATGTGTGATTTGTCCAAGCAATTCAGTGGTAAGATCAGACCCCATCAGTGCTATGTAAGCCCTGTAACACAGTGATTCAAGGAGAATGGAGTCCGGAGGCAAAATGCCTGGCTTTGAATCCCTGCTCTGCCACTTACGAGATGTGAACCGTACAGTTACTTAACCTCTGTGACTCAGTGGGTAAAATGGGGATAATAATACTACCTAAATTATAGTATTGTTTTAAGGATTAAGTTAGCACATTTTACAAAGTGCCTTTGGCAGTGTCTGGCGCACAGTGAGCTTGAGTAAGCATTTTACCATTTCCATTACGGCAGAGAGAAAAGGAAACCAGATAAAATGCTAACAAACTTGAGTCTTGGTCTCAATATTGTCCTTGCTCAGATAAGAAGCTTAAAAGCAATTCAGTTTCACCTAGGGTGACACTCCTCACTTCACTCGCTACCCTCGCAGGAGTCAGGATCGAGTGATTTCATGTGTACGAGTTACGTCGAAAAGCATCAGGTGTGACCTTTTAGTTCTCTGGAAGAAAAGCACTTAATATCAAGGTACTGTACCATATGAATTCTTATTCTTATATTCCAAAATACATCAAACACTGAAGTCATACACGCTTATCTTCATATTTAATGGTATTTTTGGCTCTGAAGAACATGCCTTAAAACTCAATGCCACTCTAAGTCAATAATATAAGGAGAATTACATACCCATGTATTAACATGCTTCAACTAGTTTGTCATATCTTTAGGTATGACCAGTAATGAAGAATTTTGAATTCTCTCCTGTTTTAATAATTTAAGGTTATCAATTGGAATATCTTTTGTTCTTATATTTCAATGAAGAAAGGTAAAATGATTAGGGCCAATCATAAGGAACATAACAGTAACAGCTAACCATACTGACTCTGTTGGTGTGCACCCAGATCTGCTCAGCACTTGCTCTAGTCCCAGCTGTGGTGTCTTACTGGGAGCATCTGCATCCCCTCTGTGGGCTTTCCCTTGGGGGCAGACCAAAAGGGTCATGAGTAAATACCTCAGGAAGCAGATCTCAGCTAAGGACAAATGTGAGCAGAGGATAAATATTCCTCATCCCTGGGGTCAGGCAACTCTGAGGAATACGCATACTGTTCCCCAGCGGTCAGGAGCAGGACTGAGCTCCAGTTTCCCCAATGGTAACCTGCTTGATAATGCATTCATTCCTCACCAGCTTCCTCCCCTTCTCTGTCTCACTTTCCACTTCCTTACCAGCACTTCCGGGGACCATCCTTGAATCTGCTTGTCTCAGTATTCTGAAGAAACCCCGATAAGAAACTAACATTTACAGTGAAGCGACTATGTACAAGCACCCTAAGGACTTCATATGCTGGTTTTCCTCCTCGGTGCACCTGCCTTTCCAGTGTCCTCTGCAGACCTCTCTTCTGCCTGACCTCTAAATGTTGGTACAGCATGGGACTCATCTGGGATGTCGTCTCTTTTTCATTTCCATTCTCTGTCTAAATGGTGTTACCTACCCACAGTGTTTACAAATCAATGACTCTAAAATTTCTGTCTTCAGCACTGACTGGTCCCTTAGACTCCAGATTCGTATCTTCAGGTGCTGTTTAACATTCTCACCTAAATGTTAACAAGGCCAAAACAGAACTCCTGATATCTCGTCCAAAACCTGCTTATCCTCCATCCTGCCCAACTCAGGAAATGGTGTCACCACCCATCAGTTGCTCAAGTTAAGAACCTAGGATTTGGGACATCTGGGTGGCTCAGTTGGTTAAGCATCTGCCTTTGGTTCAGGTCATGATCTTGGGGTCCTGGGATTGAGTCCTGTGTCAGGCTCTCTGCTGAGCAGGGAGTTTGCTTCATCCTCTCTCTCTGCCACTCCCCCTACTTGTGCTCACTCTCTCCCCCACCATTCTCTGTCAAATAAATACATAAAATCTTTAAAAAAAGAAAAAAAGAACATAGGATTTGTTCTTGATTCTTCCCATCCTTTCATTCCCTGCATCTAATCCATTAGCACGTTGTACCAACTTTACCTTGGAAAGATTATAAACTACCCATTTGTCCCCACATCTAGAACTACCACCTCATCTAAGCATATTTCTCTGGGCAATCGCAGTGGAATCCCACAAGTCTTCCTTCTATGTGCCATTGTCCACAGACTACCTCAAAAAACCATTTTTTAAAAATATGAAGTAAGCCATGGTGTTCCCTTCGCTATACCTTTCAATGTCTTCCTTAATACTTACAAATAAAACCCAAACTCCTTGTCCTGGCTTACAAGGCTCCACAATTTCTTTTTCTTTTTTTTTTTTTTTAAGATTTTTATTTATTTAATGTGACAGACAGCCAGCAAGAGAGGGAACACAGCAGGGGAGTGGGAGAAGAAGAAGCAGGCCCCCAGCGGAGGAAGGCTCCACAATTCCTAATCCTTTCCTTCTCCTTTGCCTTGTCCTTAAATCATATGTTCATGTCTCACTGGCTTTTTTTCTGTTTCTTGAACATAGCAAATTTGTTCTTGCCCCAGCGCTTTTACCCTATCTGCTTCTTTTGCCTTGAATGTTCTTTTCTGAGATCTTTGTATGGTTACTCCTTCTAATTCAAGTCTCAGCTTAAATATATTCTCTTTATAAAGAACTTTAAAAACTATCTAACCCAATATAGTACCCGGTCACTATTTTATCGCAGTAGCTACCACTGCTTTTTAAATGCTTATTATCTTTTGTATAGTTTATCTTCCTCTGGGAAGTCAATAGGATTTTTGTCTCATGGGGCATCCCTAGAATCTAGAACATAAACTGACACCTGGCAGGCCTGTAGTAAATTTTGTTGAGTGAAATAAATGGCAGGAACTATCATCATCCCCATTTTGAAGGTGGTGAAACTGAGACTGCAGGTAGTCATACGACCTGCTCAGGCCAATAGAGGCAGAGATTGTTACATAAATCAAATAAGTCCAACCCAGAGCTTATACTTTTAACCATTATACCAAATTTCCTCTATATCTGGAGGGCGGGGGTGGGTAAGGAAATATGAATTTGAAAACAAAAACAAAAAACCTTAGTCCAAGAATTTAGTGCACCCATTTTTACAGAGTGCCTGTTTTTAAGACTCAGCATGTTTGAATTATTCTGAGACTTATAAAGCAGCCATAGCTCTTAAGAAATAATCTTAATCTTTATGCTATGTGGGTATACTAGGAAGAAAGAAAAGGAAAGCTATCTTAGTTCTCATCCTCTACACAAGTCTACTAAGAGATATCCAACAGTTTAAACAACAGGATACAATTTCAGACCATTTCTCACAGGAAAACTAAAAGACTCCAGGTTATAATACAACATAATTCATTTTACATGGAAACCATTAGAAGAACAGTCATGTTCAGTAATACTTCCTTTATGAGAATGAAACTGCATTTAACACATATGTATATAATTTGGAATCAGAATCAGAATGGTCTACACACCAAGGGATAGGAATAGATATATATATTGTGTGAAAAGCTGAATAGCATCAAAATAGAAATACTCATAAAAATGTATATGAAGAAACTCAGCTAAAATTACCCAGTGGACAAGAAACATTTAAAGCAAAGTCTTCTAAAATTATTTTGATATGTATTTATAATGAGATTCTGGCATGTTGGATAACAAATTCCGTCCAAGCTTTCTAAGAAACAATATATTTAATCACCTTAAAGGAGAAATTTGAGGAATAAAGAATATCAAATCTTCACCAGGAGGAGGTAAACATATTCTTATAATTCTTGTAATAATAATATCAAAAGGAATATTAGCTTTCATGCTAGATTCCAAAAACAGTGACTTGCAATGGCATTGTTTAGTCAATGTTTTATCTCTTCTGCCCTCTTTCCTAGCCCCTTAATCTTAATTTCCAATGAATAGGGCTGCAAAACATCATACTCAAACACACACACACATACACACCGTGAATATATATCACAGTCTTTTGTGGCTCCATACAATTTCAGGATTGTTTGTTCTAGGTCTGTGAAAAATGCTGTTGGTATTTTGATAGGGACTGCATTAAATCCGTAGATTGCATTGGGTAGTATAGATATTTTAACAATATTTGTTCTTCTAGTCCATGAGCATGGAATATCTTTCCATTTATTTGTGTTGTCTTCAATTTCTTTCATCAACATTTTATAGTTATCAGAATACAGTTCTTTCTTTCATCCCCTTGATAAAGTTTATTCCTAGATATTTTATTATTTTCGGTTCAGTTGTAAATGAGATTGTTTTCTTAATTTCCTTTTCTGCTGCTTCATAATTAGTAATGTGTAAAACTACTGAATCACTATGTTGTACATTTGAAACTAATATAACACTGTATATTAACTATACTGGAATTAATACACACACACACACACACACACGAGAACAAATTTAATGTATGTAAGCCCTGCTCCTGGAGAAGAAACCAAGGCCCAGCTAATGAGTGCCAGGACAGACATCACAACCCAGAACCTCTGATTCTCAGTTCAGCAGTCTTTCCTTCTTATCACAGTCACCACACAAAGAAGGTGCCACACAAGTACATATTCTTTGTGCCATTTTCCTTATTCTGCCTTGCTTTGGATGTCCATGGCAATAGGAATGTCAAAAAAATTTGAGTTTAAGCCACTTAAAAAAGTATGAAATGCTGAGAATTAAAAGGAAGGTGCTTGGGTTATGATTTTAACCTACAAGGTGGTCATATAAGGCAACACTCCCACCAACTATCACTGGTGGCTGCTGTCAGAGACCAAAGTCAGACTAATATAAGCTGACAAGTCATTTCCTATTATCTCAGGTTCTTATTAATATCATTTGATCTGATATAAAATACCTATCTTTCCTCTGCAGATCATAGAGTCAGATATTATCACTCAAAGAGATGGTTATGCAGAAAGTGCTAGTCAGAGGGACAGAAAAGATGTTGGCATCAGCAAACCAACTCAACTCAGATGCATGAGGATCACGCGCTCTACAGTCTGACTGACAGGAACACCGGGAAGAATGACAAAGGAGGTGAGCAGGAATAATGTTTCCTATGTGTAATTTCTGCATGGTCAACTCACATACCTGTCAAGAAATTATATATCATTTATATACTGAAGCTATTTCTATCATCACCTTTGCTTTAAGAGGAAATATGAGAGTTTAGGTTAAAGATTATATGCATATAATACACAACTTCTAGTTTACTCATAAGCTTGTTATATAATTTTTGGTATCTTTAAAAGAAATTTATTGACTTTGATGTTTCACTAGCTTTCAGAACCAATATGGCTTCCTAAATGGCAACTGGATTCTACCTGAGCTGATAAGAAAATGTAAGATTGATGAGAAAACACAGGGGTTGATATCAGCTGCACCAGATGTATTTCAATAAAAGAGCAAATAAAAAACTGATTGTCCAACAAACATACACTGAATGCCTACTGTGTGAAAAGCACAGAAGTTCCAGTGATAAAACACTATCCACAAGTTTTACAATCTGCTTATGATGATTAACCTTAACACAGGGGAAGAGATAAAGGCCTTAAGTGAATTATTATAGACAATGCATTAAGTACTGAGGAAGAAGCAGTTAATTTTAATTAGAGGAGAAAGCAAGGGAAACTTCATAGAAGAGATGACATCTATTTTGAGACTAAAGGACAAAGGAGAGTTTGAAGAGGTGTGGGCGGGGAAACAGAGAAAGTCAAATGTGGTGAGCTCCTTCGTGCCACATGCTGTGCTAGAAAACTAATCTAGATGATCCCAATTAATCCACCAATAATACTACTGTCACAGACTCCATTATTGTTCCCAATTATTCACCCTCATCCTTTTATCTTTTTCCCCGATGCATTTCCTTCCATTAGGGGTGGATTTTACTTCCCTACCCAGTGATGTGACATCCACAGGGCAAAATGGTGCAAAGACTTGAATCGTACTTGCACAGTTGGACAATTGGACTTTTTACCATCCCCATGAGAAAAACAATCCTTGCATCTCACTGATCCCCCAAAGTAAGGGAGACCCGTAGAGAAATCCTACACTGACCTCAGCACCTGGAGGTGAGACCAGCTAATCCATAGATGCATGAGAAGTAAACGTTCATTTTATGCCATGGAGTTTTTGTGGTTGTTGGTTACATTACTGCGACAATAGCTAATCGATACGCCAGTACACAGTTAGGAGCTACGTCCCACAGGGGAGAATTTGTTTGCCCAAGGTTACCTACTTAGTAGGAGAAAGAGCCCAGTTTGGAATTCTGGTGTGTCACAGACATAAATTTACATTCTTTATATCATAGTGACCCTTAATAAAAGGGGAGAATTAGACAGATTGATACTGCAAGGTTAGGGCAATAGAGGTAGGAAGAAAAAGCCGACTTTGGTTGAAATTGTCTAAGATGGTCATGGGGTTATTAGGAAGATAACTTTGGTCTAAATTTAGGAGAGTTTTGAATGTCAAGCTTAGAAATTTCAACGCTTACTTTAAGGACATGAAAAGCCATCAAAATATTTTGAATAGGGAAGCAACCTTCTAAAGTAAGGCAATTCAGGAAGCTCCATTAAATCCATACATTTAGTGGGATCACTCACAGGCTTTTGCAGTCATCTAGGCAGTCAAACAATAGACACTAAATAATTATTTCTCATGTTTACTCCAAGATTAATTGTGCTTGCCCCAAGAGACACTCCTTATAGAACCGAAAGATATACTTCTATTTTAAACACATCTTCTAGATTGATCTAAATGTACATATTCTCCACGAGTTTTAACTTTCAATTTATTTCAGCATATCTTTCATCTACTATTTATCAATTCGTTATGTGTATATGCAGATGCATCCAGAAATTTGTAAATGTGGTTAAAAGAAGTTGCTTGGCAGCTGGGAAATGAATCAGTCTAAAAAAACATAAATCTACTGCCTTTAGGCTAAAACACTAACTAAAGGAGGAAATGACTATGATATGACAACTGTATCAACTAAAACAGCAAATTACTCATGATGAATGTTCAGTGTCTGCGCTGGTGGGAGACCTTCCCCAAACCAACTGTGCCAAGGGCTTACCAAGAAGAAATATGTATTTTTTAATNGGGGGGGGGCACCTGGGTGGCACAGCGGTTAAGTGTCTGCCTTCGGCTCAGGGCATGATCCCGGCATTACGGGATCGAGCCCCACATCAGGCTCCTCTGCTATGAGCCTGCTTCTTCCTCTCCCACTCCCCCCTGCTTGTGTTCCCTCTCTCACTGGCTGTCTCTATCTCTGTTGAATAAATAAATAAAATCTTTTAAAAAAAAAAAGAAGAAATATGTATTTTTTAATTTACTTACTTCCTTTAACAAAAAGTAATTTACTCAATTTACTCAAAGCATAACTACATATGATATACTAACCAAATCGATTAGAATTACTGCAATTTAGTATAAAGATCAATTAGGTATATTTATAATAATATAAAGTTGGTGGTTTTTACCAAAGCCTAAGACTTACAAGTATCAAATTATTATACCTATTGTATACTCATCACTAGATAGAAGAAAAAATATCAACAAAAAGGATATGTGGGCAAAAGGGGGCTCTGAAATGAGATTTTCAAGTAGGCAGAAGAGCTTGTTTTTCCTTGGATATGTAATAAATACTCAGATTCAGACATAAAGTAACTATCTACTTTTTTAAAGTGTGAAACATATGAGAATTCTAGACAAGAGGCTATCATTTCCTCTTTATATTTTTTATTTAAAGAAAACAAAGACAAAAAGAATGAATAAATCTAGATAAAAGAAACCTGTGTTAGAGCTGAACTTTCTTTTTCTGTGGTGAGACTGTGTCCTTACAGAGAATTATATTACTTATTCTATCATTTTCTGGAAAAGTTTCCAAACAGTACAATTTTGTTTCTCGTAATGATTTCTTAGAAACTCAAGTATCAAGGATGACTGTTTCAGGCTGCTCTGATTCTCTGATTATTTAAATACCTAAACAAGGTTTCCCATCCAGGAAACCATGATTTGTGTTGAATGAGAAGCCAGATTCCATGAATTATAGGATCTGCAGCAACTTCCATCAGCCTCAAAGGCAGAGACCAGTTGGATTTCTGGGAGCAAACTGTATGTGAGTGTTGCGGCTTCTGTACCACTGGATGAGGGGGAGGCTAAAAAACATCTACTCACCGACCAGCTTCTCTCTCTGCCTCAGTCTTACAACACTGATGTCCGAACCACATATACTACAGTGTTTCTTCTAATACTGTGTCCTCATGTAATGTTGACATATTAATATATACACATATGTATAAATTCACATATATGTGTGTATATATGTGCATGCTTTTGTGTGTGCTTTTTTTTTTTTTTTTGAAAGGCACTATTTTGGACTATGTATTTAGGGAGAATAATTATCCTTCCTGCTTTGTCCATCACTCTACTTTCTCATCTGGCTCCAACTAGCTTCAGCTAAGTCCGCAGTTAATTCCAGAGGTCAAAAGCCATGAAAGCACCTTTGTAATTCTCAGGCCCCTGGCTTTCTAGGAGCCCAGGCAAGTAACTGAAAATCACCTCCCAATATCCCAGTGACTCAAGGGTCAGTTCTCCTACCTGTCTTCCATCTTTCCCCCACCTCCCCAAAGCCCTACTTCCTTATCCTCTTGTTGGTCATCTTAAATCTTGAGGGAAATGAAAATTTAATCCTCTCTCTGCAAAAGGTTAGGCACTCCTCAGTTAACGAATAGCTATCCCTTAAGGGTGTTTGGAAATGTTCCACGAAAAACCACATGAAAGGTATTCAATACAGCAATCTGCTAATAACTTAGAGATTAGAAAATGAAAATAAAATATAGCATTTTATAAGGTTTTTAAGTGACTACTTTAAGACCTAATACTTCAGTTTTTTAAAGGAAAGAAATATTTGAAGTTCATTAAGATTTACTCCTACAACCCACATCCAGTTTCACCTCCATTCCCCCTCACCCACACACACAAACAGCCCTTAAGAGAAGGGACAGACCAAAAGATAGACACATTCTGAATAACTTGCTGATGACTGTGAAAGAAACAAACATATCAATTATGCAAAGAACTCTAACATTCCAAAACAAAACAGAACAAAAGCATAGTATAATTTCTTTCCTGTATTTCAAATTTTACAGTACTTTAATTTGTTTACAGTACTTTTATTAAAATAACTATTTTTATTCAGCATAGAAAGTAGAGCTTTCATAGGCAGGTTAGTTTACATAAAATGAGGATTTCTAGAGTCGGTGCTTATAACAATACTCAACGTTATCTTTTTGTTTTAAATTTTAAAAATAAATTACAGGTTTTCATTTCTTAAGGCTGTCAGTTGACACTCAAGATTAAACGTGGTTTTAGGACATTTTGCAAATTTCTCTTCAGAAGCCAGAAGAGAAAAGGCTTCACCTGCTTCTCTAAAAAACAAAGCCAATTAATATGCCAGGTTCCTTCCCCCCCACCGAATACAATGGAGCACGTGCAGCAGAGCTAAGAAGCTGCTCCAGCCCATCAGCATATTATAATGCTTCCGACAGCCTCACACATGGCCTCACCAACATCATACTGTTTCAATTACACATTTTTTTTACCCACTTCACATGTGAAGCCACCTTCACTTCTATCTCACCTCGAGCTGCTGTATTAAATTTAACTACATTTTTCCAACTATAGATGGATTTTCTGCCAAGTCAGAAACTGAAAAAAATCACGAACATTGTATTGTTCCAGTCCACAAAAGAAAGAGGAAAAGGTGGGAGGGGAAAGAACCGTGGTGGGTTTTAAAGAAACAAATAATCCCTCTCCACAAAAGCCTGACCCTCTGAACCAATGGCAGAAAGAATTAAGAATCCACTGCAGCACAGGATGGGGTCCCTCTGCCAATGAAATGGAAATGGTCTTTTCAAGAAATGCTGGAGCCTGCTCACTCCCCTGTGATCAGCCTACCCGTTCTGCTCCACCTTGCAAGGGTAATGAAGCAAGGTCTTTGATTTTGTCAGCGAACTATTGGGAAAAAAAAAAAAAAGACAAAATAAAGGATGGGCCTGAAAAGATGAACTTTAATTTAGCAAACACCATAGAGACATGTCCCAAGACAACTGCCACCTCACGTAAAAAATGTCTTCTGTTTAGATCATGAAGAGAAATTTCAATACAGTAAAGTAAAATCATTCCAAAAGAGCACGACTCTTATGATGCAGCTGTTTTTCTTTGGAAAAACTCTAAGCAGACTAAAGGAAAACTCCCTCATCTCACCGCAGAGTCCACCTTTCAGAAATAATTAAAATTGCATGAATATGTAGTGTTCAGAGAGCTGAGTTATGAGAGCGAGTTTTCATAGCAACAGAGCAAGCTGGAAATCAGAATGTAACAGATTTCTTGGTGTTTGGATGATTTATGAAAGCTTCACATTACCTTCCTCTCAAATTGACATTTCATCCTGATTGGTTAAGTATCACTTTTCTGCTCTAGCAGCAAAAGGATCCTGAATAATACAGTTGCAGTTGGATTGTCTTTAAGTGAATTCCAAGTTTTGTGATTTCTGTGTTTTCTCACCTTCAGTTCATGTTTAACTTAAAAACGACAACAAAACTAGTTCCCTTTTGTCTCACAGACCCTAAGCCTTACTTTTAAAATCTGTAAAAACTAGAAATCCTGCCTTGTTCTGGTTCTCCTAAGGCTCAGAAAGCTTGACAATGTCTGAGCAGATGGGACAATTGGAAAGAGGGCCACATTTTTTTCTCCAGAGGTTCTGGACATTTCGGTGCAACTTTACATCCCAACAGGATGTTTGCTCACATCTAGGTTGGAAGGATGTGAGCAGATCAAAAAGCACAATCTTAGCCCTATTGCTAACATGATCAGTCTATAATTTGAGAATACAATCTACCNTCTACCGCTGACTATATAACATTTCCTTTTTTAAAAAAATCAATGCCAAAGGTATTTACAAATAATAACATTTCTAATAACTGAAGCCTTATAACATTTCTAATAACTGAAGCCTTCAAATAGAGAAATTTTCAAATCATCCTAGATTTTANCTACCGCTGACTATATAATGTTTCCTTTTTTAAAAAAATCAATGCCAAAGGTATTTACAAATAATAACATTTCTAATAACTGAAGCCTTATAACATTTCTAATAACTGAAGACTTCAAATAGAGAAATTTTCAAATCATCCTAGATTTTAATCAGAGTTTTGTCACACACCACAAACACACTATGTATTTGGTAAGAGTTTACTATGGACAATCATATGCTAGATTCTGAACTTCAAAGGAAAGCAAAACCAAACTGTGGTCCCTGGGAAAACCGACAGTAATCAAATAATCAGATGAAGGTAGAAATTGCATATGTAATAAAAACAACAAAGGAGAGAGAGATACACAGGGCTTATGAGATCCTTCCATGAAAAGATTTGACCCTAGTCAAGGAGGTCTTGAAAGAAGATTGGGTTGACCTGAAAAATAAGTAGGAGTTGACAAGACAGTGAGGGGAAAGAAGAGCATTTCAGAAGAGGGGATACCATGTGCAAAGGACCTACAATGGGAAGGAACATGATGAACACTAAGAAGAGGATACTTTTTTTTTTTTTTTTAAATCCAACATGTCTAGAGGAAAAGAGTGAACAAGGTGGAAGATAAGACCAGCAAGACAGTGGAAAGCCACATCTTGAAGGCCATGTTTAAGGGTAGGACACAGACATGATAATAAGAATACCTTTAAAGGCCATATTGAGAGTTTTTGCTGGGGGTGACAAACAACTGATGTACTACAAAGATGACTCTGGCCTTGGTGAGGTGACTACACGGGCAGCTGAGCTGGGGGCTCTTTGCATGCAGCAGGTTGAGCAGCAAGGGTGAGAAGTATACACGGTGAGCTCAGGGTCTGGCCCACTGCAGTAGAGCCATACATGTGGCCTCACTCCTGTAGACATTCCTCCCCTCTCCTCCACTGCCTGAATACTCTTCTTAAAGCACAACGCTGACTGTGTAATTTTCCTATTTCTGTCCCTTTGCCATACTTTCAAAGCAACACGTTCAGTCTATGCTGGCACTCAAGGGCTGATAACGTGACTTCGACCTACTTTTTAGCTCACATCTCTCCTTTCTATTTGTCCAAGTTCTTCTCTAGCCGAAGTGGTTTACTTATCTCCTTGGTTTTATTTGTGCCCTTGGACCCACTTGGGATAACCTTTGTCTCCTGCTGCGTGGCCTCTCTTTACACTTGTGTTCTGGCCTGAATTAACCTCCTACACCTTTGTCCTTACTTTCTAAATTCTGCCCATCCTTTCCCATCCAGATTAAATACCTTCCTTAAGAATTTCCAGGCCACTACAGTCCAATACAGATCACTCAACTTCTTCCACGCGCATTTCACATCATCTGGAAATTAATCATGACTCGTTCTGCTATATCAATTATTAAATGATATGAGTATTGTCTTTAGCTTTTCATATGTATATGTTTTATCTCCATTTAGTTAAGAAGGTGCTGGGGGCAAGGAACATGCCATGTATTTCTTTCTTTCTTAGGACCTGCACAATGCTTTGTATATCTGTAGGTTTTCAGTGGATAAGGATGGCTTAAAAGTTTGCTCTGAGATATGTTTTACCTTTACCTATGTCAGTAGGGAGGAGTTTTGGAGGTCTACACATACTCTAATCAGATGTGTAAAATTCACATGTGGCAAAATTTCCAGAGTAAAACCAACCATGACTCTCCAATAACAGTGGTTTCACCAATAAACAACAACAAAAAAGGTTTTGCAGTCACAAATAATATGGATTAAAATCCTGGCTCAGCCACTTATAAGCGCTCTTTAACCAGTTCCTCATCTAAGATTCTGTCTTCATCTAAAAGATGGGGGATAGCCATAGCTACCCGGCATACTTTATGTAAAGATGTAAGTCTCAGCACTTAGAAAGCTGTGTGGTCATTACTGTTCCAAAAAAAAAAAAAAAAGTGAATACTTTCTCCTCAACTCTTTTCATCACCTCTAATCTATGCACGTAAATGCATTTCACGTGCAAGTTCAGACAAGTGCTCGAACACACACTTCTTTTAGTCCTTCCTTTAGTCTCATTTTGTAACTGCACTGACTTCTCAAATCTATTATCTTTTTCTTTTTTTTCTTTTCTCTCTTTCTTTTCTCCTTTCTCTCTCTTTTTATTTGATGAATACCTAACAATAAGACTTTGGAAATCACAATTGGAAAAATACAGCCACCACTGACAACCTTTTCAATATACGGTTACATTATTGAATGTAAACAGGAAGGGTAAGAACTTCTACAAAATTCCCTTTTCTATTGTCCAGTAAGCAAACACCTCTGTACTGAGCCATTAATCCCTCTATTGTATTCTCTTCCCCAAAGTCAAATTGAGTAAGATTAGAAAGCAAGAGGAAAAAACAAAAAACAGTTGAGAGATTAGGAGACAGTGACAATTCAAACTCACAAAAAGTTTCTGAATGCCCAAGAAAAAAGAAAAGGTTGGCCTTTCTTGTTAAAATCTTTTTGAATCNCCTTAAAATCTTTTTGAATCCGTGCAAAGTCTGAAACCATCATGTGATGTTTATTTGTAACTTTTGTGTACTGAGGTGTGGTAAAATAGTCAAATCAAGATTGGCCCCATTTGATATTAGCTTCTCTTTTTAGATCTGAAATATTTAATGTCACATGAAAACAAGCAAGCACTGCTATGTGGCTGCTTACCAATCTATTAATTTGTTTTAAATAACACATAATAATTTTTATGGATCACTGGCATTCAGCCACATAATTTCCATTAAAAAGAATTTGGAAGTGTAGGAATGAAATCAATGTGTACTTCCAACCCAAAGAGATAGACATTTGACTAATTTATGTGATTCTAACCTGGGGGCATATTAAAAAAATAAAACCCTCAAAATTTTAGCAAAATAGACCCAACCTTAAAAAGGTACATGTGAAATTTCCCTGAATCTATTAGTCTTTCATTATTATTGTTATTTTAAAGAATTCTCTAGTTTCATTAAACTTTTGACATGAAAAAGTGAGTGTTTCAAACAGATGGAAGAGGTCTGGGCAGCACTTAAGTAGCTGACTAAAGGTGGCTTAGCTAGCTCCAAAGTGATTCCTATTAGAATGAAAAATAAATAGACTAAGTGCCAAACTCAAAAACTATTCTCTTACAGAGATAAACTGTAAGTGCTCTACAGAAAGTGAAAACAGCTCTCCAGGGAATGCTTGGGATTCAGGCAAAAGAACAATGCAACTGTTTCAGTAAGTCAAGTGGAAATACCTGGGGGAGGGGAGGAGTTTAGGAGTTACCAGAAAGGGACAGAAGACTTGCCAGAGAGCAAGGCTAGAGCTACGGACCCCACTTAGTTCACTGACCATGCAGACAAACACTAGGTCAGTTCTGAAAGGGAAATGAAGGAACCTCATGATGGATATGGACCCCATTTGTAACAAGGAGGCTAATTATACTTGTTAAATCTCTGGCAATATACCTAGTGTTTGGGATTAATAACATCTTTCAATGTTTCAAGAAAAATGAGTTTCTTCAACATGACTAATAATTCATACTCTCTGCTTTTACAAAACCTATATAATAATTAACCTGGGTGTTTCTAACTTCTTCAACAACACTGAAAATTATTCCTCGAGAACTACAGAACGAAGATGAAGACATGATCCATTCCTCCTTTCTTTCAGTTAAAAAAAAAAAAAAGCTGAAATTGATGTCAAAAGGATTGTCTAGGACTTGTAATTATGCTTTAGCAAGAGACTCCAATAAATCAAAGATGGTGTCTACTCCGAACAAACATCCAGGAAGAAAACTTGTGACCCACTCTAGAGAAACCTGAGCAACTTTCTCAAGTCTTAGAGTACAAACAAGTCTCCGCTTGAATTTATAACCTGGTATGAAAACTGGGTATAATTTAGGAAAAGATAAAAATGATTGCAAGCTCTCTCTCAATTTTAACTCCAATACACTTGGTAGGAAAGTCTCTCCATTTGGGAGATGCTAATATGGAACCCTCTCAGACAGATGGCAGAAGATGATCAACAATGGGAATGTGAGCCCTTAGAAGAGGAGTCTATGAGGACCCTACTTTTAGAAATAACTGTATGCTTAGATGTGGAGTCAGAAAGTGGATTATAAAACTATATATAAAACTATAATCAGTTGCACTGTATGGACAAAACAATACACACAATGGTAGTGAGGAGAGAGTGTTTCTGAATCATGATAAAAGACACCTTAACCTTTAAATTTTCCCTGAAGGAAGTCTCAGTCAATAACATGTAAAAATCTGAAACTTGAGCTACTCTTNATAGAACACAAAATGGTAGTGAGGAGAGAGTGTTTCTGAATCATGATAAAAGACACCTTAACCTTTAAATTTTCCCTGAAGGAAGTCTCAGTCAATAACATGTAAAAATCTGAAACTTGAGCTACTCTTCTATGAGTATTTATTGAAGCAATAACTATTTTAGGAATTCTACATATATGGCAATGAGCCTCATGCTTATCTGTTTTCCCCGTTATACAGGATGAAATTGCAAACCAAATATTTACTGCACCCTTACTGTAAACTTGATTTTTTAAATGCTATTCAAGGCATTAAACTTTATGTTTTACAAGTTCAGTTAAGGGAGTTTACTGAAGATTTATTGACTGTCACCAGCCCAAGATCGAGCAGATAAAATGGCAATACATGTTCAGATGGGCCGGGCTTCATCCCTAGCCCTAACACATGCTGTGTTTTCCTATTGATTGTGGTATCCATTTTTTATCAACTAAATATAGCTGAAGCCTCTGGTTAGGCCATTCCAGGTCTTCTCTACTTCCGCATTCTCAGAGGTATTGAAGGGAGTTTCCCTCATCAAGTCCTAAATCTTCTTCAGACTGCTGCTGTCCCTAGATTTGTCCTATACTAAGTTTCTTTAAGATCCAATATCACTCAGCTGAGTAAAGAGTTATTTCTAACTCTGCCTGGCATGAAGAAATATGTAAATGAACATAAATATCACTGATCAGTTAGGAAATGTGTTTAAAAACATGAAATTAATATTCTTACTTAAAAGGTGAATTTTTAGACTATAACATATTTATGAATATGTGAAAATTTCACATTTATCCAACTTCAGAAAAAGAGGTGTTAGACTTGAGTGAATTTACCAGAAAACTGGGTTTTACAAGCTAAAGGTCGAAACTTCTAATTGCCAGAATCACTTTAGAGCAACATAATCCTAAAAGATACTATACTTATTTCTGTTAAATAATCAGAGTGTAATGTATATTATATATTAATAATGGACTCAATAAGTATCATAGTATGGTTTTTCAGTTTTTTGGTTACTTCCTTTGGGATCCAAACACCAGCTCACCTCTAGCTGCAGGCAGTCACCCTTTACTAACAACACTCTTTTCCCTATTTATTGCTTCTAATTTGTGGTAGGTTGAGAAATTTGATGCCAAGCCTATTTAATTTGAATCTAAATACATATAAATTAAATCAGAATAGTAGCCTGAGGCAACCTCTAAGGAGGAGACTCTGAGAGTTTAGAGAATATTTGCTTTTAGACACCCAGATACCCTCTTTACTTCATGTATGAGTGTGTGTGTGCATGACACAGAGACTGAGAGACAAAAAGAGATTGAGCGTGCGTATGTGTGAGACAGTGTGCACGAACATGTATCCTAGAACCACGGGTAGAAGACTTTGCTCAAGCCACAGACTTCATGCTCCTCTCTAGGAATTTCTTTTAGAACAAAAAAACAAAAACTCTAAAGTTAGAACTTATTCCGTAAAAGTATCTTTTTTTTTTTCAGTATTTTGATCCATATCCCCCCATTTAGCCCTTTCTTTTAAAGACACAGAACCCAGAAATACATTTTTAAGTAAAAAATGCATTCTAAGTGTTATTATACCTAGAGACAAGTCTTAAAAAACTGATTTGAGGCTCTACATTTCTCTATATAACCTTGGTTAGGACTGATGTAGGCATCTGCCTTTGCCCATTCCTTCTTAGGATGGATTTGCATGCTAACAACAAGTTGTCTTGATGTTTGAAGTTGAAGACTTGGCCATAAAACAAAGTAAAAATAGACTGCTCGTAGGAGCCCCATGTTCTAACCAACAATGCAAAATCTTTCTCAGCCAATCCAGATGATCACTGGATAAGAAATGGCCATCATAAACGGTTCTGCAGGAAAGCCCTGAACTGAAAAATAACAATATATAATACCTTGACATATATCGCTAATTAGCAATGGGCTCATAGGCAATCTCCTAACAATCTGTTTCCATGTTCTTATTTATAAAATTCAGATAATAGCAAATAGGGAGTTATCAAGAATCAGCAAACTATAGTCCCCAGGCCAAATCTGCTTGCCACATGTTTTTGTTAAATAAAGTTTTATTGGAAAACAGACACATCCCTTCATTTATATTGTCTTTGGCTTCTTTCACACTACAGGGGACAGAGCTGAATGAGCTACAACAGAAACTGAATGGTTCACGAAGCCAAATATGTTTACTATCTGGCCCTTTACAGAAAAAAAAGTTGTCCACCTCTGGTATATATTACACTACAAGGTTGTCAGGAAGATGAAATGTCATAATACAGGAAAGAGACTGAATTGCTACTGCTAGGTAATATTGATATGCTTAGTGAGTTTCAGGTACTGTGGTAAATGTCATACATGTCATCTCATTTAATCCTCTGAACAATGCTAATGTGTTTATTTTATAGATGAGGAAATTAAAGTCCAGAGCTCAGTAATTTCCCAAGCATAGACAACTGGTTACATGAAAAGGCAAGGCTCAAACCAACGTTTCCAGATCTAGAGAGTTCTTTACCATTAGGCTATACTGCCCTCATATAACTAGAAATTTCTAATCATTAGACATATGAGCATTTCTATTCATTCCAATGCTATTAGCATTGTTTAAATGTAGAATCTAAGGTAATACATAACTGAATATGTGCTCTATGTGTGAACTGCTAATGACAGAGAAGCTCATCTTTCTCTTGTGTGGGTCCATGACTTGTTTAAACAAATAATTCAGATGACCTTCTTCCCTATCATATTTACATATATGTGGTTTGTTTACAAGTTTCTAGTCAAAGTAAAAATGTGCCTGCTGAGTCTGAACAGGATACTGGTAGAAGTAAGGAATCCACTCTGATCTTTGTGCCTGTGGTGAGTGAGCTTCATGGAGGAAGCAAACTCTCGTCCTGGAAGGGGCTCAGCACTGAAAGCTACAATAAAACTAAAACTCAAGACAGCTCTAAGGAGGCAAGACAGAAGTGATACCTTTTCTCTACCTAATCAAAACACAGTCCCAGCCTTTAGACCTTCAGAAAGAAAACTGAGGCTCTCCCGTGGAAATGTTAAGATGTAATATATGTAAAAAACAAAAACAACAACAACAAAAAAGAATTCTATCCAAATTTTTTTCATATTTAGAACCAGTATACCGTGGTTCTAATGCAGTGAACTTCAACAAAATTCCTGGAGCCTGTCCCTATGGGTCTCCTGGGTGAGGGGTAGTCTTTTGCTCTCAGTGCTCTTCCATGAAACCTTCTGGACCCTGCAAAGATCAGGAAGCTCACTCCACGTGGTGGCCACCTCAGTCTTTTAGAGGCTGATTGGAATTACACTCAATTCTACATTGTCACATGTTTCAAGCAGAGAAGAATAAACAAATGTATAAAATCTTGCATCTTCCTCCTCTTTCACTCTTGCCAACCCTGTCCATCCTATCAACTGGGAGAAAAAGAATAAAAAGGAAAGAGGGAAAGAAAAAAGGAGATTTTGTACTTTAGATCTAAATTTTAGCTCCTAGATTTCTGCATCCTACTTTGTAAACTCCCTATGTAGGGTATCACGTTTTTATTCTCTTTATTTCAGGCAAACAGCTTTTCCACTGCAGCACCAAATAAGTTAAAATTAGAATGAAACCTGAATTGAAAGAGGAACCTTTCAGCAATTGTGCCCTGCAGTCTCGGCGCTGCTTGCTTTCTGCCAACAAAAGGAGATTATCTGTGATGAACTCTGGAGACAACCAAAGGGACAGTGATAAAGTCAATTTAGGAAGAATAAAGCAGAGCAAATGGGGAGGTCTCTTCTGCCCCACCAGGCTGTGCACAGTTTGAAAAGAACTGAATCCGAGAAATAAGCTTTTGGGAATATATTTTACAAAATCAATACTCACTAAACAGGTTCAAACAAATGACAAATAGAATGCTACACTGTTGAGGGGGGAAAAAGTTTCCCAGTTTTTAAACTCGTGGAATAAGTAATAATGCCCTCAGTTGCTGAAAGTCTTGGAAGAGCGAGGCCACAAATACTCGTCCTCATTTCACAAAGAAAATAAAAACTGGAGCCACAGCATTTAAGGTGAGGAGAAGAAACAGTCATTTGCTAAACAAAACCAAAAGCTGTCAGTTTCATGCACTTGAATTCATCTACCAGCTTTTAAGTATGAGATACTTAACCAAATAAAATAGAGAATTTTAAGATTTAAAATTTGTATTTCAATCAGGTGGATTCCAAAAAGAAAGGTTGAGAGAGAGACAGAGAGAGCAAAGAAAATTCATGCAGACCTCATCTCATGGCGGGGGAGGAGTGGAGAATGTGGCAAAAATATTTGAAGCAAAACATTTGGAATCATTAATATTGGAGTTTGTTTTTAAATTCATATAATTATGACAATAAAACAACATTATGGATAAATTTAGAATTAAAGTATTAGGTAAAAATTGAAAATTCAAATTGCTACTTCCTCACATATTTGTATTCCCACTTACTTCTGCCAATTTACCTGAAATGTTCTGAAAGTGTGACCAGAGACAGCATTTCTTTACATTACCCCGAGACAAACTGGATGGCCCGGTCTATAACCTTCTGACTGCCAGGCCCTCCACAGGTCACCAAGAACTACAGGCCTAATGGAAAGTTAATTAAAAGGCAAAGAAACTGAAGAAGAGAGAAGAGATGCCTGACATCCGCAAAACCTGGCCTGGGGGGTACGGACATATTAAGACTACATTATTCACTCTGTGAAGACTTACTACCTGTCTATAGTTTGTGCTAGTTTCACCCTAGACATGAGGAACATTAAAAACAAAAACAACGCAACGCAAGAAAAGAGTTCCTGACTTCATCTTATGACTGGAAGGAGGAGGGACACAAAGGTAAGAATGTGAATAATCCCATGCAGTTTTACATTAATTGGTTTAAATGACAAATGCCATGAGCATGAGCTCCAGCAGGTCAGGAAGAACCTTTGAAACCTAGGGAATTGGGCTAGAGGTAGAAGAGATAAGATTTGAATAGATGAGTGTCTTTGTTTGGGTTTCCCCTGTTAAGATGCTGAGATAAGCTCAGATTACAATGGTCAGGGGTGGAGGAATCAGGCAGGAGAAGGAAAGGGACAATCAACAGTGTGGTTATCATGTCAGGTACCTCTGAGGATCACTGAAGCCTGATGCCCCTTGAGGAATCTGAGGGTCACATGGTTCAGAATTACCCTGTCCAGGAACTCTGTCTCTTTCCAAGGGAACTGGAGTATTTACACAGTGGGAAAGGGAATAAGAAGCTGAGGGACCAAAAAGACCAAAAGCCTGGAACTCTGGAATTAGGAATGAGTCCTATATTCAGGGGAAGCCTAGGGGGTGCACTGCAGACTTTGTTAGGCCTGTGGATCATTTAGTTCAATGCTGAGCAGGTGTGTCAACATTAAAGAAAACCTGGCCAAACCTTAACTCAGTCCAGGGCTAGAAGAAAAAAAATCTCCTACTAAAAAATCTCACACCTTCAGCTGAGACAAATAAGATTCAGAGTCCATTGATGTATTGTTTTATGGCATAAAGCTAGGTTAGAGCACAGCTGGGGAGAAAATCCAGGTGTCTTGCCTCTTAGCTCAGAGTTCCCTTTATTCAACCTCACATAAACCTCACATTTATTTGTCAGGACTTCATAAAGCATGGGCACAGATGATCTGTTAGCAGCATAATTTATTACTAATCATTGTCTCGTAGTAATGCACTTGCTGATTCTTTCCTTTAATTCTCAAATTGTTGCTGTCTTATACTCACTGCTAGAGTACACTGCACGGACCTCCCAGCCAGCAACCCACTCGAGGAGGTACGTGTACATGAGTCAAAGGGGTTTCAGCATCGTTTATAATGGGAAAATGTTGGAAACCACCTAATCAACCTTGATAAGAAAATGAACACATAAAATATGGCATATTTATAAGACAGAATTAAATACAGCAGCTAAAAATGAATTATAGCTAGATAAATCACTATAGGGAGGTTTCTTTGGATGAAAAAGTGAAGAAACAGTATAGTCTGTGCGACATGAGGCCTTCGCGTACGTTTAAACACATCAAACTATAGTGTATAAGGTTTATGGATATTTCTATATCTGTGGTAGAAATAGAAAAAATATAGTCTAGAAGGCATAACATCCAGCCGTTAGTAGTGGTTGCTCTAGGCAAGGAATGGGAAAGAGAAAAGGAAGGAATGGGATTGAGGAGAAGAACTATGTCAAAAATGTCTTTTTTTTTTTTTAATTTAAAAAACTATGAGTGGAAATAAAGAGGCCAAAATGTTAACAGTTTTTTTTTTTTAATTATTGGTAGTAGATGCATGAGCACTTGTTATTTTTCTCAGTACTTTTCTGAGCTTAAACATTTTTTTAATTCAAACAAAACTTTCTAAATATCATTGTCAAATTTCATAACAAAGGGAAGGAAATAAAAAAGAAATAAGATCAATAAAAATAACTCATCTATAAGCAAATGTCCATGCCTAAGGAGGAGATAAAATCATAAAATTTATGAGTGCAGAGCTATGGAGAGGGACCACCTGAGTCTGATTCCTCACTCCACTCTTACCACCTGTGAGATCTTAGGAAAGTTATTTAACCTTCCGGTGTCTGATTTTCCTCATGCATAAAATGGGGACGAGAACAGAATCTATTATACAGGGTTGCTTTGAAGATAAAAAGAGGTATTATTGCAGAAGTATCTACAACAAGGCCTGACACACAGAAGTCAGTGACATATGGAACGTGATCATCAGCCTGCTTCATGAGACTGCCTTTCTTCACAAAAGTATTTCTCCTTTTAAGTGAAACTACCTTTAATACACTGATATGATCATTATAAGAAGACATGATTGCACTGGCTCTCATCCACAGAACCAAGGCAAATACTAATAATTTGCAACAGCAAAATTCCCATTCATTCATCTAACGAATAAGGTAAAACCTCATTATAATGTCATTTACTATACAGTGCAATTCAGCCCAAAAGATCTCCCTCGGGCCCAGCTAGAAGGATTTAATTACTGGACTACCAAGAGGACTTTTCAGTCAAGTGGTCTCACCCTACCAGGCAAGCTTGAAGGGCACAGTTATCAAGAATCCAACAGCATATTAGAAGTATAGGTGTTCAAGTGTTGACATTAAAAAGACTTCAATTTAGATTAGTCAAGACAGAATGAAAGTAAGAGAAGGTGAATAATCATGGAAGCCCTACATTTCAAATATCAGAAAGTCATAGGTAGAAAGTTATCTGTAAGATATATGTAGATACCAGTGACATAGAGAAATGCAAAAGGTAGAAGAGAATCCTGAGTGCTTCATGGCTACCGAAATCATTATTTATATACTTCCATTTTGTCCATCCATTGCAAAGGTAAAATTAATGACATTGCTTTCCACTTACATTTTGTACATTTTTAAATGTCAACATTTTGGTAGATTTACTGTTTATCTTGTCAACTGTAGGCCTCATGACCACAGTATCTCATAGAAGGCAAGTAAGAAAGATGAGTCAGAGTCTCAAATTTTTGCCATGCTATAGGATGTATTTCTATTAACTGGAAACTCCACTCTGAGGTTTAAGACAAGGGCCCCTTGGCCATCAATGATAAGCCCTTTCTTCAGGAAGGAAGGAGGGGAGACTGTGTTGGCAAACTAGCTCACTCCCACAGCTCCAACAGCGCCAGTCTCTGTTTTGAAAGCTAAATGCGTATGTTTGGTATGTAGATTATGACTGTGTCAGAACCCAAATCAGCATGCATCAAAAAGTACCAACATTCACTGAGGGAAATGTATTTTACTACTGTAAGCAATTTAGTTGCCTGATTTAAATGTATTCTGTACAATGTGGAGAGAATGGAATAAAATAAGTACACATGTCACAGATTCCCTTCCCCCTAAGGTACTAAGCAAAGGTTTTGGCTATCTGGCACATCTATCACAGAAAAATAAATGAATGCCATATGGTCTAACTGTAAAAGAACAAGCTTACCCATCTACATCCAAGAATAACTGAATAGTTGAGTGATATTTAGCTTTACAAATGGAACTTTTGTTTTGCCTTATGCTAGATACTTAAGATCTAAAGGTTCTATTATTTAAATTTTTGAAATAGTTCTATGAAACTAAGTAAATAATATCTTGTAATTGAATACTATATGACACTTTGCTTAAAAATAGCACCTAGGATCTTTACATGAATATAAGATGCTAAAAATAACTTTTCCTCAAACTATAGTATATGAGTATATATCCCACACACAAAAATCATGGTTAAATCTCATCTCTCAAAAAAATATCCATAATGTGCTTTTAATGCAAGAACAAGTTAACCCTTAATTTCCAGACTTAAAGTTCTGTGGTAAAACTGGATCCTTCTGAGAAAGAAAATAGTTTTCATATAGGTATGAGGATACATATGATTAGCATGTATATTTAACCATATTTTTGCATAAATATAGTTAGGTTGTGAGACTGATGACTATTATATTTATTTATATATATTTGGTCTTTGTTTCTGGTTCCTGACACTGAGCTTCTAAAACCCCTGGAATTTCCTAGTGATGTGGGTGAAGAAACATCTATTGTTCATAACAAACCCCTTTTAACCATACCTGAGTTTATAACTAATGAGGTGATGTTTAAATAGGTTCACGATGGGAGGATTGGTCACCAGAGGTACCATGTGATTAGTGGGTTAAAACATTCAGACCCACCCTCTGAACTCCAAGGAGGCAAGAGGGGTTGGAGATCAAGTTAATCACCAGTGGCCAGTGATTTAGTCAACCATGCCTACACAATGAAGCTCTAAACAACAGACCTTAGAACACATCCAGGCTGACCACACTGGGTACCGGGAAGCTCCACGCACCCCATATCTTGCCCTCTGCATTTCCTCCGTTTGACTGTTTCTGAATTGTATACTTTACAATGAACCAGTAATAGTAGGTAAAGTATGTCCCTGAGTTCTGTGAGCTATTCTAGCAAATTATCAAACCTGAGGAAAGGGTCATGGAACCCTCAATTTTTAGCTGGTCGGTGGTGAGAAAGCTGCTAGCCTCAAAGTTGCCTACAAAGGGAAAAATTATCCCAGGACTACGGAAAGTACCTGCGGTTACTGAGAAGATAGTCGATGTTGGCATGGGGTGGCGGGAAGATGACAAAACCAAGCAACTACTGAAACCAGCATGTATTCTGTAAAGGAGCTATCTTATTTTGTGTATCTATGTCATCAGCTTCCTGAAGAATCTTTACTAAAATAGATTGTGAAACCGAGTAATTGAGGGGCACGGCCTTTGGTTTTGAATGCTGCAGGTTAGAAGAACATGTTTAAGTTGGTACAGGACTCACAGCTCAATGTAGAACAGTCACAGATGGCTACATATGATCCAGATACACAATGAGTTATGCCCAAGGTAACAGCCACCATGGTATATTGCATGAAATCTACTGTAAGATCTGTTGAGTCTGAGAAGTGGGACTGTCCAACTCCCCCTATAAATGTCACGTGGAACATTCCAGATGAAACAGTTTATATGTGTCATATACAAGCCATGTGGGACTGGTTTTATGAAAATTGGGTTATCCACCCACTGAATATCCCCATTATCCAGTCATGGTAAAGTCTACAGTTAAAGGGGGCTCTTTTGCATGGACATCCACTTACTGCTATAATAGCAAGCAACAGTCTGAGAAGCCTTATCAAATTTGCGTCTCAGCTTCTCCTCATGGGTCTTACAGATGCTAATAAAAATACTAGATTAATCAACAAGAGAATGCAGAGAGGCAGAGGGAAGAGTCAAGGGACTTCTCCTAGCATGGGGGAAATTTCTAAAATGGTTAAGAAATGGTGTAAATATAGTAAATGTTGATAGTGGTGAAACAAAAGAAAAAGAAAGGGGAAATTCAAGAGTGGAATCCTGGCAGGGTGGAAATCTTTAGACGGTCATTTTTTTTTTTTTTAAGATTTTATTTATTTATTTGTCAGAGAGAGAAAGAGAGAGAGAGCACAAGCAGGGGGAGTGTCAGGCAGAGGGAGAAGCAGGCTCCCGGCTGAGCAAGGAGCCCAATGCAGGACTTGATCCCAGGACCCTGGGATTATGACCTAAGCCAAAGGCAGATGCTTAACCAACTAAGCCACCTAGGCATCCCTCTTCAAATGGTTATTAAGAAAAGGGATGAATAACATGCACATTGATGAGTTTGAATCAAAGGTCTTAATAAAGTACTATTAAAGACTGGGTAGACCGAAGGGGCTCCCTGCAGGTCCTCCAACATTAAAATGCCCCAAATGAGTCTATATATTCTAATTTAGAGGAATTTTAAAAGCCAGAAGGAAAAGATTACAATAAAAAATCAGACCTGGATTGGCATGGGGCAGCAGTCAAGCAGATTCGTCAAGATAAAGATTGACAAAACAAGGTAAGGTCCCCTATCTCAACTTTTTAGTGGGGACCCAAGGCCTTATATTTATGAGTGGTTAAAATGGTCAGAGGTGAAGAGAAGTTATGGGAATCCCCAGATAGGAAAGCCACGAGAACTGTGGTACCAAAACTCACTGGTTAAGCCTGGAAGTAGACTACAATTAGATTTAGAGAATATAAAAATAAAAAGGATAGGATTATGAAAGTTGGAATATTTAAACAGGCTTTATGTGAAGAGGTTCTATCTTGACCTGATTGTTTTATGGGAATGGATATAATTCTAGCTGGGGAGCACTCCCCATACCTCGTATGTAAAGCAAAAACCTATTCATGAAATCCTAGTGGAGGCTACAGTTAGAAATGTAAGGGTTGATGGGATTAAGCTGGCTGTTAAGAGCAGAACTGGTACATTTGAACAGGCTTCATATAAAGTGGCTACATGTCTATTATATGAATGTATTATGGGGATGGACACTGTATCTGTCTAGGGACTGTTTTCTCCAACCTAGTATTATAAAAGAGAAGGTATATAAATCTGTTCTTCAAGCAGTATTAATCAGACCTATTAAATGGGAACGGCTAAGATTGCCCAGACCCACATGGTGTAAATTAGAAATAGAGTGCTGATAAGGACAAATTCTCTATAAAGTATCCCAATGTGGAGTGTGGACCGGAGTTTATGGCAAAAGCTAGAGAACCCCTTCTGGAGACAGATATGGGACTCTGGACTACAGAATCTCCCTTTGAGGGAAAATTACTAGCTTGCTATTAGACATTAATTGAAATTACCTCTATGACTGAAGGACATAAAATAATCTTGAAGCTGGAAATACACATAATGTGTTGGATAATGTTAGAGAAATACGCTAATGGGGAGGGCAGTGCCCGGAAGAGTTCCCTAATAAAATAGAAATGGTTTATACAGGAACATGCTACAGGGAGAATGCAAGGGGAAGATACTCATGAGCAGGGAGCTTCCTTTCCCCTAGGATTAGCTTCAGAACTGCAGGAGAAGCTGCCAAATCCTCTCATCACTTGGACAGCGCCCTATAAAGAGCCGCTTAATGTGTGGACAGCAGTTCCAAGGTGAATGGACAATATTCTGTTTGGAAGGCAACCACTCTAAGAAGGTAAAAACAAATCAGTTTGGTGCTGCTTTATGATAAAAAGCCCCCCCCCCTTTTTTTTTTTTTACCAACTAATGCCCTATAGCCAATGGCGGGGCCATATGGTCAGGCAGGAGGGCAATGGAAACCTGGCCTATTAAAGAGATGCCAATATGGGTCACTTCCCTGTGGAAATCTCTATGGAAATCTGGGGGAGTTCTTCAGAAGAACCCCCTTCCAGATTCAGAGAGTGATTGGAATTGACAAGCAGATATCCCTGTACACTTGCTTATGGTGTCCACTTGGCTCCACGAAATGAGTGAATATAGGGGTACCTGCAGCAATGCAGAGATGGGCTGAATTTAGACATATTGCTTCACCCTCTGAGGCACAAAATGCCAATAAGAATTGTTCTGTCTGCCAACAAAAGAGACGAGACTGCAGGCTATATGGCAGATTCCCTAGGGGAAGCCCCTGAACATATCTGGTAAGTGAGACTGATGCAGGTAGCCCTTGGGGATTACAAATGGGTCTTGACAGAAGTAGGCACTAACTCAAGACTGAGTTTTGCTTACCCAGTGGTAGATGCAAACACTCAGAGCACTATAAAAGAACTGGAACCAATAGGCAATGTATCAATTCGGACCACTGAGTCACATTTCTTCAGACCAAGGATCACCCTTTGCAGACTATAAAATCCAAGAATGAGAAGAGAAATATCTTTCCCAGAGTAATTGTTTTAGTAACTAATTGGAATGGGCAATTGAAGCATTGGCTATCTAAAATAGGGAGCTAGAAAGGCATGAAGGGCTGACTTAAATGCCTTCACAAATAAATATATGCTTACGTTCAATATGAGTGGGGCGGAAGGAGGGGCCCCACTAGATATTCTTCTGTTTTTCAGATGGATCTGGGGAAAAGGCGGTAGAGGAGAATGTCTATGACTATGTAATTCTTGCCAAGGCATGCAGGGCACTACTATGACTTTTTTTTTTCCCCCTACCTGATGCCATGGTTTCAGGACCACGGAAGCAGCTACAAATGCTGGAATCAGAGAGGATGCCTCAGCAGGAAACTGTAACTATATTTTTAAGCCTTTTATGTCAGAAGTCCTAAAGGCCAGATGTGGTGGGTTGTGCCTTCACTCCATCTGTCAATATTGGGGTTAACAATGAAATGCTGCTATACTGCCTAGTGGTCAGATAATTACCTTCCTTGTAATAAAAGGAAATTCTATTTATGGCAAATTAATATTCTCTAAGCACTAACTATCATACTATTTTCTTCTCTACCCCAAGCAACAATTAGCTCTGGGGGTCCATAAAGCAGAAGATGGCCCCAATCACTCTGACACAAAATAATAAATAGATTTCTCCTGTTGCTGCAAGTCCCTTGCATCCTATTTGTGAAGGACAAGCTGTAAAGCTTTATTATTTCCCATAAAGTCTGAATAGTTTGAACACAGAGGAAATGCACATCAATATTTCCCCTTTTAACACATTTACCATGTAAGTTGTAAGCACTGGGGCTAGTGGTCCCAATCAGAAAATCAGTCCTAACATATTTCAAACCCATAAAATTATCACTTTATTTTAATGAGCTTTAACAATAAGTTGAGCTTAGAAATCATCTTTGAATACAGCCTCTAAATCAATGGGAAAGGACCTCACTATCCACCCACTTGGGTTTTAGTTAGGCAAGCCAGGAAGGACATGGTTCCCAGGCCATTAAAGTTCTTCAAACCTTTTCCTCTGCTTTATTTCGTCCTGACACTACTACTTAAACTACAGAGCTCTGAAAAATCGGAAAAAGATGTGCAACACACCTAAAACATTCTTGGTAGATGTATCAAGTGTCAAATATGTTCTTGACCTTCTCATACATTGGTGCTATTTTCCTGGCTTTTCATAATTGTTAGCTGATTTATTTACTAGAAGAGCCAATGAAGAGAGCATGAAACTAAATGTACTCTTAGGCTTGTTCTGCCAGTCACTCTGCTAATAATTGTACATAATTAAAGTTTCCTGTGCATATATATCTATTCATTCACAAATGGTCTTGAATACCTTTCTAGGATCTGAAGATACAGAAATGAACAAAGTCCCTTCTTTCATGAAGATTACATTCTAGTAGAGGAGACAAGCACTTAACAAATAATCAATAAATACACAAAATAATCTCAGATGGCAGCTAAAACAGAGCAAGGGAATAGAGAGTGATGGAATGACATTTTAGGTAAGATGGTTGGAATGACCTTACTAAAAAAACAGCTAACCTTCTACAGCATTTACTCAGAGGCAGGCAGTGCTCCCAAGGCTGCACTAACTTTAACTCATTATCATTAACATTTCTGTGAGGGTGGAGCTATTCTTACCCCTACTTGGCAACACAGAAGTACAAAGAGGTCTCATTTGACCATTTCCAGAGCCTGAATTTGAGCCCAGAATGTTGGGACTTCAAAGTCCATGTTCTTAACCATTTTATGGGATATGACCATCAATGGAAAGAAAGTTCCAGACAGGAAGGATACCCGCTCAAATATTTCTAGTCAAGTGAGTCTGACTCAGGAAGTTCCAAATTCTATCTTCAAAATGGATTATGCCACAAGTCAATCAATCAAATAGCTTAACAAAAATTTGAGGAAGTTACAAAGCACTAAGAAAAAGAACAAAGCAAAACAAAACAAACAAACAAACAAACAAACAAAAAAAACCAGAGCAAAAGGAAAAAAACAGTCAAGAGGCCATAACATCAGACAATAAGACAAAGATTCCACCAGAACTCCACCCATGTATTTTATGTCTGGGAAATATAACTTGGTACAGATGCTGATAGATATGTGTCAATCTTATTTTTAAAAGGTGCAGCTAAGGAAGATAAACAGAATAAAACCATAAGTAATGAATTAATCTATGTTTAATTGGTTTCCATTTCCGTATTGTATAACAATGCACGTTTTGACATTCTGATTTTGGACCCAGAGATTCACACATTCTTCCTAAAAACATATGGATATCAGATCATGCATAATTACTGAAATGAATGTTTACAAATCACTGTCTGTCTTATCCTTAAATAATGTGGAACATAAAACTCAAAGAGACTACACGGATGTGCTCTATATGTCATTAGAAAATGTACCATTGGGGCGCCTGGGTGGCACAGCGGTTAAGCATCTGCCTTCGGCTCAGGGCGTGATCCCGGCGTTATGGGATCGAGCCACATCGGGCTCCTCCGCTATGAGCCTGCTTCTTCCTCTCCCACTCCCCCTGCTTGTGTTCCCTCTCTCGCTGGCTGTCTCTATCTCTGTTGAATAAATAAATAAAATCTTTAAAAAAAAAAAAGAAAAAAAAAATGTACCATTGATGGGGAGAAAGGAGGGCACTAGTTGTGATGAACGCCGGGTGTTGTACATTAAGTGCTGAATCACTAAATTCTATACCTGAAACTAGTTGACATGCACTGCATGTTAACTAACTAGAATTTAAATAAAAACCTGAGGGGGGGGAAAGAATATGTATCATTGAAAATGTCAGGCAAATGCTATACGAGATCCCAGTCAAGAAAGTCTTGTGCCCTGATGCCAGGCTACAATAATGATTTCCAGAACAATTTTCTACACTAGCCTGGGAGAGGCCTTGAGCATATGACATACCCAAGTACAGGAGTAACACTAAAACAGACATTTATTTTTTTACTAGATATTAACTATACTGGACAATGCCTCTCCTCCCCATCCCAGGTACAAATGTATCAGAATCCACTGACCATTTCCACTGGTCACTACCTAAGAAAACCCCAAGAAAACATAAGGCAAGAAGGTCATCACCATTATATCTTCTCATTATTAGATCCCCCATGGGGAAAAAAATAAAGGACCATAGACAGAGAATCTGACAATCTGGATTCTTGGCAAGGTTTTATAACTTAAGTATCTGTGTGATCCTGAGCAAGTCACTTGAATCATTTCAGCTCAACTCAACTCAGTTCCAGGAGGGTGAGGTACCTATCTGTTTTGTACATCCTCCTTTTCTAAAAGATAAGCAAAGCACCTGGCACATATCTTAGGAACCAGTCAGTGTTTTCTGAATGAATGCAACACTTATCACCACCTACTGTGTGCAGAGACAGACAATTAAAGGCAAAGTATACAATCTTAACAGGATAAAAAGTCTTGCCTAGTCCTTAATGAGAGACACTGGCTCAGTTGCAAAAAGAGTGATTTCCAGATATCTTTCCAGCTTTGTTGTAATTGTGAGACTCTTACCAAAAGCTCCATCGTCGCCAAATGTACGTCCTCAAGGATAGCGATGAATAAAAAGTTGCTGTTATACCACAGTGAATAATAAATAGAAACATCTCACATACAGGCTTTGAGATATTGATCCCATCATTTCTGAATGGAGTGGTAAAAGAAAAATGAAAATAAGACGGAAAAAAAAATGCCATATGATGGTTAATCTCACAATAGGCATAAACAATAGAACGTTGCCTGGAGTGTGACATTGTGTTTAAAGTAACAGGTTTGGTGCCCATGACAACCAGTTAATTTGGTATATGGAGAAACACTGCTTTAAAGACAACAGAAAAGGTAAGGAAATGTTTGAAATATTAACTCTTTTATGATGTGAGGTTATCTAAACTTCACCTCCCTCTATGTGGACAGCTATATGAATCGATCTCACAATTGTATAATATTCTACAAACAGAGCCCTGACCATTTTTGATGGATACACTTTGATGTGCGGTTTCTCAATCTCTCATTATTCTTTTTTTTTTAAGAATTTATTTATTTATTCATCTGACAGAGAGAGGGGGGTGAGAGTACAAGCAGAGGGAGCAGTAGAGGGAGAAGCAGGCTCCCCGTTGAGCAGGGAGTCTATGTGGGGCTTGATCCTGGGACCCTGGGATCATGACCTGAGCTGAAGGCGGACGCTTAACTGACTGAGCCACCCATGTGTTCCTCAATCTCTCATTATTCTTGGCATCCACTCAACTACTTGGGCTACAGATATTATTAAGAGGACGTTAAACCAAAATGACTTTTCTTAATTTTAAAACAATAGGTAAGATATGTCACAGATGCATGGAGGTGGAGGGCCCAGTCCTGCCAGGCTGCCCAGCACAGCAGTTATCTTTCCTCTGCCTTCTGGGAGTTCCTGGGGGATCCTGTCAGACTCTCCACCCCAGTTCCATCAAGCCACCCACAAACCCAAACTCTTCCAGAATGCTTTCCCAACAGCTCCACAGACTGAAAAAAAGAAAAAAAAAATCCCTGAATTCCATTCTCACAAAACCTTATAATGCAGAAGAAAACCTGAGCTCAGCATAATGAGAATATACTTCTAAATGGAGTACGTGAGAAATGACACACTCAAGTGTATGCATCTGACACACCCAGGTATAGGAGTGACGTTACAACGGGAACACAGTCATCTGGCCACATAAGGAAAGACAAGTTTGGCATCATGTGCCATGAAGTAAAAAAGCAAGATCTCGGTGTCTGAAAATGGAAGGAATTTCTAAGACAGCCCCTTGCACTTCGCCAACTTTCAAATGGGTAACTGCACTCTAAATACAATACAGACACAATTTGAAAGAAAATTTGCAAAAATACAGTTAAGGTTGTCTCTGGTGATCTTCTCTAAGCAGAATAAACATAGAGGAGGAATAAATCTCTCTTCGAAATGTCACAGGTAGGAAAAGGAAAGCTTCAGAAGGCCTTAGGAAATTATAGGGATTTCACAAATAGCATGTGATTAGAAATGGAGCAAAGTCTAGGTGGTTCTGACAAACGAAGGAGCTAATGGGAAACACACCACCTGGCAGAGCAAACAGATTTAGAAGGGCACTGCCACAAACGTAAATAGGAAGCTACCCCTGCTCCACTTAGCTTGCAGCTTCCACACAGGATAAAGGCTGAATTAATTTTTCCCCTCAGAATGAAAACGGCAATTCCCAACAATAAAAAGCATGTGAGTAACAAGTGCAAAGACTAAAGGCACTTAAGGAATATCAGGTAAATATCAATACCCAATTGTGTGCTTGGGTTTGTGTTGCTTTTCTCCCAATGCTTCTTTACTAAGCTGAATTTGGGTTCTCTTTGCCTCTAATCTATAAATCTGTTTATTTACCTATCTATCTTTATAGATATATATGTATTTGACATACACTAAGTTTAAAATATAAATATTTAATATAAAAATGACAAGTTTCTATTCATAACAGTTTTCCAATCCAGTATACTGCCTATGGCAGAGGCATGGTACGGAGTATGGTCGCATTTTTCATTTTAAGATCACTGATTGTCACGTTACCCCAAAATCTTTTTGCTTTCACCTCGCATGTTACCTCACCTGTCTCTCAGGCTGGGAGATCATGTGCTAAGAAAATAGACACCAACCATTCTGTGAGTGGGCTCCCTACCTCTTAAATGAACTTCGTGGCCATAGTTGCTGTATTAGTTACCTATTGCCATGTAACAAATACCCCAAACTTAAAATCATAAATATTTGTTATCACACAGGTCTTTCAGGACAGGAATTTGAGAGTGGCTTCACCAGGTGGTTTTGGCTCTGTGTCTTTCATGCTGTTGCAGTCAAACTCCATGGGGGCTGTGAATATCAGAAAGCTCCACTGGGTCTAGAGGATGTGCTCCCAAGCTCACTTTAATGACTGTTGGCAGATCTCAGATCCCCTTCCAAGTTTACTCCCATTGTTACAGGCAGACCTCAGTTCTTGCCTTAGGAGTCTCTTCAGAGGCTGTTTGAGTTCTCTCACAACATGGTAGCAGGTATTCTTGTCCTCAGAGCTGCTTCGTAACATGGAAGCTGACTTCACCCAGAGACAGTATGTAGTGGATTGAATGGTGACTCCAAAAAGAAATCTCCATGACCTAAGCCCCAGAATCTGAATGTGAGCCTATTTGGAAAAGGGGTCTTTGTGGATATAATTAAGTTAAGGATCTCAAGACCTTGAGATCATTCTGGAATAGAGTAGGCCTAATGACAAGTGTCCTCATAGGAGAAGAAAAAAGAGAATAGGGAAGATGGCCATGTGAAAATAGAGGCAAAGATTGGAGTTATGTTGCTATAAGTCAAGGAATACCAGAAGCCACCAGAACCTGGAAGAGGCAAGGATGGACTTCCCCCTGGAGTCCCCAGAAGGAGTCCCATAGACCTGCCAAGAAATTGCTTTCAGACCTCTGGCTGCCAGAACCATGAGAGAATAAAGTGCTGTTTTAAGACATCAAATTTGTGGTATTTTGTTATGGCAGCCCTAGGAAATAGAGTGATTTGAGAAAGAATGAGAGTTAAAGATGGAAGCCATAGTCTTTTGTAACTTAATCTCAGTAATTCCCACTATTCTGATATATTCTATTCACTAGAAAGGAGTCATTAAGTTCAGGGCACATACAAGGGGAGGGGAATTAAACTCTCCCACTCCAGGGGGGTGAAATACCAAAGACCTAGTGGATGTATCTTTAAAACCAATAAAGTTCTCATCTAAAGTTTCTCAAAATGACTTTTGAAGACCTTCCCTTTCCTCTGAGAACAAGATACTGGAAGGAAGCAGGAGCAAATGTCTGAGTCTTGAGGATGGTATAGGACTATTCTTTCGTAATTCCTATCTGTGACTTCCATATTTTCTCAAACACCACTCACTGACACATATGTTCAGATGGATTATTGTCATAAACATTACTAGTAGACCTCATGATGTCATGAATACATACCTCATGTAAAATGCCTATTAATAAAGTGCCATATAAAATAAGAAATCAGTACTAAAGGCATGTTCATGCACATCACCTCACTTAATAGTTGATTAAATTATCACAACATTCCTCCTGGAGAGTTAGTATTATCTAAGAGACTAAGAGGGACAGTATGTTTCAGCAGACAGAGCACTATACTGTGAGTCAGGATATTCAGACTCTAGTCTTGGCTCTGTCCCTTATCACACAGTAAATAAAAAATAAAAAATAAAATAATCTTTCTGGGCCTCGGCTTCCTTAACTGTAAAATTAGGAGGTCAGATAAGATAATCATTAAAATCCCTGTCAACTCCAGCAGCTGCTGCAGCAGCATTACTTCTATTAGCTCTAAAAAGTAGACTAGAATTAAAATTGTACATATGTCAGAACTGAAATATAACATCCATACCAAGGAAGAACAGTTGAAAAAGTCAGGAGCTATCTTGTCTTAGATATCAGGCAAGGTGAATTTTTTTAACCCTATAGTAAAGTGCTTTCATTTTGCCAGCAATAAATTTCTCCTAGATAGCTTACGGCTCTCAGCTCCACTATCATCTCAGAGGGGTGGTGTTCCCTGACCACCATGGGAAAAGAAGCCCTTTCCCTCCACTCTGTTGCCATTCTTTATTTTCCTCACATTCCTTACCACGATCTCAGGTGCTTTGCTCTTACATGAATGTGTTTATTATCCGCTTCTCTGCTAATAACCTAAGATCTAAGAGTACTTGAACCTTAGCTTTTTCACTAGAGTTTTCTACATTCCAGAAGAGCACTCTAGTCAGAGTAGGTACTTAGTAAACACTGACTGAATAAGTACATGAAGTATGCTACGTATTTTACAAGTAATAATAGAGTCATATGCCTATATTCTGCCTTACCCTGATAAAAAGTGGTTCTGCATCTTAACAAATTCACCTAAGGTAGATATGACTACCCCAGATAATTATGGATGAAGAAACCTAGGCTCAGAGGTTAAGGGACTTTACCAAACAATTAGAATATCCTGGATTCAAGACCCCTCTTCAGACTTTCTACCCTGACGCTTAGTGTTCTTGACCCAGAATCAATCTTTAATTCTATAGGGAAGAACTTGGTTTCATAAATATTTTCAATTGGAAGCCCTTCTAATTAGGCCATAATGTAGTCTAATATTTAGTATTTGGGCTTGATAAATAATTGCAAAGATAATTTAAAAACTTGCAAACTGTTAGGTGTTGCCCACTTTTTAATCAAGTCATATAGGTTAGTAATAGCTCAAAGAACATCTTAGCAATGGGGGGAATCTTCATTTAACTCAGCATTCACCATTTATTTCAATAAATGTATTCTGCAATTCCTGCACATTAACTACTTTGGCTCTGAGATTAACCTTTCCTGTTTGGTTGTGCCTGACCTCAAAGCATCCCAAATTACTCAAAGCAATTCTGATGGCTTTAATTTATGAGAACACCTTCAAATACTCATCTTTTAAATCCTGAAAATGACTATCCCTGCAAAACAGTGGCTCTCTTTTTAATCTTAGCTGATAACTCTGATTAAACACATCCAAAGGCTGATTACCCCCACTGCGGTTAATGCCAGTGTCACAGCTAACTACTTATTTCACAGCAGGAATTGCCTTGAGAGCCCATTTACATTATTACCCAGAATTGATTTACACTGTTATTTCCTATTGATCACATAGGCAAAAGAAGGTATAGATGGTGTCCTCTGAAGGCCTGCTAAGATCTCAAATAATGCAAGCCAAGCACGGCGCTTATTCTACGCTCAGCTAGTAATACAACAGTGTAAATACTAGCTGATTCCAAGATGTCGTTATTTTTAGACTATTTACTATTAGAGTCATTTAGTTATTTCATCACAAAGTCACTTGAAGATGGAATCTATGTTATTACAATGGGTAAAAAAAGAGAGAGGACATAAAGTAATCTCAGTGTAGGTTATCTGGGTGCCACGTGGACAAGTTAATAAAACTCTGTCTCCCTATGCTTTCTTGCACTGCTAGAGTCTTTGAGCAAGCAGCGTGGCTGGTGACAGGATAACGGAGGTGCTGCAATGGTAGCAATACCAGCTCTGCAGATTCCTGGAATCACGTAGTCCCATCATGAGTGTCTTCTTGGTTGGTTTCCTGCAATGGCGGCTATGAGTATCACAAAGACAATGCCTTCATTAATTCCTCCAGTAAATATGTATCAAAAGCTGTGAGCTTGGCTCTGGATACTATGTCAGAGGCGAACAAGACTATAGGACTTCCCTCTCCTTTTTTTTTTTTTTTTTGATTTTATTTATTTATTTGACAGAGATAGAGACAGCCAGCGAGAGAGGAAACACAAGCAGGGGGTTGTGGGAGAGGAAGAAGCAGGCTCCCAGCAGAGGAGCCCGACGTGGGGCTCGATCCCATAACGCGGGGATCACGCCCTGAGCCGAAGGCAGACGCTTAACCGCTGTGCCACCCAGGCGCCCTGAAGGACTTCCCTCTCCTTAAACTGTTACTCTGTTTGAGAAGGTAAGCAATAAACAAGTAAACAAATACTAACTGTGAATATGCCACAAAGGAAAAGAAGAGCATGTCTGAGTTCTCTTCAAAGAAAGCCCTAATCTGCAACCCAAAAGGATGTCTATGTTATGTAGCAAAACATGCCTAGGGTAAGGAATCAAAAGGCAAGGGTTATGCTCAGGATTCCACCACTGTCTAGGTCAATGATGCTCACGCCTGAACTTGCATCACAGTCACCCAGACAGTTTGTTAAACCACAAAGTGTGATTCAGTAGATCTGGGATGGGGCAAAGGAATTTGCATCTCTAACAAATCCCCAGGTGCTGCTGCTGCTCCAGGCAGTGCATTTTGAGAACCACTACTCTGCGTCTTAAAATCTTTCTGCCCTTTTCACTTCCACATTTATCATAAGGATCACTAAGGAGATAAAACGTTTAAAACTGCTTAATATAAATGAAAGGGGTGGTAATTACAAAGAAATAGATTCAAATAGTAATTAAATGCCTAAAGCACTTAAGGAAAATGAACCAATCAGAGTTGGTTTTAGGAGGAACAAGCCCATGTCTCTCTTCAGGAAGGAAGAGGTTTTATGTTCTTCAAAAGCCACTTTTCTCTTTGCGTAATATAAGTCATTTAATTATGGAAGGGGCTCATGAGGGCCCTCAGATCTCCATCAAAGCCTGACAGAGTCATATTCGTGACAGCATGCCCACTCTGATTGTGACTGCCTTCACAATCAGACACCTGCTGGTGGAGCTCATGATGGCTGAAATCAGGTCACACATCGCAGAGGACTAACTCAGAACCATCTTATGAGTTACCTACTCTAGAAACTGAATTTACTCAGGTCTACAGGCTCCCTTTCAGCATATTAGCTACCACCCACTGGAGGAAGCAAGGAATAAAGATTTATTGCCTAATACGTTAGTGGTTTGAATTAACTCTCCCTTCAGAGACTTGACTTATTCACTTTCCAGTTCTGGCCCTACTGAGAAAAATGACCATTTTTTCCCAAGGTATTTTTTTTTTTTTAAGGTGGCCTTATCATTTGAAAGATTTAAAAGGCTTCAGATCATCCTCCCAAGGTGACGTTCTTTTGAGGCAACAGAATCAAGAGCTGTCCCAAGAAACAGACGGCAGGTATTTTAGTCCCACTTTTGTCGATAGGGATCTAAATCACATACATTCAATAAAATTCAATAAATATTTAACCTCTCTGAATCTCAGCTTCCTCCTTTATAAAAAATAGGGATTGCCAAAGACCAGGAATTGGCAAAATCTTTCTGCAAAGGCCTGATAGTAAATGTTCCAGGCCTTCTAGTCATACAGTTCCTGTTGCAACTACTTGGTGCTATCCCATGAAAGCAGCTATAGACAATACACAAACGAATGCTGTATTCTAATAAAATTTTATTTCCTTTCAAATGATTAATAAAAACCTGTGAGTTGGATGCTAATATTACTCTTCGATATCTTCCAAAGAGTAAATGGAAGGATAAAAGAAACAGATCCCACCATTTTATATACAGATTTTAATATTTTTCCATTTATCATTCATGATTATTCAACCTTAAAGCCTAAAAACGGAGCATTCTCAAGAAATAGAAGAGACATGGGAGCTATGCCAAAAATCATTAAATAAAGTTGATATGGTTTCTTTATTTTTATTTGTTCACCCTTAGAAGTGCCATTAAAAGTAAATTCCTTAAACAAGAAACTTTGGAATTAGATATATGTTAAAATACGATTTAAAAATCCTAAGGGATAATTAACACTAATTTCATCATTTCTCAGGGATATTCACATAAAATGTCTTTTACATCTTACCCATCACCAATTATCAACCAATCTTCCACCTTTAACAAGTAATTCATCTAGTAGATATTTCTCTGGTACCCATTATATACAACGGACTGATAGAAAGGTGGAAAACTTGTATGTATAACAACAAAAAGTAGTGAAAAGTGCCCTCAGGTGTTAACGAGCTATATTCATGAGTTTGAAGGAAAAAGAAGTTCCTTTCACTGAGTTGATAAGGAAGATTTGTTTTATGGGAGAAGTGATAAACTTGAGTTGAGTCTGGAAGACAGGAAAGAGACAAAGAGCTTTCTAGATGGCCCCAAATACAGACTCCAAGCCCAGGCACAGGACTGTAAGCAATTCAGATCATGTAAAAGCTTGTTAGTTCAGGATATGGCAGTAAATCATGGAAGGCCAAAGGTAATCAGGCTAACAAGTCTATGTTTAAGGAAACACCCACCCAAGGATTTTGAGAGGAGAGGAGTTAACAGATTCTGAGCCCTTATTATGTTTCAAACATTTCTCTAACCTGTATGGACACAGCAATAAGTGCAAAGATGCAGAAAAAAAATCTCCACCCTCATTTTCATAGGGGGAAACAGACAAAAAACAAAATCAATCAATAAATGATACCACGTATTTGAAGGTTAAATACTACAGATAATCAGCAATTATAAATAAAGCAGAAAAGCAACTATAAACAGGTTGGTTAGGGCAATATTGGAAGTTACATTTGAGCAAGCGTTTGAAGTAGGTGAGGGAGCAAGCCAGGTAGAAGAATAGAATTCCAGGCAGAAGGAACTCTAATGCAGACGCCTTACAGATCAACAAAGCAACCTGTGTGAGCAAGGAAGAGGACAGAGGGAGATGATGCCCGAGATGTCAGGAGAGCCACATCACTTAGAGTCTTATAGACGATCATAAGGACTCTGGATTTGGGAATATTAATCTACCAGTACTGGGCAGAATGCATTGGAGGAGGGAAAAAATTAGTAGAAGCAACATTTGAAAAGCTATTTTCCAGGTGACAAGTTCTGAAACTATTCATTTGCTCATTCATTCATTCACATTAATTCAGCACATATTCAGGAAACACTGTGCTATATATTGACACTAAAACAGTGACTGATGGACAAACTTCTCCCACATGACTTTGACCCTTTAGTGGGATGATGATAATATGAATAGAAAGGTTCCACATGTTGATAAGCTTCTAAAACTCTATAGGTATCTAAATTTTATTATGAATCTAATATTGTAAAATAGAAGGTCCCAAAAGGTCCAACTGTATAAACAGTCCTTAGTCTACTTCTTAAGTCATTTCTTTAGCAATCTCCTTTAATGAAATATTAGCCAATATTCTTTCCACTCTTACAATTACTTTTGAAAAGAATGATTGTATATTCCACATCAAAAGAAATCAAAACATCCAAACAATGAAGAATAAACTAAATCTCTGAGGCTTATCTTTCCACCAATTATGATGAGTCACAGAATATAGACTACAAACATGATTAATTCAAATACAAGCATTTATGAATAGATTAATTTAGCAAGCATTAAAAAAGCAAAGACTTGTTTGAAATTACCAAGTTCATCTGTAACCTAGGCAATAGTGTTTTCCAAACAAATTGCTGATGCATGAAGATATTATCAATGGTGGCTGGATGACTGGCTTTAGTACCCCCATAATGATAAACCCACTGTCACAGAGGACATATAAGAACTAGTTTCTGCTGTCAAACTGTCATGGAATTATTAAATATGGAGGGGGGAAAATGACCCAAACAGTATGTAATGAGCTCCTTTTCATTCTCTTTCTACAAAAGCACATCTGTGGATTGTTAATGACTCTGAAATGGATGAACCAAATTGATGAGAAAGAAAAACATCTTTCAGGGATAGGAAAAGGAGAAATGAACACACACACACACACAATGTTTATAAAATATAATTTAAAATATAAAGGCTTGTGAAAGTACTGTGGAAAACTATAAAGTGGCATACAGATGTAAGCTATTATTATACATTTCCATATTGCTTGATTGCTTTCCCTGATCTTTATGTTTCTAATAAAGATCATTAATCTTTCAAAATATAGAGAAATACCAAGACTTCTTCACAAGTAGTCTAGTGTGTGACTTTCATGAGGTGGCACTGCCATCCCAAGTCTGGCCTTTCTATGATGCTGGATGATTTTCTTACTGGATGTGCCCTGTGGACTGTGCACAGTGACACAAATGCGTATAAGACTCTCATTACCTCCGTTCACACAGATTTGGTACCAAGTCTTGTGGACTGACTTTTGTTAACTAGAGTCCCTGTGCCACAAAGACTCAGTTGGCCTGGGGGTGCCCAGGAAAGCCACACCTTAGCTCAAGGATATGATTCAATCGTGAAGCTCCTCAGGTGCAGGTCCTGGAGTCATTGATCTTCATACCTCCCTCAATAACCCTGAACTAACCTGGACAACTTAGAGGGATGTCAGACCGGAGCAAGTACATCAGACAAAATCATCATGGCATCACCCATACACTAAAGCCACCATTTTATTTGGTCATATTTAGTGATACGGAGGTTATCCGTCTTCGGAAATCTCAGAGGTGAAGAATTTCTTATTTGTGCTTTAATACATAAGAAAGAAAGCAGTAAAGCAGTAGGAAACTAGGCCTTATTCCTTAGTTTAAGGACAGACACAAGTCTGAAAGTAATCAATAATCTGCTTGTTCTCGGGTGGTATCAGTTAGCTATATCACAAAGGTAGTATGGTGTTAAAAAGAAAAAATTACCAATATTTGTAAACATAGAGACATATAATTCTGGAAAGGGAAATCACCTTTAATACTCAGGTTTTCTGACTCAAAGGGAGAACTGTTTGAAACACCACTGTACATAAAGGACTCTATGTGACATAAATATACATTTCAAGTGGGAGGGAGGGGCCATTTGGCACATGATTTGACCCTTTCACACAAGGTAAAAACATTAAAAAAGAAAGAAAAGTGAGAAGTCATTGAAGGAAAAACTAAACAGTATATAGCTGACTTGCATTCACTAGAACCCCACTGTGAGAAATATAGAATGCAGTATTATAATGTGTATAAAGAAAAAATATCATTTTAATATATGACATTTACTACAAAACCTCAGATTTAAACATTCTTTAAAGTAATCTTGAAAATATAACACACTATCTCTCCACTCACACATATCCATAGGAAATTCATTCTTACACAACTTGTCTATACAGAGCTCAGCAAGTATCCTACAGATTGTGTTATAATTTTTTAGTCACATTTTCTCCACTACAAAAAAAAACAAAAAAACAAAAACTTGGTTCATTTTTACATAAAATGTATTTAAGACCCAGGCAGTATAAGAAGAAGCAGATGAACAGAATAAACAATTAACTGGCGTCCCAATTTCCAGATCAATGAACACCTTAACAGTGCAATGAAACCCTTCACCTCCACCCGCCAAGCCCTGAAGATTATGTGATTAAAAAATCCATGCCTTTAACCAGCTCCTCTCTCAGTATTTTTATTTCATGCCACCCCACTCAGTTGGCTAAACGACTAGGCAACAAGGTCAATCAAATGCAATACTTCTCTCTATTCAAATATAATGGAAATTTTGACCATTCCACATTCAAAGAGCAAATACATTCTCACACTGACAACCACATTCCATTGGCTTTTCCTGAAAGCAAAGTGTGACAGATGCCTTGGCTGTAATTGCCAATCAGCCTTTACATGGCAGCTGAAAACACAATACATCACTTTGATCTCCTTTGCTCTAAACACATCCACAATCAAGAAACCTGAACAAGGAATAAGAAATTGGCATCATTTCCAGAAGCTGTCACTCCACAACCCTTTAAATACTACAGTGTACATTTTGCTCATATTTTTATTTCTCTGTTTCAGAGACACTCTGTTGAAGACCTGAACAAAAATCACCTACACTCACATATTATACATATATATTTGAAGAAATATTTGGAGCACATATTTTATTACCAAGTACAAAATCCAAATATAAGTGCATTTAATTAAATATCACCACTACCATTTCCTTTTCCAGTTACACACTTGAGGGATAAAACCATATAAGCATGCTCAGCTGATCTGGAAACAGTGTTCACAAGAGCTGTACTCACATTTTGCAGGCAGGTCATAGCCACATGTGATTTTTGCATGTCCAGTCTCACAGCCATTCAGGTTACGACATTCAGCCAGTAAACAGGGGCCAGCTGCTCTGTGAATACAGCCATCCACTAGGAGAGAGAAAAAAAAGTTAGCTCATTTTTGTCCTTTTGGAAGTAAATGCAAGTAAATGCAAAACCGGATACAGCAAGAGAAAAGGAACTCAATTTGTTCCTCTTGAAAATCACTGTAGTCTCATGGAAGAAAACCCATGATGTCCAATCCTCCAAGCACTATGCTTTCGTGTGTGTGTGTGTGTGTGTGTGTGTGTGTGCGCGTGTGTGTGTTGTGGGCAGAGGTAGAAGGGTTACACAAGTCATGTAGTGTGCTGGCAAACATTAAACAACAGTTTTCTCTTGGGATGGGGGAATCCCTGATTTGTAGCCTTTTCCAACATCAATTGTGTAAATATCCCCACCATGTCCAATTTCAAACTATCAGCTTGAGGTCACTGAATACAGGGTGCTAAAGAAATGCTAATATTTCTGTCTCCCAAGCTGGTAAGTATTGCCTCCAACATACCACAAGTTATAGAAGAAAAAGGTCACGAAGAAAGTGAAAACAGCACTCTAAAACATCTGTACTCACCTCAAAACTGAGAGTAGAATTAAAGCCATTAAAAAAGAACCAGACTTCTGAGCTCCCCCTCCCCCAACACCAGGACACAAACACAGCTGTGTTTCTGCAGGCTGACAGAGCACTAGTCAATAGGCAAGGGTAGTTGGGTCTTAGTAAATGCCCATAAAACCACCCTCACTCACCTGACAGTGACTAAGCCAAGAACTTCAGCTGCTCCTGCCCTCGCTCCACTAAATGAACAGCTTCCTGCCTTTCACCAACCTGAAGTCTCATCAGTCCTCTGGCCTCTCATCCTCCCCTTCACATCTGGCCCACACAGTGAGACTTGCCTTTTGAAAACACAAACCTAACGCTGTTGGAAANGATAGGGGTAGTTGGGTCTTAGTAAATGCCCATAAAACCACCCTCACTCACCTGACAGTGACTAAGCCAAGAACTTCAGCTGCTCCTGCCCTCGCTCCACTAAATGAACAGCTTCCTGCCTTTCACCAACCTGAAGTCTCATCAGTCCTCTGGCCTCTCATCCTCCCCTTCACATCTGGCCCACACAGTGAGACTTGCCTTTTGAAAACACAAACCTAACGCTGTTGGAAATTAAAACTTGATGCGACTGGATGGGGCGGGCGTGAGTGCACAGAAGGAAGGCTCAAAGATCATAGGCACATACATTCGGAAATTGAAAACTTGGGTTCTTAGTTGTTGTTGAATGGACCCTTTGGACTGAAAGGAAATACAAGATTGCTAAATGAAGGATAAAGGGACAAAGAGGGAGAGAGTAGTAGTAAGCTGGGATGCGAAAATAAACCAGGATATTAGAGGTTAGAATACGTTGCCACGGTCCACAACACCATGTAATTGACCCAGGGAATCTTTAACATTCCAACGCTCATTCTTTCACTGTTCAGTCATACACATACTCACACATACAATTTTTCTATTTCAAAAAGAGCTTAATAAATTTTGTTCAAACTCTTTCACATGGCAATTCTACTTTTTTTAAAAAAATATTCTATGGAATAATTAACACAAGTGCAAAAGCTGTAACTCTAAGAATGTCAGAGTTGTTTATAATAGTGGAAACTTGGAATTTCTCAGAGAGCTAGTTAGATAAATCAAAATCCAACAGTGCAATACTATTATGCAGCTCTAAAGAGAATGGGCCAACTCTATATGTANATTTCAAAAAGAGCTTAATAAATTTTGTTCAAACTCTTTCACATGGCAATTCTACTTTTTTAAAAAAATTATTCTATGGAATAATTAACAAGTGCAAAAGCTATAACTCTAAGAATGTCAGAGTTGTTTATAATAGTGGAAACTTGGAATTTCTCAGAGAGCTAGTTAGATAAATCAAAATCCAACAGTGCAATACTATTATGCAGCTCTAAAGAGAATGGGCCAAATCTATATGTAAATAGTCCTAAACATGGAAAGATGCCGAAGTGAAATGTCAGGTTTAGAAGAGTATATATATCCTATAGTCACAATTTTGCTTACAAAGCGATACACACACACTTATTATACAGATACATTTACACACACACACGCACACACGCACGCACCCTGAAGATATACCAAAATACAAAAAGTGACCATGAGATGGGAAACAGAGCATGAGACTATTAGTAAAAACAATCAGGTCCGAATTTATGGTTCAATTTTTTTTTACAAGAGCTTCAAGAGAAGTATTTTATTTTTTTTATTTTTTTTAAAGATTTCATTTATTTATGTGACAGAGAGACAGCCAGCGAGAGAGGGAACACAAGCAGGGGGAGTGGGAGAGGAAGAAGCAGGCTCCCAGCCGAGGAGCCTGATGTGGGACTCGATCCCGGAACGCCAGGATCACGCCCTGAGCTGAAGGCAGACGCTTAACGACTGCGCCACCCAGGCGCCCCAAGAGAAGTATTTTAAATTGAACATTTTTTTTCTTGGCAAAGAGATAATCAGTTACTTAGTTTGAAATGGATAATTAAAATAGGATTTGCTAGTATCTTTGATCATATGCTGTCAAATATTGTCTGCATTATTTAGATTGCAGTATAATGCAGTTTGTAGATACCTAATTCTCAAAATCTTCATGCTATACCGGCATTGATGAGTGCATTAGAGCAATGAAAGAATGGCTTTAAGAGCTATCTAATAATAAGGACTTCAGTTTAAATTTCTTGAGTGCGTCTATATACGCCAGCCACTGTACTCAGGACAACCTTATCAGTAGATACTAAGTTTATCGTCTCCCTTTTATAGAAGCTTATAAGACGTAAGTAACCTCTCAATGTTCACAAAATATTGGCAATGTGATTCAAAACCTTAGGTTGGGGACACCTGGGTGGCTCAGTCGTTAAGCATCTGCCTTTAGCTCAGGTCATGGTCCCAGGGTCCTGGGATCAAGCCCCGCATCGGACTCCCTGCTCGACAGGAAGCCTGCTTCTCCCTCTCCCACTCCCCCTGCTTGTGTTCCCTCTCTCGCTGTCTCTCTCTTTCGCTCTCAAATAAATAAATAATCTTAAAAAACAACAACAACAACAACAACAACAACAACAAAAACCCCTTAGGTTTGTCTGATATAGCAACCATACCCTTGCCCACTATANACATCGGACTCCCTGCTCGACAGGAAGCCTGCTTCTCCCTCTCCCACTCCCCCTGCTTGTGTTCCCTCTCTCGCTGTCTCTCTCTTTCGCTCTCAAATAAATAAATAATCTTAAAAAACAACAACAACAACAACAACAACAACAACAAAAACCCCTTAGGTTTGTCTGATATAGCAACCATACCCTTGCCCACTATAATTCCCTGCCTTCGGGATCTGAATCCAGGTAGTCTTACCTCAATCCCTGCATGTAGCATGTTGAACCACCATATTACGTTGCCTTTCAGTTCCCATCAATTCTACTTATGAGCTGTAATGATTATATAATCACATGCACAGATTTCCAACGTGCAGTTTTGATGAGTATATACTCATGTAACCATGATACCAATAAAAATGCAAAATGATTCCGTCAACCCAAAAAGTTCTCTTGCACCCTTTCCATCCAATTTCCCTTCTCACCCCACAGAGTGCCCCTTTTCTGATTTCAATCACCCTAGCTATGTTTTGCCTGTTATATAGCTTCAAACTTCATTTTTGAGATTCATCTGTGTTGTTGCATGCCATAGTACTTCATTCCTCTTTATTCCCAAGTAATATTCCACGTTGAAAATGCCATAATTTCTTTATCCATTCATCTATAAATAGGCAGTGCCGTATTTGCAGTTTTAGCTATTGTGAATATATCTGCATACCTGTACAAGTCCTTTTATGGCTATATGTTTTTATTCCCTTTGGACAAATAACTATGAATAAAATTGCTGGGTCAGATATATTCTACTCTATAAAGAACTAATATGCAGTTTTCCTAAGTGATTACACCAATTTACATGTACCCCCAGCAAAGTCTGGGAGTTCAACTTTTGACAATCCTTTGGTGTTGTCAGCCTTTTTAATTTGAGCAATTCTAATGGATATAAAGGGGTATCTCACTGTGATTTCAATCTGCATTTCCCTGAAATTAATGATGTTAAGTATCTTGCCAAGTGCTTCTTGGTCATTCATATGTATTCTTTTTGGAAATGTCTGCTCATGTCTTTTGCTAATTTTTATTGTCTTTTTATTACTGAGTTATGTTAAATCTGCTATTAGGTTCATCCAATTTTTCTTTTTAATTTCAGAGATTTATTTTTTAGATCTTGAGATTTTCCTTTGGTTCTTTTTCTTACAGTTTTCATATTACTCCTGAATTTTCCCATCTCCTCATCCATCTTTTCATGTAAATGCCTTTACAGATTCTGCATAGTGATTTTCACATCTATCTGACAATTCCGGTATCTATGTCAGCTACTAGTTTGTTCATATTGACTGACTTTTCCCATGACTCTGGGTCATATTTTCTTGTTCCTTTGCATGTCCAGTAATTACTGATGACATATAAACACCGTAAATATATTGAAAAGGCTCTAAATTATATTATCTTCCTCCAAACAGCACTGAAGTTCACTCTGGCAAGCAGTTAAATTACTGCCAGGTAACAGGGAGGCGTAAGTTTAGGCTTTGTTAAGGCAGGTTTATTCCAGTCTTTCCCTTACTTGTAGGATGTGGTCTTTACTCCTAAAGCATGAACCTTCCAGAGTTTCAATAGAAAACCCAAGTGTTTATCAATTCCCTCTAACTCGAGGGAACTAAAATTCTAAACTCTATATCCCTGAAGTGAGAAAATGAATGTTCTGCTCAGTCTTTCAGCTTTCTGGCTCTCGTTTTCTTCCTGGGCTCCTTGGACTCTTTATCTGTACATGTATGATTTAGGCTCTGCCAAAGATTATAGGTATTCATTTACAGATTAGGGGGGGCTCCCTCTGTGACTCTCTCCCTTCAGGAATCCTAATCTCAATTCCTAGTCATTCTGACAACCCTGAATTCAGTCTTATGATTCCTAAAGCCAATAAAACTACTGTCTTTTCCTTGGAGCCCTATCAGCCACTTCCCATGTGGGGCATGGAGGACCCTTGGGGTCAAAGCCATTTAAATGTGGCTCTTACTCCAGTGTGGTTTCCCTCTTTAGAAGGTAGAATCCTTTTTAGTTTCAGCTTGCTTTTAGTTGCTCTCTAGTGCCAATAAACAGTTTCTATCATTGCTTTTATATTTTGTCAAGAATTTTAAATTACTATTGGTGGGAAGTGATACAAGCTAGTCTGTCATTATCAGAAGCTGGAAGTATACACTACATTTTCTATTGGCTAAAACATGATATCATATTATTTTAGAGCTATATGTGGCTTTTGGGAAAAATACATGGGAGAAAAAAGGAAATGGCATTTTCTCTTGTATCAATTATGTACTTGAAAGTGGGTTGTTGTCTTTGAAAGACAAAAAATAAATAAATAATGTCTCTATATGTGCAAACTCTGTATGAGATTTTAAAATTCTCTAACCTATCGCCAATCCTTTTACTTGACTTATTTTTCCTAAAATGCAAATCTGATTTCATCACTTCCATACTAAAGTAATGTTTGCTATTTCCCATATCTTACATTATGAAACTCTTAATTACAAATTATGGTCTTTAGACTATTCACAAATGTGGCTCCAACCTAACCTCCCAACCTCACATCATCCCACTCTCACTCCCTTGTCATCATGTACTCTGACACATCTGAATCCTTACCATTCCCTAAACACAACGAGACTTCCTTTGCAAAGTGCTCTCCACCCAGAATATCCAGCTACCCCTCCCCTGTTTCCTGCCTAGCAAGGTCTTTCTCATTGTTCAACTTCTAGCTCCAATGTTTCCTCCTCTAAAAAGCCATCCACTACATTTACAGGACACAATAATGTCTTTTTATGTTCCCATATTCTGGCGTGTACCCTTATTTTCATACTTATAAACTGTTTTACAGCTATCATATAAACACAGCAGACTGGTTAAATGCGAGAAAGTCTCTCCTGCTTTAGTCATTCAGCTCCTTGAGGGTACAGGAGGTGGCTTATTCTTTTTATATCCCTAGTTATCTTTTTTAAAAAGACTTTATTTATTTATTTGAGAGAGAGAGAGAAAGAGAGCGAGAGGGCACAACCAGGGGGAGCGGCAGAGGGAGAGGGAGCAGACCCCTGTTGAGCAGGGAGCCCAATGTGGGGCTCCATCCTAGGCCCCAGGGGTTACCCCAGGTTTGTTTTCTTTTTCTTTCTTTTTTTTTTAATTAATACTGAAGAAGTAATCAGGCTAGTTAAATCCAAAGAACCAGAAATGGAAAAGCGAATTAAATACACAGCCACAATGTTGTGGTCACAAATCTAGTGATGAGCTTCCATATTAAAAGTGTGAACAGGGGCGCCTGGGTGGCTCAGTCCTTAAGCGTTTGCCTTCAGCTCAGGGCGTGATCCCGGAGTTCTGGGATCGAGCCCCATATCAGGCTCTTCTGCTGGGAGCCTGCTTCTTCCTCTCCCACTCCCCCTGCTTGTGTTCCCTCTCTCGCTGGCTGTCTCTCTCTCTCTCAAATAAATAAATAAATAAATAAAATCTTTTAAAAAAATTAAAAAAAAAATAAAAGTGTGAACAATTCGCTGAGTCTGAAAATTCACCCATTCACCCATTTCCCTCGGGTCTGGTGCAGCTCTCTAGAAAATCTCCTTTACCTTCCTTTAGGGTCAGTCTAAAAAGGCACCAGGCTGGGTAGTGGCAAGATGTGAGATGTACACAGCAGCACTTTTTCCATTTCTCCCACCCCCAGTCCCCAGGGGGGAGGGGACAGAGGACCAACCGTCCTTACACTGCCATAGAAGGTATTCAGTCTGACCCAAAATGTCTAAAACCCATTACAACCAAAAAACAAAAAACAAAAACCAACCAACCAAACAAAAAACCCAAGACCAAAAGTCCAAATGAGAAACAAAACCTGAGCACGATTTTCCAGAGAACAAAGGACTACCAATGCCGCTTATCCTATAAAAGAAATATTCATGTAGGAAAACAGAAAAGATGACTAAGCTCCATAAATAAATATGTTCACTGAAGTCCACTTATTTTTCTTTCTGGTTATATAGCTAGAAAGCAATTCCCAGCCTCCTTTATAGTGAGGTTCTGTGAGGTCATGAGTTTGAGTTCTGTTCAAAGGAGTATCAGTAAAAATGATGTAACTACTTCTATGTCCAAACCCTAAAACTCCTGCACCCAGTATCATCTTCTGTTCTCTTCAGGCTGCATGCAGAGGATGGCACAGCAACTAAACAGAAAGTACCGGAATCCCTAAATGACGGTGTGGAACAGAGCTCCACCTCACCCTACTTCCCATATTGGACTGTCAATCCGGGGATAGGCAAAATTTTATTATGCAAAGCCACTGAGATTTGGGGATGTTTGCAATAGTAGTTTGCCTTGACTGATACTTTTACTTCTACTATAACTTCTCCAGTGATAATTTTCATTCAGCTTGATTACTGCTATTTTTTAAAACTTGCTTGCCAAAAAATTTTTAGATTTTACTACTAGAATGAACATATTATCTTAGCCAATTTCATTTCCTTAAGTATGCCTCAGAATTCTTAATCATGCTAGACACCAAGGACTCCATGAACACCAAATCCAGCCTGTCCTATTCATTCAAAGAGTTGTTCCTCTCGTTTTGTGATCAAAACCAGACTAACGGAAGATAAAGGCTGAGGACTGCCTAACAAACTGTCTATGGTATGATCAGCTAGGAATGGAGTGAACACTGAGGTCACTCAGAGAGCTGCTCTTCATCAGGACTAAGAGGAGTCTGGCAGCAACTTCTTCCAAAAACCAGGTTTTCTGTTGTACTGACAATCCTGCTTTTACCATTCTGACAGCAAGGCCAAAATGCTTGCAGGCAGATGGTTAACTAAGGCAAGGGCCTTTGACTCCTGGCCTATTTCCTCCAGTTATCTAACAACATCTAAATCCAGATGACTTCAGCCTATTAATTACACCATCTTGGGCAGGTTTCCTTACACCATAGCCTAGAGAATTAGACTGTCTCCGGATGGGGTAGAAAGATGGGTTTTGGTTGTGCTTGAGGGGGAATTGTTTTCTTACTTTTGTCAGTAGTACCTGGGGGTGTAGAGTTTGAGTACGTTTTTACAAGATGGTCTTAACCCACTATTTAAATAACTAAAATGAAGACAAAAGAGATGTGATATGAAACCGCATCAGTTTTTCTGACCTAAGATTTATTTTACCCCATACATTCCAATCTGCCTCTCTGGCCTTCCCCAGGTAAATCTCCCCATTTTATATACAGATGAATAAATTGATCCTGAAAATAGGAAAGAAAAAGCAAGCCACAAAGCACTGAACAGGAATCCATAAGATACAGTGGACCAGTAAGTAAGTGTAAGAGCTAGCAAAAAAAGAACCCGGGAAGATTTCTAAATATGTGTTTTGAAAAATACTAAACACATTATATAGCAAAATACAGTTATTTTATACATTGGCCCTGTGAGCTCTCTTCTTTGTCTTACAAAGACAAATTTTTAAACAGTTTTTAGCAAGGGGGATTCTGAAGTTCTTAGATCCGTACATATTCATTTAATCTTCTTTTGTAAATAAAAGACAGTAACTTAATCTAAAAGCAGCCGCATGAATCACATTAGCCTGAAAAATAAGAGACTCTCGTTGAATATATCTTTTAGAAGCCCAAGAGAATACAACAGAGTTCTTTCCAAATCAAATCAACATAAATTTATTAAACAAATACCTCACACAAAGCATTCTGCAAGAAGCTGTGAAGAAATCAAATGATGGTAATAATATGTCACATCTTTTGAGCATTTACCATGTGCCTTCTGGTGTGCTAAGTGACTTGCAAGCTTTCCCCGTATAAAAGGCAGTGCTGCAAAGTGGAAGGAGGATGGTTCTAGAGTCAAAAGGCAGAGATTTGTGTCCCAGTGCCACCACTTTTGCTCCCCATACTTTGATTTCATCTGCAAAATAGGGGCCCTTATAGGACCTCTCTTCAAAATCACAGGGTTTTTGTGAGCAAATGAGCTATTACATGACAACCACTCTGACCTGCTTGACATGTAGCAAGCAAGTAGTAAACACTGGTTACGTTATTGCATTTTATCATCATAGACTTCCTGACAGGTAAGCTCTATTAGGATGACTACTTAACAAAGAAGAGGATGTTAAGGCGTTAGTGCAAGATCACACAGAAGCTGCGGTCAGAATCCAGGTTTGCTCAAACTTGATCTATATTCTTAATCCTTACCCTCTCTTACTGCCATTCATGCAAAGAAGTATGACCATGGCCCCTTCCCTTGGGAGGCAAGTGAATACGACAGGCAGGCTCAGAACCATACTTTGACTGAAATAAAAAGTAATCAGCAATATATAGAATATCTTAGTTATGGAGAGTATGCCTTTTAATAGATTAAAAAAAATTAGAGGAATAGGTCACATGATAATGTGTTACTTTTTATAAAGTCCTTTGACAAAATGACCACATAGTTCACTCTCGAAACAATCTTGCAAGGTGGTCCTGGACTTTATTACTTTTACCATTTTATAGCTGAAGAAACTCAACCAATGCAAGAGTAAATGTCTAAGGTCATCCACCTGTTAAGTGGCAGATATGAATTCAAGTTCCATTGCTCTTAAAGTGTGGTCAATATCACCTGGGAAGCCTGAAAAAAAAAAAAAAAAAGTGGATTCCTAGACCCAACCTCAAATCTCAAGGATCAGTCTCTCTAATTGTGGGACCCCAGAATCTGCATTTAAAAATCTCAACAGATAGCACGGATGCACACAACCAACTGAGAACTTTTGAGAATCACTCCTCTATACTACCTTGTTTTCCTGACAAACCTCCAAAGAGCAGTGAGTGGTTGGGTCTGTGGCAAGTGATCTGAGAATTCACTGGAAGCACAAAGTCACAAGTCATGGTTCTACCAAATCAGAAGTTCCCCTTTAATTTTAATTAGAGCTATATTCCCCCATGAGTCCTAATCAAATACTGAAAGAATCCCTGCCCTTAACAGTTCACTATTAGACCAGGCAGTGTTAACTGGAACTAGAACTGAAATCCGGTAGCAAATAGGATTTGTATTAAATGCTGTTTCACTCAAAGATGATACAGTAGTCATGAATACCTTGGGTCTAAAGAGGTCCTTGGTTTATGGTCTCCAAAGTAAGGTCACAAGACATCCATACAGGGGATGGAAGAATATATTTAAACTTTTCTTGACATTTATAATTTTTATCTAAAAAGATATGAATGAAGTTCAAATTTACTAATATTTAGCACACAGACTGACAATAGCACTTGTATATAATTTACAAGTAAACACACACAATTTATAAGTTCATGCTCAAAAATTTTTACTGAGAAAGGTACATAATTAAAAAAAAATTTAAAGTCAGCAAAGTGATTAACAGGGCTCTAGAATCAAACTGCCAGACTCTATCACTTAGAGTTTCTGCATCTACATAATGGGTATAATATTAGTATCTACCTTCTAAGGTTCTCATGCTGATTAAATAAGGTAACATTTGTACAGTGCTTAGCTTGAGTAGTGCCTGTATCAGTGCTCAAAGAACGTTACTGTGGTAGATACTTCTACCAGTGCGATTGCTGCACAGAAAATTGTAACAATTATTCCCATCTTTGCACCATGCTCTTGGAAACGTGACTCTACAGCTGTTCCCATGAAGAAATGGAATCTGTTTCCCCACACCCTGAATCTAGGCTGATCTTGTAACTTGCTTTGGCCAATAGAATGAGGCCGAAGCAACCCTGTGCCAGTTCTCGGCCTGAGCCTCAAGAGACTTTTCACAGTTCTGCTCAGCAACCTGTAAATGAGCCCAGGCAAGCCTGATGAACAGAGACAAGCTATCCCAGCTGATGCCACTCTAGACTAGTTGGCCTCAACTTTCCTAGCAACTGACCACAAATACATATTTGAGAACTGTCCATGAGAAGAACTGCCCAGCTTATTGGTGAACCTACAGAATTATGAGTTATATAAATAGTTGTTTTAAGCCACCAAACTTTGGGGGTGATCTGTTACACAGAAAGGCCACCATCATCAGAAAAAATACAAAGCAATAATCCATTCTCAGGTGATGATATAAAGGAAAAAGGTTAAATAGCTGTCCTAAACTCTTAGGAAAGAAAAACAGTATAGCTGAAGTAATCAGGTGAAAAGTTGATTCCATTAGAGGTCACCTGTAGCCTGCACGGAAGATTTATGTGTCAGGTACTAAATAGCATCAGTGTTCCCTTTAGGGAGGAGAAGAAATATCTGTTAGAAAAAGCAATACAGTGACAAGGAGATCCACATCTTGAAGCTTCACAGATGCAAGGAATTAAGCTATCTGAAACAGCCTTGGGCTGACTTAAAAATTAACTTCTGTTATGAGCCACCTGACCTTGCTGGTCAGTTTGACTATGAGACCTGGGCTATGATCCCCGCAGAAGATGACAAACGTAAGAGAATAAACATGGACACAATTCTTAGCTCAGGAACCTGGAGGATTTTCAACCAAGGGTCACACACCTAGCTTTCTTCACCTCTAATCTAAAAGCTAAGGGACTGATCTTAAAAAATTAGAAGACAGGTCTTAAGATTCTAGGAGATAGAATTATCTAATTGTGCAGATACCCAAGAAACAATGACTTTTTTTTTCTTTTTCTTTTTTTTTTTTTTTTAATCTCTCTTGTTAAACTTGAACTCCCAAGTGAGGCTAAGAAAATATTTATCCTCAGAAACAAACAGACCTTCCAAAAATTTTCTTGGGAAAAATATGAATTGATGAGCTCTATCTCATCATTAGGTTTGAGACTGAGAAAGTCAAGTTGATTAAAATCCGACTCAGGTTATAAGAAAGATATATTTAGTCAACACTAACTTCATGGTAAACACATCACTTAAGACCTAACCCCATGCATCTCCTTCCACATATACAAGCTCTGTCCTTAGGGAAAAAAAAAAAAAAAAAAAAAAAAAAAAAAAAAAAAAAAAAAAAAAAAAAAAAAAAAAAAAAAAAGAAAAAGAAAAAAAAGTCCTTGACCAAAGAAAATGTCATTATGACATCGATTACTGGTTGTCTACCCACTATCAATTCTCATTTTCCCTACTAACAGAATCCCTATATTGACTGGGGTGGCTATATGCCCAACTAAAAACTTGTATTTACCAGCAGCTCTTTCAAAAATGAAAAAGATATGAGTGACCAATTTAGATGGAAAGAGATGCCATTAAGTGCATTTCCAAGAAATCTCATTACAGAGGGTTTACTCATGCAGCAGATCAATCCATCTATCTATCTTATTATCTATTACTATTACTATTAGGCTTTCTTACTGTTCTCCTATTAGTAGTCTTTTGTACTGTTACACCTTTGAGACTTAAACTAGGTGGCCTGACTTCGATAACCATCTAATGAGAATGAACATGAAGGCTACACACTCTGGTATCGTAGAAAGAAGAGTTGGTAGGTGCCTGAATCTCTGATGGCATCTGTGGAGATGTCAAATTAGGACTACTTTTCATTCAATGAGAGAAAATGTTTTTGTTAATGAGCGTATGTCTTGTGTAAGTCACTATCTGGGGTGGGAATGGGACTTCTGTAACTTGGCACCTAATGGCATCTTTAAATGTTGTAGGCATGCATTTTAATTTAGCTGAGACATGTCCCTTGAAATTCCAGATGAGTAATGTTTCTTTGACTATTACAAAAGTATTAATTACTAAGAAATTCTGAGTTGACAAAACACTAGAAAGGGAACAGGAAGCAAAACTCCCAACAGATCAATGGAGGGGGCCAGGGAAGTGCTGACCATACCACTAAAGAAGGAATGGAAGTTACAAGAACCTAGAATGTGCCAGTCAACAGCCATGTGACCTTAAGATGGTTTATATTTTATCAGTTCTCAGTAGGAGGGATATTTCCATCTGCAATAAGGCTGGACTTACTCAAGTTAGTTTCTACTAAAGAATCCAGAGAAGAGAATGAGGATCATATTTCTCTGGAAGTCCACAGGGACAGTCTGATGAAGGGTAAATCTGCCATCAGAGATGACAGGGATTTTCAGGCAAAGGATGTATTAGCTGGTGCCTCAAAAGGCCAGTAATAACCCCCTCTTCTTCATCACCATCTTCTTCTTCTTTTTATTTTTCCTTCTTTTTTTTTTTTTTTTTAATTTGGAAAGTTTACTTGGGAAGAAAAAAAAAAATGCAATTCAGTTCTTATTCAAGGGCAACCACATTTCTCCAACCCAAGCAGAGACCCTTCTCAAGGAAATATGAAAAGGCAGGTCTTACCACTATATCACCTGAAAGAATAACTCCTCAAAATACTCTTCAAATCTGATGTTAATAGAGACTAAGCATTAATGGAAATTTTGACCTTAAGAAGAAATAATAACTGTGCTCTTGGGCACCCTAATAGATCTGCTTCCGGAGTGTGGTTTTGCCTGGGTTAAAGGCATAGATTGTGCCCTTGTTTCTGGGTAGGTCTTCTTAATAGAGAGTAGGTCAAACAGAAATGTAATGTCAGAGAGACCTCTCTCTTTCCAAGAAATAAAAAATGAGTCAACTTACATACTTCCTCTTCTATCAGAAACTTCCCAGTGGCTGGGGACACAAGTTCAACACTAGGGATGATGTAGGTCGATGTTAACAGATGCTTCTAAGACAACCTCATTTGTTTTATCAAAAAATGAGACCTATGGAGAAAGGTAATCTTTCCTCAAGGAATTCAGCTTTTAAACTTCAATCGTGTTATAGAATCTTTTCTCCTCATTTTCTTCCTACAAAGAAGTAAATATGTCATTTTGTGGTTCATACTCCCATCTGCTTCAGGAAATACTAATGGTTTCAGGTAAGATGATAAAGGATTAAAAATCTTTAGGACAAAAAAATCTCTCTGAACTTTCAATTGGTTGTCTGAAGGAAAATGATAAAAGCCTGTCCCTATATGTGTTTTTGCAAAAATGTAAAATCTTGACATATACAAAAGAGAATCTTTGTTTTGGTAAATTAAACTATTTGCCACTCACTCTGCTTGAGTATTATAAGGACTAATGCCTCAGTGTATCCGTAGGTCTGGAGAAGAGATAAGTAACAAGCGGCCCCTTTTCCCAAAGTCCACACATGAAGACGGCATTTATTGCCCCAATCCAAATATCAACTTTCTCTTCTCCCATTATTTATTTTCAACAGGAGCTCCGAGGGATAATCTTATGTGAAGAAAAAACTTAAGGGCAAAAAACATTGTGATCATTCTGTCAGGCAATGAAATTATTCTTTCTTTTTGACTTTTTTTTTTTGGATTAAAGAAAAAGTTGAACACTTATTAAAGACTAATTTTTAGAAAAGGCTTGGCTCTTTTTTTAAAAAAAAATAGGAAAAATCCAATCAATGAAGTTTATAGTAGTTTATAATTTGGATGAAATCCCCTTATTCCTTTCCAGCAAAAATTCAATATATGTGCCTGCATGGATGAAGATTCTGCCTTAACAATTCTAAACTCAAATGGGAATATGCTAGTAAAAATTCTCAAGGAGGAAAAAAAAAAAAAAAGAAGAAAGCACCACATATCAAATTAAATTTTAGCATTAAAAAACAATATTTAACCTAAAATGATAGGAGAACAGAATGAATAGTGTCACATGTAATTTCTGGAACTAAAACTTCATTCCCATGTACACATTTAAAATATTTCTAAATAAATAGGTTGAGATTGTTTTCTTCCAGAACAGGTTTCCACTTAAAAAAAAAGAAAGATATTCAGAATTATTTCTTTTGGGAATAAAAGTAGCAATTTGTCAACCCTCCAACCTAAAGGAGGGTCCTAGTGCTCATCTGACCCCCAGGTAGGCATTCAATCCCCAAATTCCAGGTCTATCTTACTTTAATGTCAGTTAAGCTCCCCACCTCCAGACCTCAAAGGTGCCTTCCTCCTACAAGGCTGCTGCCAAAGGAAAATAAATTTCTGGAAGCAAATGGAGCAAAACTTTCCATTTGTTTCCCCTTTTTCCAATGCAGGCCTAGTCACTGGGTCCAAAGGGCTTGTTTTATGGCCTCTTCTAGGCAAACTCCTTCTAAACCTATGTGTTCTCTCTCCAAAGCGCTGGAGGTTTCTCATCAGAATGGTAAGTGAATGTGAAGAAAACTTCAGAAGTTTTCTGCTAGAGAAAGTTCTATGTGATGAGAACTTTTGATTCACATGTTCACCCATTAAATTTTTTTAAAAAAACACAGGGCTAGACAAGGGGTGGTGGCTGTGGGAGGGGGTAAATGGGTTCCTCTGTGCCGATAAAGAAAGTTTTGTTCACTCTTCAAATTCATAGAAAAGAGGCTTCACGGAGGAGAAAGCCATGGCTTGGATAATCCTGCAGCTCATCAAAATGTCTATTTTCTTTTTCCCCATTTTGCCCCATCTAAAATTCTTGTGGGAGAAGTTAAAACAGGCCACATGTGCTTTCCTCCACAAAAGAGCCTTATATGTTAACATAGCACACGCATCCAACACCTCAAACGGTTTTGAAGAAAGCTGTGTTTATCATGTGGGCTTATGAAATAAAAAGTACAAACTTTCTCATCCTGGAAAAATATGCAATGAAATTTACAGCCAAAATAAGGAAGCTGTGCATAATGTAACACTTGGCAAGAATTTTAATCAGTGGATTGGCAAGGCTGGATGCAATACCTCAGCTCCTTTCAGACATGTCTGAGCTTTCTTAATTTAAATACCACGCACTGGGTCTGGGGAGAACATTTAGGAGACATTCCTTTCTGCAGGAATGCTGACAACCAATACAAGTGAACTGAGAAAGGAGCGCTGTTGATGTGGTAACAGTTTCAACCTCTGGGAATGGGAGATGGCAAGCGATAGACACACTGTTACTGTACAGCAAAGCAACACAGATTTACATTATGATAAGGCATTCCAGCCACATTACTTTAAGCAGGCAAAGATGCTTCCAGGTATCAGTCTGACTCAGTTTGGCTCTAAAGAGCACAATTCTGGACTTTGTCAGGAGTTTTCATGCAGGACTACTGTTTTCCAGTTGGGAAAACAACAGAACTATCCAGTAGCCCTCAATTCCTGAGCAGCCTGACAGCAGTTCAAATGAGTTGAAAGTCAGGTCACATAATGTGGACCCAAACTGACCATCACAGAAAGAGTTATAATGTGATGAAAAGCCCCAGGGAACCTATTAAATCCACCAACCTTGTCAGGATGGAATAAGAGCAATCCTCCCTCCACAGCCACAATTTTTAAAGGGTCCACTAAGAAAACATTTTATCCCTCCGCCATCTGCACAACACTCTAGTAATTAGTATCCAGTATATCTCATGAAATCTCAGAGACCAAAATATCAAGAAGACTCAAAACTCAAACGGTAGAGATGTAAAGTACACAGTATTTAGGATTAATTGTATCACATATATGGAGTCTTTTTCTTTAAAAAAAAATTATTTGAAAACATTGTATGTCCTTAAATTTGCAAATGAACCAAGGTATGGAAACAGAAGATGTTTAAAAATGTTCTACAATGACTCAGAACTATAGAAGATAAACGAGGGATGGGGAGGATAGTTTGCTCCGCTGCACAGGAATCAAAGATCAAGGGACACAGGAAGCCCCCAACTCTTTGTAAACTTTCCTGCTAAGAATGTTTTCAGAAATTAATTCAGAAATATGATCTGTTTAGAGAAAATGCTGATTATTTTTATGCTACAGTATTTCTTTGCTAGGTAATAAAGAATTTATATGCATCATAAATATCAGGAACAAGTTATAATTCGGGAACTTATTGTGTTGTAAGTTTTGTGAAACCAGAAATTAAAGTGAATGCAGTTTGGGACACCATTGCTTCATCAATCATTGCTGGTGCACATTTGGCTCTTAACTCTCAATGGGAAGAATAGAAAGCTGAACTCTTGGCAGAGATGGGAAACCATACCTCATGGATTGTGTTCATGGCCTGCTTTAATGTGGGCCCTGTAGAAAAGGAATCTACGTGGTTTTTGTTTGTTTGTTTGGTTGGTTGGTTTTAAAGGACATTTAGGGGGGTGCCTGGGTGGCATAGCGGTTAAGCGTCTGCCTTCAGCTCAGGACGTGATCCTGGCATTATGGGATCGAGCCCCACATCAGGCTCCTCTGATATGAGCCTGCTTCTTCCTCTCCCACTCCCCCTGCTTGTGTTCCCTCTCTCACTGGCTGTCTCTATCTCTGTCGAATAAATAAATAAAATCTTTAAAAAATAAAAAAAAATAAAGGACATTTAGGAGGACATATCTTCTTTTAGCAAATAGTATAATGACAATATTGATAGTTTCTGCTGAAAATGAATATTGGAACTGATGAAAAATAAACCCAGTTCATTACCAGAGGGCTGAAGAAAATGGTACTTCCAAATTCATCTGCAGTACATGCTACCCAATAACACAGGGAGAATGCAAAAGGAAGTGTTTTTGAATGGAGAGATAAAAGTGCCCTGGAGAATTTCATGACCAGGCCCAATGGCTGTGGGAGAAAACGAAATTCAAAGGATGGATATATGTAAGTTAATTATACTAGGGAAAATGGCTTGAGGGAATTTTTTTTTAATAAACTAATTTAGGAAGCATGAAAATTATTTCAGTATGATTGATATTAGGTAAGAATGCTGGACAATTAAAGAAAAAAAACGTGAGACTTGAATAATATAAAATCAGCAGGCATACTATCTGTGGGGACTAGGCATTTCCAACTAAAGAGAAAGCAAAAAATATAATCAATTGGAAAGAGGAAAAAAGAAAGAAGATAATCACTACTTTTACATGTCTATTTCTTTATCAAAGTAATGCTTAAATATGTAATTCATTAGGTCAAGCCTTAGCACCCTTTTTTAAATTGTTTCTGATTCTTTGTAAACCTACCTTCTCCTGTGCCTTGATCCATACTAAGGTTGAAAATAAATAAGTAAACTGTTCTTGACATCTTAATTAGTAATTCCCTCCTAACTCTTCAACCAGTTAATTCTGGTCACTAAGAGCAGTAAGATGCTGTTCAATCAGTTACTTTTCTATTACCTCATTTATTCACTTTTTCTTTTTTTTTTTTTAATTTGATGAACATTCCCCAGGCACCTACCATAGGCCAGTAGTACTCAGCACTGTGGACAGAAATATATAAAAGCATTGCTTTTAACAAAATGGCATCAGAGTTACACTTCATAATTGAGATATCTAGTGGCAATGGAATATTACTCAGTCATAAAAAGGAATGAGATCTTGCCATCTGCAACAACAGGGTATTATGCTAAGTTAAATAAGTCAGACAGAGAAAGACAAATACCATATAGTTTCACTTGTATATGCAATCTAAAATACAAAACAAACAAAACCAACCAACCAACCAAAAAACAAGACTCTTAAATTCAGAGAACTGGGGATTGCCAGAGAGGAAGTAGGTGGGGGAGGGGTGAAATAAATAAAGGAGATTAAGAAGTACAAAGTTCTACTTACAAAATGAATAAGTCACAGAGATGAAAAGTAAGGCGTAGAGAATGTAGTCAATAATACTGTAATAACGTATGGTAACAGATGGTGACTACACTTACCATGGTGAGTACTGAGTAATGTAAAGAATTGTTGAATCAATATGTTGTATATCTGAAACCAATATAACACTGTATATTAATTATGCTCCAATTTAAACATTTTTAAGATATCTAGCAAAGTTCTTTGCCCTTTTATCAGAGGATTTGTCAGTGTTTCTCTACTCCACTGCAGTCAGCACAATCTGCCATCTAGGTAAAATCCTAACACTGTCCTTATGTAACTTCTCTCAGCCATGCCAGTATCCCCATTTGTTATCCTTCTGACTTTGGGCAGGTTTTATGAAAAAAGACACAAGTTCCAGATTCATAAAGGATGTGCAAATTTCCCATTCACCACTATTCGTGATGCTAGGCAAGTTGGTGAGCTCTTCTGAGCCTATTTCCTTATTTGTAAAATGGAAATAATAATTCTTATCTTTAAGGATGTTTTTCAGGATTAGCTTGGATCACGGATGTAAGGCCCTTCAGACATGGTAGATGCTCATTAAATGGTGATGTAATTACCATTAGCTTCATCATTTTTCTAATCTCAGGGTGCTCTTGCAGAGGTGTTGGTCTGGAGGGGAATCTAAAGGGGTCCAAAGCTGGCCTCAGTCCCAAGGCAGGATGACGTGTCTTGCAGGTATTACAATTCTATGGCAGTGAGACATATCTCAGCTGCCAACCAGCATGTGTTAACAACAGTCTAAAGAGGTCCAAAGTGAATCTTGCAATGTTATTACATGCCTAACCCAAAGGAAAGGCGGCAATGGTTATACAAGCAAAGATGATTTTTCTCTTTCAAGGAGGATGCCACATTCCTCATCCAGCCTTCTGAAAAAGCTGTCCTGTGAAATTATTTCACATTCTTTTCAGCCCACTTAAAGCACATAAGGGCTTTCTGAAACATGGGTCTTGTAAATATGCCTGAATGTCAGGATTTTGGCTGTAACAGTGAAGCTAGGAAGGACTCCAGTTGTATCTTTCTGTGCTCTTCCTGATTTATGAGCCAGAACCCTGGTATTTGGTGCACATGTGAAAAAAAACACAAATGTTTTCTTCTTTATCTATTGCGATTTTTCTAAAACCAACAATTATTTAATTCTCACCCTTAGTAATGGACAGGAAGAATTTAGAAAGTAACAATGTATTGCCCAACAGTGGGGGGGAGGAGAGGACAATACTATATGCAATAAAATGCCTTAATTAGATATTGAATTTATAATCTATATTTTAGAACTAGAAACCCAGAAGAGTTATGGCAAATAAAAAAAGCTGATCCATGGGTAAAAATAGATAGCCACCAAACCTTTCCTGTTAATGGTAATAAAACACAAAGCAGTGGAGGAAAAAGCAAGTCTTCTAGTGTTTCCTTTATTCAAACCAAAATTAATTTGTTTACTCAAAATGTTATATGAACAGAAGTTTTTATAAATTATTTAATTACTATACTAAATGTTATGATATACAGAATCAAAGTAAATACCATGATATAAAGAATCTGAGAAACACTGCAGCAATTAATGCCTAACTACATATTTTATGGTCTTTTTAAATAATTTATTACGTTTATATAATTTATTACAAGGTGCCACCCTGATGCTCTATCATTCCTAAATGTTCCAGTCTATATTTCCCCAAAGCAAGGACACTCCCTCCCCCATAATCACTTTACAACCCTCCAAGTCAGGAAATGGATATTAGTACTATCCTACCATCCTATTTCAATTTTGTCACTTGCCCCAGCAATGTCCCTTTTTGCTTTCTGGGTCAAAATCCAATCCAATCTGCTTTCATTGCTTGAATTCATGGATTTGTTAGGAAAACATATGAATATTTTATATTTCTATTGTATCCTACTTTCTGAAGAAAATGTATTTTAAAAACATGTATTTAAAATTATGGTCCCGTCCTCATGGTTCATTCCCCCTTCTGTCCATCCTGAACTGGGCGATATTACATATACTCTCTGCCTAGCACAGCATCAAATAAAATATGTATTTCAATAAACACTTACTAAATTAGCAAGCAAGTTAAATATCTTCAGGAAAAAATTACTGAAATATTTTTGAAGAATAGTGATTAACATATATGTGAGAAGGTTTAAAGTTTTACTTACAGTTTGACTGTAAGCCAACATCTTGAAAGCCTTCTGCAACATGCTATTTATTTATTTTGATAATGGAATATAGACTTTTCTCTAGAAAAACATCGGCTCAACTATCTAGCAGGGATCTCAATACTTTCTCGTAAGTAACAAAGTATGACATCTAAATGTGGCAAACTCACTTAAGCCTGGATGCAATTCTAGACGAGTAGAAGGGCAAGAGGTTAAACCACTGCTGTATTTATCAATATGCTTTTAAACCAATGAGTGGATCAAGTAACATACAGAATGAATGGTAATTAAATGTAATTAAAATCACTGTCTCCACAGACAGGGAGGGTTATAACCTTTATTCTCTAACCAAGTCCCCTCCCCTCACATGCCTCTAAGAGTAATAAATAAAAGAACCCAAGATTTTTGAAACTATTTTTAGGATGTTACATTCAGCTTATTTTTAAAAATCTGAGATTAAAAATACAAAGCAAAGGTGTCTAGGAGAAGGTTATTGGAAGAGAAACACCAAAAGAAATGGCTGAAATTTTGATAGCATATTTTATTGTGCTTTATATTATTGTTTGATTTATTTTAAGGAACTTTGTCTGAGTGAAGCAAATTTGTCAAAAATGAATACAGTCCCAAAAGGGAGAGCAGAATGTCTCAGTCTCTGAGCATACTGGTGCCCAGCATTTGTCCACCTGACCTTTTTTTTCCAATGGTGTATGGGTCAACACAAAACTTTTTGGGGTTGTAACCTGGAGCTGCAGGGTAGGGGCAGAGTTGGGGACTGAAAGGAAAAAAAAAAAATAGGGAACATTTTAAAAGTGTAATTAAGTGATTTGCTAATCCCCAGGGAGCCAGCATTCCTTGTACTAAGTTCTACCACAGCTGGAACTGAACTGTGGTAAGAACCAAGCTATTGTTTGGTGACTGCTGAGTGGACGGCATCTCAGGAGACACAGGAAGAGAGTGCTTGCCTCTGGTAGGTGAGACAGGCAGTACCAAGGTGCTACAAGACAGTGAGAAGGGCAAGGTGAATATAGATTAATGAATTCCTAGCTCAACATGTATTCTTCTAAAAAGTTTTTTTTTTCCTGATCATATATAAATAAATACATAATTTGTAGAAAATGTGGAGAATACAAAAAAGTAAAAGTACAAAATTACTCAGACTCCCACAACCCAGAGACAACTTCTGTTAACAGGCAGTAATTTCCTTACTGTTCCTTTATGTCTGGGCTGGTGCTGGTAAGGCATTGGTTCTCAAAGTGCAGCCCCAGGAACTAACAATAATAGCATCCCCCAGGTAACTTCCTGAAATGCAAATCTGGGGGTCCACACAGACCCATCAGAAATTCTGAAGGTAGGAGCCAACAATGGATTTTGACAAATCCTTCAAGTGATTCTGATCATGCTGAAGTCTGAGAACCACTGTTTTAAGATATTCTTAACATACAGGTTTGAAAAATCCAGGCCAAAGTTATCATCCTTTTTTTTTTCATTTTATTCTATTTTTTTCATCATGATAAGTGCACTCTTTAATCCCCATCCCCTATTTTCCCCAGCCCCACCCCCTCCTCTCTGAACCACTATCATCAGCTTTTTTTTTTAACGGAAAAATAAATAGTACTAGGCTTAGTTTGTGCCTAATTCCCAAAGGAGATATAAACCCAACAGTAGGACACAGCCTAACCCCTACTTTTAAGAGTACAGCTCTCCTCCTGAAAGAAGAAATAAAATTCAGGAAAACAAAACAAAATAAAATTCTCATATCTTTCTTCCATTATTGATCTTATTCCAGAAAGTATTAAGATGATTTAAGTTTCTGAGATCAAGATATCTGTCTTTTAGAGAATTTTAAGGGTTTCATATGCTATGGTTTAACCTGATTTCTCCAAATTGAGTATAACTTGGAAGAAAAGAACAATTAATCAGAGCGTGAACATTACCAGTAAGCAAAATTATAATTAAAGTATGTAACTAGACACAACTAATTTTAAATATTCTCACAATAAAAATTCCAAACATTAATCCTCTTTTTCCCCCTCATCCTAAAAATGAAATAGTTTATGGAAGGAATAGTATACAAATAGATAATTCACTTTCAGTAAGGCTAAACTGCAATGAAGTTACTACAAATATGTTATTAAAATTATCAGGTATTTATAGTCTTTAAAAAAAAAATATATGCCCATATTCCCTTGGAGGAGGAAAGAAATAAACCCAGTATGATAAACCACACAGACATTTTAGAAGACATTTGCTTACCAAAACAAGTGTGACTTAGAAGTCAGAAGCAAGTTATTACAAGTCAGTGGCTTTACGTATTGGCAGAGCGTTGCCCTTTCCTGGGTGGTCTGATAAAGACTGGTAATTCCCGAGAATTATCCTGCACTTGAACTAAAACCAGTGAAGGGAAATTAAGAATAACAACAAGAATAAGCCTCTCAAAGAACCTTTTCATACTGTTTGACATCGTTTTATGTATTTTTCTGTTTAAGTTTTTCTTATCACACCTAAGCCAGAAAGACATATACTATGACCCTTATGATAATGATTTCATTAGTTTATAGTCTTGCCCGGCTACACAGGTGGCATTTCTCATGGACAAAGAAAACCCTAGAGATGCGTAATCTTTTCTCGCAGTGTGTACCGGTTCCGGCTGGTATTTTTCCACGTGCAGCCTGCAGCGTGTCCCCCCGCCAAACCAAAACACACACTACTGGTTCCTTTCCAGCTGTTGCTGAGGTTTTTCCTCTGATTTTATTTACTTGTCTAAAGTGGCTGTAACTAGCACCAAATAAGCCACAATTGCCAAGAGTGAAATATAAAATTAAAGGGCTTCAATTAATGAATAAGTAATAACACACTTAGAGATGCTAACTTTAATCACTGAATGAGGCACTGTAACTTATTAGATTATATTTTTAAATGATTTTGAATCAACATATTTAAAATTATATAAGTGCTATTTGGTACATGAATTTTAAAATCCATAATCCTAATGCATTGGAAAATGTAAAATTAAGCACAGGCCGTATGAAAATAACAACATGGCGAGACCATGTTTACATTCCTCCTATTGTAAGAACGTGTGGGTCTGTGTGTGTGTGTGTGAGTGTGTTATATTATATTCACGTTACAACAGGTATGTACACCAGCCCTGAGAAGAGGTCGTGAAGTTTATAATGTAGTAAACATTCATGTACATCTTAACTCTTAATTATGGTCTAAGAAACAAGCAAACCCAAGACAGCACATAGAAAACACTACCCCACAATAGATAGACACATAGCAATCTTTAAGATGAAAAGTCCAAAATTCTGTAGCAAGAGTATTAAAAAACAAACTGACAATAATATAACCTCCACAGTAATGACACCTCTCCCATCAGCCAGAACAGTCCCTGGTCTCTAGCCAAATTCACTGGCTGGCATTTCCCCAGCAACAACCCTGAGCCACATATTTTAATCATAACGCTAGTAAAGGGTTGCTAAATGTATTATAATAAAACACGAATACTTTTTTCTCCATAAGCTGTGGTTCAGCCAACATGCAGTGCCTATTTCGGCAGGGACATATAACTAAGCCAGCTAACCTGTATTATACAGAAAGGGAAATGTGTAAATGAACTAGGACGCTTCTGTTGGTGCCAGACAGACATGAACAGCTGTTATATGTAGTGTCACAAGTGCTCTCTTAAGCTTGGATGGGCAAACAGTGCAGCTCATGCTTTGAAAGCAGGTTCAATGCCTGTCCTTTTAAAGTTAGAATGGATGTACTGAGATCACAAATTGGCTGTATGGATTTCTTTGCCATCCCAACTCTCTGGACTCAGTTTTCTCCTCTGAAGTATAAATGGGGTAGAGGTAGGAGATCTCTGAAGTCCCTCGATGGCTCTGCAATCCCGTGACCTCCACTATCCTACTACATCAGAGGTACCAAGGGAAGGCACGACCTACCCCCTGCAGAAGAGCCACAAGACCCCCGGTAGAAAACTAGATGAAAGAGAAACAGGCTGGGAGAAGTAGACTCTGCTTCAAGCTTTGCCTCTTACCTGGCTATGCGACTCTGGGGAACTTTCACAAACCCTCTGGGCCTTGATTTCCTCATTAATAGAAGGAGGCAAGTGATCCTGAAACTCCTTCAACTCTGTCCCAGGGAATGAGAATCAGGCCATGTGTACTAAGCAACACTGACAAATGGCTTCTCAGAAAATGAAAAGATACCACAGACCTTTGGGACTTAAAACAGCCTCTACCATTTCATAGAAAGCCAATTAACTCATTATAGCTAAACTGTTCAATAGCAACAACAATTTTGAGTGAAAGCAGGTCAATACAGTTTTATGGATTAACCACAGGGGGTTAATTTCTACTTAATCGTTATGTTACTTTATCAACAATGTGAGCTACCTTTACATAAACACCTATAAGTTAACAAAAGAAATGTTACTTCATTAGGAAGAAGCAAAGAGAAGGAATACGAAAATATGTATGAAAAGGTAAAAACAGACTCAAGGCAAAAAATAAGTTAAATAATTTTTCTTATACCTTTGAAATACTGTTAACTGGAATTTGTAAAGAATGACATTTGAGAAGAGACAGGTAAATTTTAAACCCCAGACTCATCCAAGTATGATTTTATCTTAAGTCATTCATCCCTAAAGACTTTGTGTATAAATAGATGAACTGTTAACAACTGAACACTACAGAAGCAAAACACAGTCGTGAACACACATGCACGCACGCACACACACACAGACACACACACACAGCGTCCACTTCTGGCTTATACATAAGTCTTCTATTAGAGGGGTAATTAGTGGATTTCTCAACATTGTTATTCCACTGACAATGAGCTACACTCCTTAAGAATCAAGACATGAAATAGAGGAGGCATCCTTCCTTCTAATCTAATGTCTAAGGTTGTAATAAATAGTTAACCATTTTCAGTCAGTCTGAAAAGAAAAAAAAAAAAAAAACACTGAAGTAATCTATGGCCACCAGTTCTGGATATTGCAAAGGGCAGCTATGGTCAGAGAAAATACTCAGCACAGTTTTATAATTAAAAAAAAAAAAAAACAACACTGTGTATAAAAGAACTCAATCCATCCTAATAATTGCTTTCTATGAAATCTAACCCTTGGTCCAAATTAATGAGTTACAGGTGTGAATCTAATGCTTTCCATTTTGCCTAAGATGTTACTGTTGCTTTTTTCTGAGACACTTGGCCTCCAACGGTATTATAGTTGATTTATCATAACATACTATCAATGTTCGGTGTTCACTAACAGAGGGAAACAGAGCCTTTTTGCTGAAATAGAGAGCTCTTGCTTTTCTATAGGGCTGTCAGATACCACTACAATTTTTCTTACCTACACATTTAAAATTCTGCTTTCATTATTTTTTCAGATGAACTGCCAGACCAAAATAGGTGTCAGAAATTTTTATTTTAAAAGACAGAAAAATTAGTGCAGGCAGTCGTTGCCCACATTTGCCTGCTGAACATGCTCCTGCTTTTCAAATAGAAAACAAATTTTCAAAAATTTATTTTCTTGAAACAAGAGAAAGAGTGAAAAATAAAAGTAGCAGATGTGGCAGCCAGGAGGGTGGTTTTCAAATCTATAGCTCCTTGGTTGTTTAACCTAACTAAATATATCTTCTGGAATTAATAACTAGTATCATTTATTATGTGCCAGACACTGTGTTAAGTGCTTTTCACATATCTTATTTTGAGTTCTCTCAGAAGTAGACCCTGAGACAAGGATTTGAGCGCCAGTAATTTATTTGAAAGGAGACCCCAGGAAAATCAGTAGGGAAAGGAGAAATGAGACAAGGAAGGAGGAGAGAGGAGGTGTATCAAGCAATTAACTTCTATGGGCAATTGGAGCTCTTGATCCTGCCAGGGAACTCTAGAAAATGTGCAGAACATGCCTCAGAGACATCTCAAATGAGAGGCTGCATTTGGAGGTGTTACTTTTGTAGACTCCAGTTTGCCTTGTCAACGAGCCAGCCGTGCTTCTACAACCAGAAGAAGGCAAGGAGCAGAGAGTGTTCTAGGTCGAGCTGGAGGTACATAAATGAGGACTTGGGGACTCAGTCTGCTACAACACATTATATCATTTAAACTGCACAGTTATCTTGTGATATGAATAATAAGACCCTCCTTTTACATATGTGGAAGCTGAGACTCAGGGAGTTTAAGTGGCTTAACCAAGGGTATAGAGGGCTAATATATTATGGGGCAGAGGTCAGAAACTCTGGGCTGTTTGATTTCAAACCTTAACCCTTGACCATATTTCTACACTGCAATACAGATAAGGAATGAGCGAAGGGTCCATAAGAATATGCCAGGAGGCCCAACATTGCTAAAAGCCTAATTCCATCCCAGTGGCAAAATAAATAGCTATTAAGACTTACGGAAATGAATGGGAGGTTGTATGTAACCATGAGGACCTTGCCAAGGACAAGCAAAGAGATGAAAACTATCCCCTTTGTTATATATTTAGGTAAGTGTGTAGTCACTTTTTACCAAAAAGGTTTCCAGCTTTGGAATTCCTTCAATCTGGTGGTCCTAATGAGCCCAGGTCCTGATTATATGGCTCATAAAACCCACCTGTTCGCTGAAATGTCAACTGTTCTTGAGTCATGTGTAAGAAAAACTGGTGGTGGTGTTTTCTGACTTTCAGAGATTTTTTGTTACTGTTTTAAGTTACTGTTTTATTGTTAAATTCAATGGTCAAATAATCTGACGTAGTTTTCCCCAGTATTAAAAAGGGGAAGAAATTAAATAATAAAAAATAGAAATTCAGTGGAATAAGGGATGCATTTGAAGATAGGAAATTAATAACAATGTTTGTGGTAGCTAGGAATACTGTAGCTATCTCATAGTTTGAAAGAAGAAACATCAAGTCGGTGCTGTATGAGGTAAAATATTAGAGCAAAGCTACTTCTCACTGCAATTTTTGGTAACACAAAATTATCAGAACACTGAAAGTCACTGCTTACAGGTTTTCATACTTCAGGTTAGGAGAGACATTTCTGAATAAGGGTCCCTAACAATCAAGTGTTTAAACTTCCATGTAAAATAATTAAAATAAACCAATGGCAGGAAAATACAATGTGAGGCAATTGTGTTTCCAAAATGTTGATGGGTAACCCACCCTGGCTGGGTATCTCAGTGTCCTTGTCTTGGTTTCTGTCTAGTGACCAAATAGTGCTGAGTGCTTTTTAAATTGTAGCTGCTTATCATAGGACCAGGCCTCTACCAGAACCTCTACTGGGATTTTGTATAATAATCCCAGTAGAGGTTTGTATAATGTATAATAGGAATACATTAATTAATTCATAATTACTCTGTGTAGAAATAAGAAACAGAACCTGCTAACTATCTCAGAGACAGCCACAGCCTGAGTTCCTCAGAAAGTGTCCACAGCATCACCCCAGAAATCCAGGTGGGAACGGGATTTGGTGAGGTACCGTGCAGTAAGCTAGGTGGAGGTATAGAGAACTGTCACCACTGCCATAGCTAAAATCAGAGACAACGGAGGTCTACAGCATCTGGACAGACACATGTCCTGATACAGGAAACAGGCCTATAGCAGTGTGGCTCTATCACACTTGGGCTGCCTGACATGTGACTGTGCATGCCACCTTCATTTCTTAAATTTATTACAGGATAGTGAATTTTAGGACTGATGTTTGCAGCCACACGGTGTAGGATTCCCAGTCTCTGTCCTGCTCTGCTGCCTCCCTACCCCCACCTCACTCACTCCCGTCACTTATTAACCCTGCATACCCTTGGTTAAGTTGATTTTCAGCTTTGATCACCAAGGATTCAGAAAATATGGTCTAGTCAAAGCCACAATTATGCAGCCCTGTCCTCTCCTCCTCTTGCTTTCTCCTCTCTTGCCCTGGTCCTTTTGTGTTTTGAAATTAGGGTCCATGTGGAGGTTCCAATTCCCTCACAGTAAGTCTTTATCTACTAACTCTCTTGGCTGTGGAACTCCTTTCCTGGGCTCTCAAGCCCTTCACCATATCCTCCTACAACTGCATTGTCCTGAGTGGAAACTTCAGACCATACAAGTTTGGCCGATGTGGTATATGCTGTTCCTGTCTTGGAGATTAATAGTGCATACTAGTATAACAAGTGATACTGCAGGAAGGAAATCTATTTAATGACATTCAGTTCAGTATTTCTCAAAGTTAACTGATCATGGAACCCTATGTTGGACATAATCCCTCTTGGCATCCTAGGAGCCTAGTGTTCTCTGCAGTGGCTCTGGAAGCTCCTATCTCTTTGGTTCTGCAATGCCACCAATCCCACTGATCTCTTGTTGCCACACTTCACAGTTTTCAGCTCTCAGTATGGAAACAGAGCTTGCACTTTACCCACCCCTCTTATTTTGACTCTGAATGTTCATCATAGATGACATGACATAAGCTCACTTTTCAATCCAGGAAAACACTCAGAACTGCTTCCAGCAACTAGACTAAAGGCCGCCCTTTGGTATGTGGTGTGAAGGTGTATTGACAGCTAACTTTTTGCATAAATAAATGGGTTGACATCTGCACCTCAAAAAAACTCATCATTTGGTGGGGAAGTGGGATAAAGGGATAAAAGGAACTAATCTCCATTGGGATTCTGTGATTCCCAGAAGAACAGTTAGCTGTTTGCTATCAGTCTACTTGGACAACTGCAAGACAGGAAAAGTTAGTTCCATTTGATTTTTCGACCCATAAAACATAATAACTACTAATTTTTGAGAGTGGAACTCTAACTTTCCTGTGGCTGAGAATCACTGATAACTATGCTATAAATTGTGTTCTCCATTATCATTTTTCAAAAGCCCAAATCTCAAGAAGAGGGCATGGGTGAGGAGACAAGTACTCATGTTGTTTTTCCAATCTAGGGTAAAGCGATAGATCAAGATAGTGGGGTATCAACAGTTTGACCTTAAAGAAAGGAAAGTCACCAATGACAGCTAAATGTTTAACAGCTAAAAGTCAGATGAGGACATGTTTATGTGATAAAATATTTAAATTTTTTATACCTCGGATACCTTATTAACTTGTACACACACCCAGCTCATTCTTTTCCAAGTAGGAAGACTCGCCCACCAAAATCTACTACCATCCAGCACAGGAGACACAGATTTTTGCAAACTTTAGCTATTCAAGCACCTGGAATAAATCCACTGGGATTGATAAAAGGATGCATTAAGTCTAGGCACTATAAAGAGGTGACAAAGTTGTGCCCTTCTATCTCCTGCCTTCTTTCTGAATGTGTGGATTTGGTTCGTCAGAGAAGAAAGCTATTAAAGCTCAACTCAAGGTTCCAGTCTGCAGAAGCACTGTGAAAACAAGTTATCAGTCTACACATGCCCCACTTGGATCTGGAGGTAAGAACGGAGGATACTCACCTGCAGGTCCAGCCCCACCCAGCCTGTGACTCAATGAGAATCATGCCTGGGGTATGTGGAGTTCTAAAAAAAGGGGGGTACTGGCATTAGCCTCTGTGCCCTAAACCTGACATCTATGATACCCATGGCAAACCTTTGGGGGCCTGTGTACTAACAGAGCTACAGCTGGATGATAGCCCCCGATATAGGTGCCCAGCCTGATGAAGAAACTTCAACCCCAGTTCGTTGTTAGAAGTACACACCCTTGAGTGAACTGCAGTCCTACCCTGAAGTCTTTTCAGGGGCTGGATCCTGCTTACTCCACACCCCCCTGCCCCAGCATGGCTGCAGTCATGGCTCAATCAAGAATAACCTTGCTGTAAGCAATGAAGATGCTCTCCACTCAGACTGTCTGTCCAGATAGCCCTGCCCAAGAGAATAAACCTGCTAGATATCAGTGCTGCTCCGTATCTGAGAAACCTGTGCCTTCTCTGGGAGCAGCTCCACTAGCCCCAATCTCACTAAGACTCTTTCCTCCTACCAGATGGCACGTGCTTCATGGATGACAGTGCTAACTGAGCCCATGACAGGAAAAAGGTGTGCTGGATGCTAGAATACAAATTGCTGTTTCTTTTCTTTCAATCCCTGTCCTAAGATGTGAACATATGTTTAACAAAACTGGGCAGTGGGAACCTTAAATATGGGGACCTTGAACGTGGAGTGGAAGAATTTAGACCTCCAGAGTCTGACAGGACTCCAGTTCTGTTGACTACTCCCAGGAAAACACACTTGTTTCAGGGATCACTTCATGGACCCACTGCATATAGTATTTTGAGGAGAAACTGTGGGCTTTTATCTTTTTTCTTTCTCTATTTTTCTTATGAGAGACAAGAGCTTAAATCCCTAGGAACGACAGATTAATGGGCATAGGTGAAACTTTATTTAATAGAGATGTTCTTGGTTGAATATATAATGGTACAAGCTACAGGATATTATATAGTTATTAAAAAATATATTAAATTGTATCAAGATCCAAATGCTCATCGTGTACTCTTAAGTAAATGAAATAAGCTGCAGAGTAATATGTATAGTATGACTCCATTTTAATAAAACAAAATAAAAATCCTGTGTGGGATTTAAATATATTTAAATGAACAAAAAGAGAGAAGCAGGAAGATCTGTGTTGGATTGCACTGTTACCTAAACATTTTTCTACTTCCTGGCTTATTTCCATGTGTTATTTTGAGCATGGTTTAATTTGTAGAATTTTTTTTTAATTTAATGGATTTTCGGAAAGAGTATATCGAAAGTAAAACAGATTTTAAACGTCATAGGATATGTTCAGTTAGAGAGTCCTGTAGGAACCACTTTGTAAATTTTACAAATGACCTAATTTGTGAAATAAATATTGGCATTTGCATTTATGTAGATTAACAAACTACCACCCACTGTATGGGCATCCTACAGAGAAACCATTTTGATCTTTAGGTTTCCTTTTTCCCAGTGAAAATCACACAGCAGAGATTTTGAGCTATAACCTGACCTGCACTAATACCCTATCCATCTCTAATGCCACACAAATATTAGTTACTATTACTCTAAGCAGTCCCTCAGTAGCATGTATTGAGTTCTATGTACCTGGCACCATGGAGGCAAAATTAAGTAAAACCTGAGCGCTGCCTCTACAGGCTCTTAGTCTAATGAAAAATATTTTCATCCTACCTGAGTAAGATGCAACAGTGATTCTTTGGGGAAAGACGTGAACTTGGTTTTTCTCATTTGGTGAGGAAAATAAGCTATCGCCCTCCTGAGAGAAGAGCAACGCACCGGTAGTCCTAAAAGCAGCCAATTCCAGGACAAAGGGAAAACAGCTTAACAGGAATGGTGATGCCTGAATGATCATCATCCTCATGGATGAGCCCCCCCCCCCCAGACCTAGAGAACTGTGTCTCGGTCAAAAGTGGCAGGAACATTTATCTATTCTATTAACATTTATCTATTCTATTCTGCCATCATTTTGGGGTACATTGAGAAGTGGAGCCTGGAGGCCTGGATGTCTTATGAGAATTAAGGGATCGGCGACAACTCAGTCCGCTGTTTCCCTAACTGTTGACCTGATAAATAAGTGAGGCATAATTACTGAGACTGAGATGCCATTAGCCATGACAATAACTTCATATTTCAATGCACTGAAATATTTTCACATATTCTGTAAATCACACTGCTGAGTTAGTGTTTCCTTTCTTCTTTTTCTTTTTTTTTAAAGCAAACAAGACATTATCCCTTTTATCATCACACTACACTCGAAGTTACTGAAAACTAAGACTAAGATGCCATTAGCCATGACAATAACTTCATATTTCAATGCACTGAAATATTTTCACATATTCTGTAAATCACACTGCTGAGTTAGTGTTTCCTTTCTTTTCTTTTTCTTTTTTTTTAAAGCAAACAAGACATTATCCCTTTTATCATCACACTACACTCGAAGTTACTGAAAACTAAGACTAAGATGCCATTAGCCATGACAATAACTTCATATTTCAATGCACTGAAATATTTTCACATATTCTGTAAATCACACTGCCTGAGTTAGTGTTTCCTTTCTTTTCTTTTTCTTTTTTTTTAAAGCAAACAAGACATTATCCCTTTTATCATCACACTACACTCGAAGTTACTGAAAAAATTTTACATGTGCACCCATAATATATATGACAACTAAGGTTCATCTGAGATTTCTTACCTTCCCTAAAATGTGAAGGGAAAGTATCAGCTGCTGAAACAAATATTCAAATAATAAAGCAAAATGGGTAACTTAATTTAAATCCTTAAAATCTCAGCTCCAGGAACGTTAAGAATCATGCAGTATGATCTTTTCGTACAAATAGATTTTTCGGAGAACTCAAGCAAGCCTAAATAAATCCTCCTGACTTAGTAGCTGCTCTCTGTGCAGCAAAGATCCTCAAGTGTAGCAGAGAATACTTCAGCCAGGGTTCTCTCCAACTTGCTTTAGAGGGAAAATGCTGATTACTTTATTAAGGCTGCACATGAGGTGTGCCAACATGTTCAAAACATTACAGAAGAATTATCAAGAAGGTCGACAGCAAATACTCAGACATGTGGAAACACTTCCCACCCCTCCTAACAGCAAAACCCCAGAAACAGAACATATTTACGTGTATGAAGGCAGATAAAGAAACACATAAACACACACATAATAGCTGCGTCTTAATAGAAAGTATGACGACATGGTGCATAAATGTAATTACATAGTACCTTCAAAGATTGCTTTTAAGCAAGACAGGAAAGTAACTATGTCTGGTACTAAAATGATAAATGATAAATGAATTAATGACTTTAAATATGGCTACTCTCCATGAAACTATGGACCATTATGTTAGTAATAAAGGCTAGACAACAACGTTAAGTAATTCAATGGCAAGTGATGTGTGCCACCTTGTTTCTCCAACATAAAAACAAAAATCCACTCTATCAGAAGAAACACTAATTTTCTTCCCATGGAAGAAAAAAAAAATCCCACCACTATAACTCTTACAATAAATCCACTGAGTCCTGTGACTGACATTTATAAGTCACCAATTTTCCTGCTCTTGCTAGGTAGTATAATGGTACTATAATGGATAATATAATAAAAGACTTGAATATTAATGAAAGATTTGGCTAAATATGAAAGCTGTTTGTTTAGAAAAAACACTTGAGAAATAAGGTAGCCTCATCAACATTAGATTTTCATCATAGGTTTTAAGACATATCATGGAACATAAGTGCTTTTATGAGTTGTAAAAATTGCTTCAATTTTTGACACTCTGTGCTTCAAGGAATCCTGATTGGCAGCTGATTAGACTTTTGCTCCAGTCATTACCTTCTTTAGTGAAATTAGTAGGCTAGAAAATTGCATTGTAATTCATCAAAGGGAATTAACATTGCAAGAAATCTTAAGGCTATCATCGTACATTTATTTAGTATACAATATAAATTTTTTTCAGGCAATTTCTAATAAAAAAAATGTGCCAGAGTATGTATTATTAATTCACCTGGAGTTATGACAATCCATTTCTGCACATTTGGTCTCTGTAAATGGAGAAGTTTTATCTGCCTTGAATTCCCTGTGTGATGGCATTAAAATAAATTACAGAGAGAATGTGATCTCTCTGTTATTACTGTCTCTTGCATGTTCTGTTTAAAATCAGCTTGCACACCATTGACTCTTGAAAGGATCCTTCCAATGCAAACAATACTAACAACATTTTCACCCTAATACAAAGTAATTCACTGTATTCAGAAATTCTCTCCTGAACACCAAGGTGTCAATATTATGTGCAATGCTCCAGAAATCTAGAAATCTTACATATGAAAACATCGTAGCTAAATAATGATGCTAATTGGGTTCAAAGATATATATAAATGTATTTTAGTAAAATAAAAAAACTTTTTAAAAGTTTACAAATTGAACGCATTCCAGTCTCATTGAATTAGAAGAAAGTGAGCCATCAAATGACTTTAGGTGTATTCCTATCGGTCTTCAGAAGTCAATTTTAAGTTCTCAACATTTATTCTCTTAAACTAGACATAGAGGAGAAAAAGTTTAGTATATGAAAATCTGTGAGTGATAAAAAAATATCAGAAAATGAAAAGACTGGTAAAATATATTATTCACTCATTCAGCTATGAATTCAACAGACTCATGTTAAATTCATGTCTTATTTAGATGTCACAGGAATGGCTAATACATTTAATACTCACTAATTTTCCTTTATTTATTTATTTTTAAAGATTTTATTTATTTATTTGACAGAGAGAGAGACAGCCAGTGAGAGAGGGAACACAAGCAAGGGGAGTGGGAGAGGAAGAAGCAGGCTTCCAGCGGAGAAGCCTGATGTGGGGCTTGATCCCAGAACGCCAGGATCACACCCTGAGCCGAAGGTAGACGCTTAACAACTGAGCCACCCAGGCACCCCTCACTAATTTTTCCTTTAAAAAGCACCTAGGTGATATACTAAATTTTTCAAGAGCTTTACAGTTGTATTTAATCTTAGAGTGAAGGAAATTTTTAAAATTGACAACAACTACAAAAAGTTGGGTTTTGTTTTTAAATGAAGCTATTTACCACTGACAAGAAATAATTCTAAAATAATCATTATCCCTGTGAAGTAACATTTTAGTCTCTTTCTAAATATCACCCAATACTTGAATGTAAAATCATCATCAGTACGTGGCATTCTTTAATCATCATGCTGGCTTTTTTTTTTCCCCTTTTTATGCCCTTTACTATGGCTTTGCTTCTACTTGCCACCATACTGTTTTTATGTTTGCTTTTGGTCAACCACTCCATGCTCCCACAAGCATGAATGGTATTTGCTATTATTATTGTATTTGACGTGTGAACACAGAGTGATAAAATTTTGCCTTTCTAGCCAAAAATAAGAAGGTAAAAATATCATTTATATGCAGCTATGTACTGCCTCAGTATCCCATCATATAAGCATTAATTTCAAATATTTTATCGATATAGTTCATTCGTTGCATATTTGATAAACTTACGTAAAATGGAATGCTAGCTCTTAAAGACATTTGTCTAGAGAGTTTTGGAAAAGGCAATAATAAGGACATTATTAATCTACACTGGGGTGAGACAGCAGGACAAAATATTACCATATAATAATCTGTAAATATGAAATGTCATTGGAATGCTAAATTACAAAAACAATCTTTGAAAACTCTATGAGGATGAATCCCAATTTTTATTTTAACGAGTTACCAAGAAAAGGCCAACTAAACCACTACAAAGTAGCTAAGGGCTTTTGAAGATCAACACTCATGCTTACTGATGTGGCTAACAGACTACTTAGATCCGTCCACTGCTACCAGGGGCTCTTAAACTGCATCATCAGGCCCTTAGTGAATGAAATGAAAGCAAGCCCTTGCCTCATGATGAAACATCACTTTCCAGGCACCAAGAATACAAAACTACAATCCAAATTCAGTTCTGTTTCTTTGCCTCACAAGAGCACAGTTTTAATGGCTGGCAAAAATATATAGTTATTGTATTTTATTAAAGCTATAATTTTTAGCACTCAGGTACTAGCTATCTACTAGTACTAGCTATCTACTAGTAAGTACTTTACATACATTATCACCTTTAGTTCTCCCAATAATCCCATCATAGTGGCATTCTAATTACCATGTCACAGGTGAGGAAATGAGGCTTAAGTGCTTTTTGTTTTATTTTTCTTTTTAATTCCACCCATCCATACATATAGACATCCATCCATCCATTCATTTACTCATTCATACATTCAATAGCTATTTAAAGAACACCAGGTTTCAAGCACTGTGCCAGGAACTGAGGCCAGGGTTGTGAACAAAGGACTCAGAGTCACCAGAGGAGCCATTTCATCTGACGATCAAGCTCACATACACCAAATGGAATGTAAGCAACCTCAACTGCATTACTGTCTAACATGAAAAAATCTGTATAACCTATTACTTCATTAACACCATTAAATTAATGTTTCTTTTCCCTTTCCATTTCCTTTCAGGAAGAGTGAATTATGAAGTGGTATATTATAAAGTAATATGAAATACTCTAACATCTCATTTTACTTACAAAATTGAAATCGGTGAATGCTCCCAAAGTTCAAGACTGTCTTAATTACAAATGGACTAAATGAATCATCAACTTTTTATGGTGTTTCTGCAAAATGCCAGTGCCATTCACATTACTAGTAAACAAAAACACTGGGAATGTGTTGTCAATTAGCCAGCGATTACAGGGAGTTCTGAGTTGTATAAAGGCTCTTGGGAGAGTGACAAAAAGTATGCCCTACCCTGAGATTACAAAAAAACAGTGTTCCCCATTAAACCGACTTGAGCTATCCCTGTGCAATACTGTGTTAGTGTTGACGTATCATTCCTAATACTGAAGCAATCCTGAAACTTAGAACTTGAATCAAGGAGGAATTTGAGTGATAGCTCAGTAAATCCCACTTTTGATGGTGTACAACTGTAGTTAGCCAAAGGGCTGTGAACTGCAAGAGAATTAGACAAGCCTTTAGACTTTTTATTGAATGATAGCTATTCTGTAATCAGCTTCTGAAGGAGGAAAAATGGTGGAGAAATCCCCACTGAGCTATGTAAGTGTATCCTGATTGCAGTTGAATGAAACCACAGGCCTGCCTGGCCATAGGTCATTGAAAAACTACTGACTAAAGGAATTTTCCTAGCCACAGGAATTAACTCTATCCCAACCTTCTAAGATAGTTAACTAAATAATAGTAAACATTTTAGACAAGACAGACAAGAATTGATTGCATTTCATAAATGGGTATGAAATGAGTGAACTGAGTGGGTTTAAGGAGAAGGTACTGAATCTCACTGATGTGCTAACTCCTTTAAGAGATGAACTCTTATCCGCTAAAAGCAATCATAAGTTTACTCACAACAGATCCCTCCCCCAAAAAAGGAGTGGGGTTACATTAGATTCTGCTAATATGTACATGGCTTACACTTATTAATTGCTTCACATTAGTCATGAAACCCAGGGGACTTATTTGGAAGCAAATGAGCAAATGTGTGTTGCTGCCAAGTTTAAAATTATGAATACCACTGGTGGATAAAATGGGCCAGTGGCCCTACTAATAGGAGGCTGGATTAAGTATGTATGTATTTCTTTATCACACATACATAATACTTACTATGTGCTAATACTTTACATATATTCACTTATCTAATTCTTATAACAAACTGATGATGTGAATAATATTTTTGTTATCCCCATTATATAGAGAACGGACTGGGGAAATGAGAGAGTAAGGAACTTGCTGAAAGTCACACAAATCCTGGCAGAATCAGGTCTGGGGCCACACAGTCTTCTTCTTCTTTTTTTTTTTTTTAAAAGATTTTATTTATTTATTTGACAGAGATAGAGACAGCCAGCGAGAGGGAACACAGGCAGGGGGAGTGGGAGAGGAAGAAGCAGGCTCACAGCAGAGGAGCCTGATGTGGGGCTTGATCCCATAATGCCAGGATCACCCCCTGAGCCGAAGGCAGACGCTTAACCGCTGTGCCACCCAGGTGCCCAGCACAGCCTCCAAGACCACATCTTCAACGACGCTGAGCTGCCTCTGTATAAATAATCCTGTCGAGGTATATCTGCAGGGTGGCCTAAATTGGGATGCCCAACAAGAACCATTAAAGTCATAGCTTGAAGTAGGAAAGAAAGCAGCAGGAAAAGATTTCAGGAGTGTTTAAAAGACTTTCATTTCATTCCCTTAGTTCCAAGTGAGACCGATTCTGAAATGTTCAGTTTTTCCCCAAATTTCTTTTCTTCCTAATGATTTTAGGGACTGAGGAGGAAACAGAGAAGGTTGGAAAGAACGGTTTCCATGACAGGGACAATATAACCTTTTCCACTTCCTTTCAATGTATGCTATATTCCTATGTAGGACATGAGTGGAATTTTTAAAAATCACATGACAGCCTAAAACGATCAATGAAAAGTCATCTAGACATTGACTCTTGATAGATAGAACTCAATTTAAAATATAGCAATATTAATTTAAACTACTAGTAAAAAGATCTAGTCATAGATTCTATTGGTGGACACCATCAATATAATGGTACCACTGACCTGGAGGATATCCTCTATCTCAAATTAAACACAAAAAGGAATTGAGCTACCTTTTCTTCCCAGCTTAGGTTATGAAAAAAATAAGCTTTAGAAAGAAAAAAAAATCATAATTCAGACTTCAAAAACAAAATTATAGAAAATCACAACTGAAAAGAAGTTGTTCCCTCACTTCCAAAAACCTGACAGGAGCTTGACAGGAAACATTTTTTGGAAGTCAACCATCTAAAATGTTGCTTATTCATGATGCTGCCAAGGTAGAAAATACTGAGAAGGAAATGAGATTGCAATCTCTCCTTGTCCAGCTGTCAAAGACAACAGCAAATTTCTCTTCCACTGAAGAGACAAAACTTGGAAAAAAAAAATCATACTTTCTGAAAACCACACATCACCTCAGTGGGTTTGAGGAACATCTAAAAATGGATGTAATATGACAGCAGCCACCTGGACACCAATTCAGAAATGACAAAGATTATTGCCGTAGTACAGTGTGAACAAGAGGGAATTGGCAAATCATAATGAAGAAAAGAGTCTATGCATGTAAAACTACATGGAAAGCATGATTAGGCCTTCAGGGTGTTGGGGAACACAGAGATACTGAGCAAGGTGACAGCTTACAAGCCTCAGATATAGTTTTTTCCTCTGGTGCTCACTTTAATATTTTACTCAGTCTTCTCTTCAATGTAACTACCAATTACACAGTGTAATGTTAATAAATCAATGACCCTGGAAGGATGGAAAATGTGGTCACGACTCATACATCTTAGTGGTCGACTGGAACACTAACCAGTGTCTGAAGAGCACTTTAAAAGAGTGACTGTAATATCCATCACAGAGCAGTTTTGTTTTTTTCTTCTTAAAGCTAGAGAAATCAAGGTACACCAGTAGAGGTGACCCTTAGAAATAGAAAAGTCAAGGCAAGCTAATCCTTTAAACCAGTCTAGAAAGGCAGCTACAAGAGTGTCAGATGGAAACCTTTCAGAACTTCCTTCTCCCCCCACCCTGCTCTCTCATGTCATCTCTCATCCTCCTGGTTCTCTCCATTTTTTTCATTTTCCAATAGATATATAACATTAACAAACCACATCCTGATTGTAGACTATGACAAGTCATCTCAATTCAGTGATTCTATATTTTCTTACCTACTATCATTATTCTATATCTTAGCTATTGGGCTTCTTTTCTCATATTTAATTCCAGTCTTCATGAGAGTTTCACTTTTCCACAATTCACTGCCTTTAACTAAGCAGACTTCATCAGCATCAGTGCTTTCCTCCTCAGGATACCCTTCACCTTACCTGTAATTAATGTGCTTTTGACCTTCTCCCCAAATACAGAGGGGACCATATTTTACTATTTTTTGAATCTCTGACACCAGGCATAGTCCTTTACACCTAGCAGATGCTCAAAAAGCTCTTATATGTATAAAATACAACACTCTGAAAAAGTTCTAGAACATTTTGTTACTATCCTCTTTTTTCTTGCAAAAATAAATAAATAATATAAAGAAACACTGGAGCACAGGTGCAGACCCCATGAATAGTAAAAAGGCTGGGCATCTAGTCAACCTGGTGATGGATCAAAACAAATCTCTACATATCATTTCCTCTCTTCTACAGGTCTCCCATTCGATTTTCCAGGATCATTCTTGCCTTGCTGGTCTCAACATTGCAGGGGTTTGCCCTAGTGCCCCAGAAGGGGATGCAGTGGCGTACGTTTAAATGCTATAGTGGTCCCCAGCAAAAGAAGGTGGGAGGAGGGTACTGAGAACAAAAGCAATCTTCTAACCCTTTGTCAATTCCAGATCAATGAAATTATATAGGGGAAAAGTAGCCTTCTACATCTATTGCCTCTTTATTTCATCTTCATTATCCCCTCACTTCCAAACTATCTAGTGGAGGTACTGCTTGGATTTTGGCAATATAGCTCCAAGCATATTCTGGTTTTAAATATCATCTGGGGATGATAGTTAGAGGGTGTAAAGCTGAGAAGGCTTCAGGCAGTCCTCTGGAGGTGGAGAGTGGGGGAATATCAGGGGTGCAGTGGGGAGAATTATGTATAGTTTAACATCATAATAATCATCTCCTCTGAAAACAATCAAGGGGATAAAAAGATATCTATTTAGAGATTCATTTCAGCTCAGTTTTACAGATGAAATGACAGAGAAAAAAAAAAAAAGCACTATCCTCCATATATTCCTCCCAAATACTTCTGGCTTAAGAGGAACTTCTGAAATAAATTCTATCATGAAAAATAAAATGGAGTTAAACTCCTTTTCCATTCATTATCACATTAAAATGATGTTTTAATAGAATTCTTATTCTTATAGATGACAAGCTCTGTGTATTGTAATAAGCAATAGAATTACATCAAGTAAACATGAAGATAAATAAACCTTGAAAACAAATTGTGCAATATTTAAAAATTAATAGATGCAGTAAAGCAAAACATAAATAAATCAAATTCCATTTTCCACTCAACATTAGATTAATTTAGTTTATAAACATGTTCTTAAAATTTTGTATTCTGTCAAATGTGTTTCATATCATTGGGGGAAACTCAGCATTTATTACCATTTGTCATAACATCCCTACAGTTTTTATTCCAATATTATATGAGAATTAGTTTTATACTCTTGGCTTTGCTTTTATCTCCCGATTTTTTCAAAGGACACTTGCACCTCATGGTTAATATTCATAATTTAATACTCATTTAAGACTTGAACCTAAATCAAGATGACCATATAATAAAGTTTTGATTAAGATAAAGAATTGATCACAAAATTGAAACAGGCTTTATGTCTGTTTTAATGATAAATCCATCAGACAGAAAGTAATTGTTAAGATCTACTAATAAATAAATATTAATTGTCAGCACAATTGGTAACTGTATGTTAGCATTTTTTTACCTTTGAATTGCAAAGAAGGCCCTCTTGTTTCGGGACACTATTCTGCTAGGACATTCTTTCTGAGCACAGAGAATTCAGCATTGATGAGCTCGATCACTTACTATGAGCATGGTCAGGACTGCCTCTACTTTTTGGAAAGTTAAAAAAGAAGCACATTAAGTGACTTTTTCCAGGTACAAATCTGGCTCTGTTGGACCTCTGCTAGCAGGCTTCTTGAGGCAACCCCTGGCTCAGACGATGACAAGTTGAATAAAAGCACTAGTGAGAAGTCAAGTGATAACGTCTAATAATTAACAGCAAGCACAAAATGGTAATGCCACTACAATGCCAGCTTCCCTCCACCGCTGCTTGGTCCTGAAGAACACAGAAATAACTCCACGGTGACTGCACAGCTGAGATAGTTGCATTTTTTTTTTTAACACTCTCTTTAGGAGTTTTCTGTAGTTTTTTGGGGGTCTTTGCTTTTGGGGGGTGTGTGTGTGTGTGTGTATTTTTCCAGACCAGGATAAAGACACATCAACTTGAAGGTGCATCTTTACTTCCTTGTCCTCATTGCACTTTATACTCAATAAATATTCACCAGAGGACTGTTTACTAAAATGTTAACTCCAGAACCCTGCCTGGGAGAGGAGACTAGAGCAAAAAAATTTCCCTGCATACCACAAGGAGGTAAAGAAGACTGAACCTGAGGGGTGACATGGGTCTGAACTTTTTATTGTCTCCCTTGCAAGAAGTAGACCTCAAGGCCAGAGCCTCCTGTCAGATCATTTAGTCACAGACAAACATATAATTTCAGATTAAAGAAAGAATAGGTCTAGAGTTTTTACTTCAATAGGTTATGCCTATTTTGGATATCCTGAAAAACAAAAAGCCTTCAATATTGAAAAACAAAAAGCCTTCATCGTCTAAAGACTGCTTTCATCCCATGCTTCACAATCTTTGTAGCCATACAAGCATGTTATGTAAAACCTCTGATGAATCCTGATTTGCCCTAACTCTCTAAACGATTCTGTGGGTGGGACCACGTATGAACATGAATTTGAATCCCTCAGTTGAGAGAGAGCATAACAAAAAAAAAGAGCCAAAATTGCGGCCAAATATTAGGCATGAAAAATATTCACAAGGGATGCTCTAAACTAACAGAATATGAAAAGATAAGATATTTGCCACAATTGAACAGAAGCTTAAAATTCCATGTTTTTCAGCCTCTCTCTCTCTTCTTCTGTCTCCTGTGCATTGTCATATGCCCGACAGGGGCTACTCCTCAAGCCTGGATCTCAGAATGAGAAGAAAACTGAACAGAATCCCATTCTACCTGTAGCTAAACATAACCATGCCTGCCATACAGTAGATACTTGTATACATATTTTTATGTGCACAGGAAAAAAAAAAGGCCTCAAAAGCCTCAAAAAGGCCTCACACTAAACTATTAAAGATGCTGATTTCATCAACATATACATCAATAATTTTTACTTTGTTAAATGAGTATGTACTACTTTTCTTCCCTTTATTTTTTAATTACCCATGCTGGTCTCTATTTAACATAGCTGAGATTAAATTATAATGAATTTAACTTTTCAAGAAAAAGAATATAAATAATAAAAATGTATTAATTTAAATTTTAAAAAAATAGTCAAAAGGTTCATGAACAATATGTGATCAGAGGAACACACGGAGCAAAAACAGTAATACATTCCCATTGTGGCCTTTAAAAAAATTCATTTGAAATATATTTATTACATATTAAATCTGTGCAAAACAACACAAAGAGATGTAACGATGGACAAAACGTAATCTCTGTCCATTAAGTGTCCATCTTCCAAAAAGATGACTTGCTCATTGATAAATGCAAGTCAAGCTAATAATATTACAGATGTTACTTACAACTGTGAGAGGGAAAAGCCTCACTTTGGGCCGTGTTTCAGAAGCATCCTGAAAGGTAAATAGATTTTGAAGGGCAATGTGGAAAAAAAGCTATGTCAGGAAGAAGAAAGAGAATGCAGAAAATAAGGGGAAATAAATGGCATATTCAGAGGGCTCTGAACAGAGAAGTTTACCTGGAACCCAGGGATCAGGTGAGGAAAACATCAGAAATAAAGCTAAAAAAGTAGGTCAGGCCCAGGCTGAAGCAGGCTAAGAAGTGTACATTTAACCTCATATGGAATAAGGAGGTAAATAATGCATCTGTGCAATATATCTCTCTAGATGACGAGGCAGTGTTTGAGGAATAGTAACCTGGTAGAGGTAAGATAGGATGAAATAGGGGCAAACCAGAATGGGATGGCCCATTAGGGGACTATTACAATACCTCAGTTTTTAAATTAAAAGGTCTTGGATTGAAATAGTCTCAACGGATTTGAGACTAATGTTGTGGTAATCTGTTACAGAAGCTATGGGAAACTAACACAATTAACAATGTAATTTCTATCATGTTAATAAGAAATCTCAATATATGCTCAAATGGTGATGATATAAATTAATAAATAATTAACAATAAATTAATAAAATTATTAGTAAAAAGTCAAAGAATTTTGAGATCATCTTACTCAAAATATTTTTTTTTTGTTTTATTTTATATTAAAATGTTCTCTTAAGAGCCCATTTTTGTCATGGAGTCCTTTGTAGTTAAAGAAACTCTGCTTCAAAAAATTCTCTAAATTATTTAACTGTGTCTACTACACTTTTAAAGAAACATCTCTGGGGCGCCTGGGTGGCACAGCGGTTAAGCGTCTGCCTTCGGCTCAGGGCGTGATCCTGGCGTTATGGGTTCGAGCCCCACAGCAGGCTCCTCTGCTATGAGCCTGCTTCTTCCTCTCCCACTCCCCCTGCTTGTGTTCCCTCTCTCGCTGGCTGTCTCTATCTCTGTCAAATAAATAAATAAAATCTTAAAAAAAAAAAACAAAAGAAACATCTCTGCATCAGACATTAAAAACTTAGAACAATCTATGCATTCTTGCTTTCTAGACTAAATAAGGAATATCATGAAACAGCAGTAGCAAGTTGGTTTTGAGATACTATCAATCATAATTTAAAACAACAAAAGCAAAAGTCACACATGTAGCAAAGCAACTCAGTGGGGAAGGGGTACCCTTATCGTTATGGACTGAACAAAACAGGTCAGGGATACTTCCTCTATATTTTTTTTCCTGTATGAATCACACATTTAGTTGACAATTTCTTATAATGTCCCACATCTGCCATATTTCACAAATTTGTCTTTACCTATGCCACCATATAACCAAAGAGTTCTAGGAATAAAGCAAGTTTTCATATTCTAAGTTTCTTAGTATTTTTCTTAAACACTCCTAACATTTACTCCCGACTTCAGGCACACATTTAAATTAAATCCTAAATACGTTAAGAGAAAATTAAGAACTGATTTTTTTGCCAGAATTCTTCCTTGTTTGGCCAGATTTCGAATGACCACCCCTGATGGAAAGAAGTAGCATCATTCACAACCGAATACAGTCCCTTTACTTTCTTTCTGAGCTTCACTTGGACTAACAACACAAGCAATATTCCTTTTGTCTGAATCACTTCATCTTAAATGAAAAGTACACAAAAACCCTTGAATCTCAGGGAAAAACCAGTTTAGAAATTAAAATGCCATTCAATAAATTACAAATTAAATACTATATTTAATGCCATTCAATAAATTACAAATTAAATACTATATTTAAGAATTTTTAAAGTACCCTCTAGGTCCATCCATGTTGTCACAAATGACAAGAATTCACCCTTTTTTATGGCCCTGTAATATTTCATGATATATATATATATATATATATATATCATGAAATATTACAGGGCCATAAAAAAGGGTGAATTCTTGTCATTTGTGACAACATGGATGGACCTAGAGGGTACTTTAAAAATTCTTAAATATAGTATTTAATTTGTAATTTNTATACACACACACAAACACATATCCATTCATCCTTATCCATTCATCGTCAATGAAAACTTAGGTTGCTTTCATATCTTGGCTATTGTAAATAATGCTGCAATAAATATAGGGGTGCATAAATCTTCTCAAATTAGTGTTTTTATTTTCTTTGAGTAATAATATCATATGGTGACGAATGGTAACTACACTTGTGGTGAGCATATCATAACATATAGAGAAGTTGAATCACTATGATATACACCAAGACTAACGTAACATTGTGTGCCAAATATACTCAAATAAATTTTTAAAAATTTTTAAAGATTTTATTTTTAAGTAATTTCTACACCCACTGTGGGGCTCAAACTCACAATCCTGAGATCAACAGTCCCATACTTTACTAGCTGAGGTGGCCAGGAACCCCTTTAATTTTTTTCTTTTTAATCCGAAATGTTTGCCTATTGAGGTAGTCACTGTCACTGTTTGGAGTCCTCCACTTGGCATGTTCATTCCAGCAGCTTATATGTTAAAGTCATATCAATAGAGAAGATTGTCAATGGCATGCAAGTTCATGAAGAGCCCCATGCATTCCTTAAAATAACCAGTAACAATTTTAAAAAGAGGATAAATAGAAATGTACTGATAATCCCAACTGGTTTAGTAAGTTAATTAGTTAGACGTTTAGTAAGTTAATTAGTTGTTGGAACACCCGAAAGTCTAAAGACCCAAAAAAGGCATTTCATTGGTGAATTACATTCCTGTTAAGTGGGGAAATGTAAAAAGTCTGTAAGTACAGGAAAGTGTTTAAAATTGTTGGATTCAACTGAAGATCTGTGAATCATCTTCATGAAATGATGTCCCAAACATGCCTCAATAAAGATTAGACAGTATGCAACTCTTTCCAATGTAGATAATACTCTCTAAGATTTAAATTTTGCTAGTTTATCTTCTTGAATGCTTATAAATATCTAAATAAATTTATTTTCTTGATGATGGGCATATTTTTACTCAAATCCTAGGCATGCAGGCTGGTATGAACTAATTAAAATCCTACTTACATAAGAGATCAATAATCTAGGGGAAAAGGCATTATAATTAGAAGTAATCTGCATGTATAGCTTAGAAGGCCTACATCATTGCTAAGTTACACGAATTTTTAGAAAACAATTGTTAATTTTAATTCACTGCAATTTGATCTTTGAGTCTCTGGGACCTACTTCTTAAAGGCTCAAACAAGTTTAGCTGGCCAAAATTAGCTACTGTGCAACAAGTTAAGCAAAAACAAACAAAACAAAACCAGAACATTTTTAAAAAACTTATTTACAGTATAAATTTTAGAAATTGGTATAGATGCTCTTAGGCTTTTAATCTCAGCCACTTGTGAAGAATTTTTCTTTTCTTCTTTTCTTTTCTTTTTTTTCTTTTTTCTTTTTTTTTTGCTCCATTCCTGCCCAAATCCCCCAATTGCATTCTGCAGCACACCAAATATCTTGTGTTGTTTTAAAAGCTCACACTGTTGAAAGACAGGATAACAGGATGGTTAAGAGGATGGGCTCAAGAGCCAAAGTGCTGAGACTCCAATCCTGGTCTTGTCACTTTCAAAAAAAGTTACTTGACTTTCACCTGCCTCTATTTTCTCATCTATCAAGGCGGGGGGGGGGTGGTTAATAATTGCGCCAACTTATACAGTTGTTGTAAATCTTAAAAGGGTTAATAAATAAAGAACTTGGCACATAAAAGGAGCTGTTAAGAGCTAATACTCATTTATGGAACATAAGAAATAGGAAGATCGGTAGGAGAAGGAAGGGAAGAATGAAGGGGGGGTAAACAGAAGGGGGAATGAACCATGAGAGACTGTGGACTCTGGGAAACAAACTGAGGGCTTCAGAGGGGAGGAGGGTGGGGGATTGGGATAAGCCGGTGATGGGTATTAAGGAGGGCACATATTGCATGGTGCACTGGGTGTTATATGCAAATAATGAATCATGGAACATTGCACCAAAAACTGGGGATGTACTGTATGGTGACTAATATAACAAAATAAAAATTATAAAAAAAAAGAGCTAATACTCTGATTGCTTTCTATCTCTGTTTCTCTGAGACAGAAAAATGAGGACAAACTTTAGTGTTTTAGAGTTGAACTTTATAAATATTGAGATTGATAAGAAAATAAATAGATGGACTGTGGTTCTTCAGAACAGAAAGATAAAGGGCTTGGCTTGAGGGAGAACACTCAGACTCCAAAGCTAATTTCCAGCACATATCTGCAGTGTGACCCTTTCCAGTGTCTGTGCATTTATTACCCCTCCTGAAGACTTAGAGAGATGGAGTCAGGAAGAAAAACTGAAAACAGTCACTCAAGATTTAGAAAGCCACCCTTCCTGTAGCTTCACAATCACTCCATGCAACTGAAAGACTCTACACATAAATTATATATTCATTTCTGATAAAAAAAAAGAGTTTTAAAAATCACTTAACTTCTCCCCCAAATAATTAATAAACAAAGACTATAATGCAAGGAAATTATCTCATTATTAAAGATAATTGGCTGTCATCTGCTTTTAAGGTTTAAACAAAGTTTAACCTGCTTTCAAGTAATGAAGTGTAACAGCTAATTCTCACAAATCAAAAGACTGTGTGCTGTATTTTGGATTACACTTGAGGGGCTTCGCAATTTTTGTTTAAAATCTGGTTCATTTAATGGAGGGGTGGAAACATTCTTTAAGAGTGAAAAGAATTAAAGGCATTTCTTACTCAAATGATCTTGCATGCAGACCAAGTGACATCCTAAACACAGTCTTATCATGTTGCTCTGTGCAAGGGCTACATTGGTTTCCAATACACAACTCTCTTAAGACACGCAGGAACTGCCATTGGGGCACATGCTTTAGAGAAGCCACAAGTAGTACACCTGTCTTCCTGGGACAGTGGAGCATACGCCATACTGGGAAGGCTTCTTAATTCTGGTCTTGTCAAATATGAAAATAAATAGAATGTGTCTAATTCCAGGCTGTACAACTAAATGGGAAGATAGCAAACATGACCAAAGTTCCAAAGAAATTTATCATTAGAAATCTGAGGGAAGATTAAGAAACCTTGGATTATGCATCCTGGGTAAAAGACCATACTAAATAGTGTCTTGTAACTCAAGATTTCTACAGAGAGGATGATGAATACAGACAGCTCTTGTCACTGTCTTTGCTGAAGATAATTCCAGTGCCATTTCATTCTCACTCTAAATCTGCTCCTGGGATGAGATCATCCCGTGACTTCTACTGTCGATCTGATGTGGTCTCCTAAACCCAGATCTCTCAAACCCATTACACATCCAACAGCCTTTGGATAAATATCTCAAAGTTTCTTGAAAGAAATATCAAAATACAAGTCAATATATTTCACCTTATCTGCATTCCACTCAATACATATAAACACACTCACATGTACCACCATCACCCTCACCCTCATCACTTACTTTGGTAAATGGTACTTCTGCTTGCCCAACCCAGATAGGTAACTTGAGGCACCTTTAGCTCTACATTTCCCACATTAATCCATCAGCCACTTTTATTGATTCAACTTCCTTTCCACCTCAGGAATCCATTATTTTGTTTTCTCCGTCACTACAGTAGTTTAAGCTATCACTTCTTAGCTATACTGCTCTAAGGAACTCCTAACTGGTTTCCTCTCTATCCTGCTCTCCATACTTCCACTAGACTAGAATAATAACTCCAAAATGAAAATTGGACCACATATCCCTCCTGTCAAGATGAAAGCCAACAGCTCTCTGTTCCTCACACTAGCCTCCAACACAGCCCTTGGTCTGGTACTATCGAAGTGCTTTCTTACCTCCAAACCTTCTTATTCACATTGTTCCCACTCTTTGAACTATTCTTTTCTTTATCTAAATAGTTTCTACTTACCCTGAACACTCAGATCAGACACTTTTTCAGAAAACCTGAAAGATTTCTCTCTCTGTTACCCTGCTCAACAATCTAAATTAAATGTCCTACCTCTGGATTCCCACAACATGCTCTATTAATCATAGTGTACTTAATTGTCTGTTAATTTAACTGCTTCTACCATTCAACCATCAGGTCAGATATTATTTGCCATTAAATCCAGAATGCCTGGCACAATGCCTAATACACTGAATCAAATAGAATGATTAAAGACATAGATCTTGAGAATCAAAACACAGAAGGAGAATGCCTGGGGATGTTTTTAGATGTGCTAATAGTGAGAGCTTATTAACTAAAGAAAATTAATATTTAAAATAATGAATAAATAAGCAAATATAAGTATTTTTAGTCAAATTGTATTTTGATGTTGAGGACAAGGTTCTAAGTTCCACTCCCCACAAAACTGACTCCCAGGCAGAGATCTGTGTGCAGAAGTTCATTAAGGAATTCTCTCAGGAACAATGCTTGTAAGAGAGTATAAACTGCGGGACTGAAAAGAAGAAGTCGAACGGCAATGCAGTTGCAACAGAGACTTCAGCTGATCCCACCAGGACCTCTGAACCTGGGGCAGCCCTTCAGAATTGGCACCTATCAAGACAGTGGAGCTAGGCTTTTGTGTTCCTGCATCAACCAGTCATTAAATGCAGGCTACTCCTGTGGAGGGCCATGACCTTGGTGAGACAGTTACTTTCAGCAGAGGTCAATTCCCATAGAGGCAATTAGTTTTTGAATCATCAGCAGTCAGGTCTTTTAGCAACTGAGGGAATGAATGAATGTCTCATCCCTGAAAGGGGGTACAAATGAGTGGTACAATGTCCCAGCATACCTCAGGCCCCTAAAAACTTTACTAATGTAGAGGGCTCCTGAATTTCCATGAGGTTTATCTCCTACCCTCTGGGTCAGACATGCCTTACTAAAGCTTGTCGCTTACTGCAGATCAATCTGATAAACATGATGTCATCAAATAATAGACTAATGTTATGTGCCATCAGAACATGGAGACAGCCCAAATCCCTTCAAAGGGCAAGACAGGAGCACAACCCTGAAGCAAGACATAATTTTTACTGTTGTCTAACCCAAGTGAACACAAAGTGCTTCTGTTCCTCTTCCCTGATAGGGATGGGAAAGAACACATTTGCCAGTTCAATGGCTGCAAACCATGTTCGTGAGGCTTAGTTGCATTTGTGGTAGTCTTCTGTCATTCACCAAGATTTATCTGCTCTTTGTAGGGGCCAGGCTGTGTCCCTCATCATTAACTTTGCTATCAGAAAGTCCGTTCTGTAACAGCATCTTTTCATTTAGCCTTGGTTAATAAAAAATAGCCCCCGTTGGGCTTCTCAGAGATAATGGTGCTCCTCTCACTAGTGGTTTCATTATCACTTTGGTAAATGGAGCATCCCTTAGGTCCTCCTAGAGAATATGGCCATCTGGTTGGGTTTCCAGCCTTATGCATATATAATCTATCAAGCCAACGTCTCTGAGCCTTTTGATTCCTTCATTTACTGTCTACCACAGTAATTCTGGTATTTCTATTTTTCGTTCTGGAGGCCACCACTTTTCGCAAGCTTCTAAGAGGCATCCTAGCAATACGTTAACATTATTTCCCAAAGTCATTGCTAGAGTATTAAATTCTGTGTCATGGGCAAATCCTCCCATGTTAATAAACTTTCCTTTATTCAACTTTATGTTCTAGGCACTAAGATCTAGCATTCTCTGGATCCAGGCCCAGATATCCTAGTTCCTGACAGTACATATTAGCTAGGGTCTACGAAGCTTTGGGCTTCCTCCTATAGCATACCTAGCATTTCCTTGGCCATGTTATGTTGTGAATTGTCCCTACATATTGTTCTGACAATCTGGAGATTGGTTGAAAAAAGAAACTAAACTGCAATCCAGTTGTAACAGAGGACTCAGCCTATCCTACAGGAATTTCTCATATTGGGAGAGTCCTGCAGAAATGTTCCCAATCAAGGCAAGGGGCTATGGCTTTGTACTGTCTATATTAATAGTCACTAGATTGAGTTAGCCCCAGGGAGGCAGGTATGACCCTGGAGGGAAGCACTCCCTTCAACAGAAGTCAATCAGACAGAGGGGCTTAGCTCTGAGTCATCAGCAGACAGCACTCCCAGTAACACAGGATAGGTGTCTCAGTTCTAAAAGGCGGAGTTGGGTGGCACACCAGAGCAACCACTCTTGGCAGTATGCCAATGTACCTAAAAATAATGGGACAGACTTTAAAAATTCTGCCATTATCCTTTTCTTTGGCACCTGTGAGGGGATAAACAGCTCTGATATATTGGCTGTCATTTCACAAGGTCAACATTTTCAGAAATAATCAAACTGACTGTAGGATCTGTTGTTCTTGCAAAGATTTAGGCCATCACAAGAAGTACAATATTTGGAGGGAAACAACGGTACATCAAGGGTGGCCTAAGTATTTGACTCCTCTGATCCTAGAAGGCTAGCCTCTGAAAACTTTTGGTCTCTCATAAGTTTCTTGAAGTGTTTATCCCCTATAGCAAAACAATATGATCAAATTCTAAAAACTCTTTTTGTGAGTTTTATTCTTTTGTATGCTAACCAACTTTCTTCTGTATTCATAGTTCCTAGTGATTTAAAAATGCAATGCTGTACAGGTCTGCACACATAATTTAAGAAAAGCAAAAAAACAAAACAAAGCAAAAGGATGTACAATAGTAGCAATGGCCAAAGTGCCCACTCAAATCTCTGATATCCCTTCGGTGTACTTAATGAACAACTCAGAAAGTATATTTTGGCTTCTATCTCAGCATGCTGTAAAACATGGACTTTAGAAAGTTTGAAGGAAATTATTTGAGTTTCTATTATCCTTATTATCCATGAAAACATATTTAGGGGCTTGTTAACTCAAGAACAAATTAAATGTAAGATAATTGAAAATGTTAAATAATACAAGTTAAGTTGTTCATTTAATTTGTAAAACACGTTTTTTCAAAGATTTTACCTTCTTTGACACTTTCCAAAGCCCTTGTAGGTATATTTTACACACATACTGATACATGAAAACTAAGGCAGACATTAAATTATTTTGTCAAAACACACACAACTAATAAGCAATCTTCTGAAGGCCCGACCACAGTCTTTTTGCCTCAAAGCCAGTGTTATTTAGCTCCATCATGTAGTCATCTATAAATATGGTGTGTAGTTGACCTTCAAAAGAATAGCTTGTTTTTATGTACCTAGAAACACATTTCCCAATAGAAAGTCTACAAAGCAAATGAAAATTAATTTGGGTCAGGGTTGTAACTTTTTACAAATCCAAAACATAGCCACAGATCAGAATTTCTTTCCTCAGGAGGATACCTCGCTTGTTTTCATCCTTGAAGCAAACATTGTGGGAAAATTAGAAAGAGCTGGTTCAGCTGATTTAAAGTTATCTGAGCAAGAACATTTCCTATCTTATGCTGAAGCAGAAAATGCCTGAAGTTTCAAATTTTGCACGTTGTTAGACTTTTATTGAAACATAGGGCTGTATGAGGTTTTAAAGAATTGATTGATACTTTTAAAGTTAGAGCAATTTCCATTTTTTAAAAGGAAGATCATTTCCTATCTTTTTATCTTGAAGAGATACTCTTCATAATGATGATTACCCTAGCTACTGAATATTTTCTCCAGGCAAAAAAAGGGACTACAGCAGCACATCTGTAAACTTAAACTTACCCCACAATCCACGTGGATGCTGACTTCAAAGCAGAGAAAAACCTAATAAAAATTAAACACAACACACTAATAATACTTCTTAATAATAGCACCTAACAATTATACAACACTTTGCCCTTTCAAAGCATTTTACAATCATTAATTAGTTTATCCACACAACATCCCTATGACTTATGACAGTGTTATTATCCTCATTTTAAAGATGAGGAAACTGAAATCAAATGTGATTAAGTGCCTTGCCCAAAGCCACATAATGAATCAGTAAGATCTGTACCTGAGTTCATAATAGCTCAGGACTAGCAGAAGAGTATGGAAACTCTTGAGGTCCACAAACCATCTGCTTGAGTGACAAACCTACTGTTATCCCCACTCATCAATGATACCCTCCTTTTCTCACTGACTTCTGTGAAACAAAGCTAAGAAATTAAGAATCTTCCCTTTATAATTCTAAGTAAATAGCGAGCTCACTTAAATCAAAGAAAAAGAAAAAGAAAAACCCGTATATTAAGAACATCCTGTGATTTCCAATACTATTGTCATTGGACCAAATATACTTGGTGATAAATCACTGAAAGATTCCATTTTTAGTAGGAAAAAAAAAAAAACCAAAACCTGAAAAATTGACCCTACCCTGCAGCTATAATTAATAGACTATTTGTTCCCAAATACTAATACCAGCATCACAACTACTAGTCAAATAAGCCAATACAAGGAGCCTAGGTAATTTTTTTCTCCTTATGTTAGATACTACAAAAATTGCCCTGAGCTCTTTAACTTTGAGAACTTATAAATCTGCATGGATGAAAGAAAACTATTGTTTTAACTTATAGAAATGCATTCTAATATGTTCGCTACTGAATCAGTTAGAACAGGCTAGGATATGTTGCGGGAACAAACAACTTTCAAATCTCAGTGATATAACACAGTTATTATTTCTTACTTATACTACATGTCCATTTTAGGTTGGTAGAAGTCTATGCTCAATTTTGTGTTCAGTCAGAGACCCAGACCAACAGAGCCATAGCCATCTGTGTCACTCGGAAAAGAGGAAAGAACACTACAAATTGCAAACTAGATCTTGAAGCTTCAACATGGAAGTGACACAATATCTTCATTCATGCTTCAATAGCTAAAACAAATTACATAATCATGGCTAATTCAAGTGGGAGAAAAGAGCAATTCTACCACGTGTACAGAGGAGGAAAACCAGACTACAATGGGAATCACAACAATAACTGTCATCAAATATTTGATTCATTCCTCTTCCAGTCTGCTTCTTGCATCAAAGTGACAAATTCAGGGCCAGGTTCCTTTGGCCCTTTAAAGAGATATGTTAGGAGCTATGTTCCTGGCCAAAGACATCTAGTCCTGGCATTTGTCACTTTGAGGCAGGCCAAAGAGCTGTTAATAGCTCTCTTCCTGGATTCAAAATCAATCTACAAAAATTTGTTGCAGTCCTATACACTAATAATGAAACAGCAGAAAGTGAAATTAAGAAAAAAATCCCATTTGTAACTGCACCAAAAGCAGTAAAACATCTAGGAATAAACTTAACCAAAGAGGTAAAAGACTCGTACTCTGAAAACCTTAAAACACTAATGAAAGAAATTCAAGATGACACAAAGAAATGGAAAGACATTCAATGCTCATGGATTGGAAGAATAAATATTGTTAAATGTCCATACTACCCAATAGATTTAATGCAATCCTTATCAAAATACCAACAGCATTTTTCACAGAACTAGAACAAACAATCCTATTATTTGTATGGAACCACAAAAGACCTCAAATAGCCAAAGCAATCTTGAAAAACAAAACTGGACATATCACTTTCCAGGTTTCAAGTTATATTGCAAAGTGGTAATAATTAAAACAGTATGATACTGGCATAAAAATAGACACATAGGTCAATAAAATAGACTAGAAAATCCAGAAATAAACTCACAAATATATGGTCAAATTATCATCAACAAAGGAGGAATGAATATATAATGGGACAAAGACAGTCTCCAGGAAATGTTGTTGGGAAAACTGAACAGCTACATGCAAAAAAAAAAAAAAAAAATGAAATTGGACCACTTTCTTTCACCATACACAAAAATAAAATCAAAATGGATTAAACACCTAAATGTGAGACTTGAAATCATAACAATTCTTGAACAGAGCACAGGCAGTGATTTCTCTGACATCGGCCATAGCAACATTTTTCTAGATATGTCTCCCGAGGTAAGGGAAATAAAAGCAAATTAAACTATTGGGACTACATCAAAATAAAAAGGTTTTATACAGTGAAGGAAACTATCAAAGAAACTAAAAGCGAACTTACTGAATGGGAGAAGATATTTGCAATGTCATATCCAATAAAGGGTTAGTATCCAAAATACATAAAATACTGATACGACTCAACACCCAAAAAACACAAATATCCAATTAAAAATGGGCAGAAGACACGAACAGACATTTCTCCAAAGAAGACATACAGATGGCCAACAACCGAAAAGATGCTCAACATCACTCAGCATCAGAGAAATGCAAGATATCACCTCACACTTGTCAGAATGGCTAAAATAAAAAAAAACACAAGAAACAAGTGTTGGCAAAGATGTGGAGAAAAAGGGCCCTGTTGGTGGGAATGCAAACTAGTGCAGTCACTATGAAAAACAGTATAGAAATTCCTCAAAAAATTAAAAATAGAACTATCCTATGATCGAGTAATCACACTACTGTATATTTACCCCAAAAAACACAAAAACACTAATTCAAAAGGAGATATGCACCCTTATGTTTACTGCAGCCAAATTTACAATTTACTACAGCCAAACTATGGAAGCAGCCCAAGTGTCCACTGATGGATGAATAGATAAAGAAGATGTGAGATATATAGATATAGATATATAGATATAGATATATTATTTACAATATATATACATACATAAACAATGGGATATTACTCTGCCTTAAAAAGAGAATGAAATCTTGCCATTTGCAACAACATGAAGAGAGCTAGAGACTATAATGCTAAGAGAAGTAAGTCCATCAGAGAAAGACAAATACCATATGATCTCACTCATGTGGAATTTAAGAAACAAAACAAATGAACAAAGGAAAGAGAGAGAGAGAGAGAGAGAAACAAACCAAGGAACATACCCTTAACTACAGAGAACAAACTGATGGTTACCAGAACGGAGGTGGCTGGGGAGATGGCTGAAGTAGGTGATGGGGACTAAAGAATACACTTAACATTACAGTTTAAAAAAAAAAAAAAAAGCTATCTTCACTTCCCCCCTGTCACGGCAAGTAGTATGTTTCAAATGGGAGAGGTTCTATTGGCCTATAACCCTGAATAAGGAAAAGATGTGGTGGAGGCCCTAGCTAATCAATAGTGGAACTATAGCATAAACCAGAAATAATGTTTTGTTGTTATTGATTTATGTCCTGAGACTCTGGGGCTGTTTTGTTATCTCAGGCTTACATGGCCAGTCCTAACTAGCATCATCTTACAAGATAACATGGATTGATGACAACTTGTATTTCCCTCACTGAAGTCATATGAAAAGCTTCATAATTAACAAGATCCAAAAGGAAGAGGAAATAAAAAGCTTGGTGAATGTGACAAAGTTGGCCCTGATATCCATTATGTCTAGTTCCCCCCATGCTCTCTTGCCTCTCCTTTTCTACCCTTCTCCCTCCCTTCCTTCCCCCACCCCCACTTCCCTCCTCCTTTAAGCATTGCAAACCTTCTAAAAGTAACTTAAAGTAAGCCTTTGGAATCAGAGATGTCTCTGAAGTCATGAAATCGTTTTAACAAGCAGTTCATGGATAAGAAACTACAAGTTCCAACAAAGGTATTGCTCCTAAAACAAAATACTTTCATGGTACTTTTTTATTTAGAAACCATCCATCTTATTACTTTCTAAAGAACAAGCAAATGAAACAATGGTATCTTTACACGGTAGCAAGCATTGTTTTTCTTGCCAATTCCTTAGTTACTAGATTTTTCTTACTGCAACAATTACTAACAAAAATCAATCATTTATTACATCCCCACGGTATAGTTGGCACTTTAAATGTATATATTATTTTACTTAATCTTTTATATAATACATAAAGTATTTTTTATCCAATTTATAAATGAGGAAACTCAGGGTCTAAGAGTTTAATTAATTTTGCCAGGACAGGCAGCTAATGAGTGGCTGAGCCAGTATCAACACCAGGTTGTAGTAACACTAAACCCCATAATACTGCCTATCTATCTTGTTGCCTTATTCTCAAATGCTCAGTTATTTGCCATATGAGAGTATTCACAATGGTTGCAAGATTTCAGCATGGCTTCTGTTAAACTGTGGTTGCAGAAATCTGGGCATTAATATAGAATGTAAGGCAAGAGAGATGTGAAGGTGCAAGTCTTCAGAGGCCCACACTAAAACCCCATGATTCTGCATTGTTTAAGAAGCACTTGCCAAATGCTAGACTTGCCTCCATTGCAGGAATCCTGTAGTTAGTACACATGCCACTGACTGCCCATTCCCAATGTAACAGCTTACAGATATTGAATGCTAACCATATACTAAGTGTTATTTTAAGTTCTTTACATGATTTAACTCATTCAATCCTCACAGTAATCTTATGAGATATGATTCATTATTATCTATGCTATAGGAAAACTGAGGCATCAGGAGGTAAGTAACTTGCTGCAGATCACATAATAGGAACTTGAACAGTCTATCTCCAGAACTTATGCACTTGACCATTCTACAATATGGACTGTCAAAACAAAAATAGGTAGGTAGGTAGATAGGTAGATAAACAGACAGATGAATATATGATCCAATAGTTCCACTATTGGATATTTACTCAAAGAAAACAAAAATATTGATTTGAAAAGATACATGCACCCTTATGTTTACTGTAGCATTATTTACAATAGTCAACATACTGAAGTAACCTAAGGGTCAATAAATAGACAAATAGATAAGAAAGATGTGCTACATACATATTGTATGTATATACATTGTATATACAATGGAATACAATATACATACAATGAAATATTGCACAGCCATAAAAAAGGATGGGATTGAGCCATTTGAGACAACATGGATGGACCTAGAGAGTATTATACTAAGTGAACTAAGTCACACTGAGAAAGACAAATACCTTATGATTTCATTTGCTAAGTGGAACCTGAAAATAAACAAATCAACAAACAAAAAGCAGAATTAGACCTATAGATACAGAGAACAATCCGATGGTTACCAGAGGGGAGGGGTGTGGGAGGTTTGGCAAAATGGGTGAAGAGGAGTGGGAGATACAGGCTTCCAGTTATGGAACGAATAAGTCACAGGAATAAAGGGCACAACACTAAGTATAAGGCATATAGTCACTGTTATTGTAATAGTGATGTATGAGGACAGATGGTAGCTACACTTGCAGTAAACACAGTATGATGTATAAACTTGCCAAATCGCTATGGTGTATACCTGAAACTAATGTGACATTGTATATCAACTACACTCAAATTAAAAAAAAAAAAAAAGAGTGAAGCAGTGTTGCCTTAGAAGGAAGGCAACTGCTCTTCTGAATTCCCTTTTTTCTTGACTTTAATCATCCATTCATAGGACCTTCTAAGTATCAGGCATTAGTTTAAGTAACTTTTGAATATGCCAGTAAAGAAAAAAGTTATGGGGGGAATGAGGCACACATGGTCTGCAGACCCCTTCTAGTGACCCTGGTTAAATCATCCAATAATTCATACTGTTGGCTGCCTTATCCTTAACATGATATGTTAGTCAGCATGATACTCTTCTTTGCCTAAAATAAAGGGGACTGAAGAAATTTCCTTTCATGGCTCCCTTCAGCTCCAAGACTCTGAAGCCTTGTTTGGTACAATTTATCACCTGAACAAATAACCACCAAAGCACTTCCCTCTCTCCTTCAACACAGTGAGGTTTTGACTTAGGCCATTTGGAGAAGGCTCTCTCTAACATCATCCCTAAGGGCTCAAAATTTCAGTAACAAGCAGAATTCAAATTCAGCAGTCTCATAGCCTCTTGACTCTCTTACTGAGCACAGAAAGTAGATTTTATTTTAATTTACTGGGCATAAAAAATGGATGAGAGATGTACTTGAGTAAGCTAGTTCTTTAAAAGAGAGAACTAGTTCTTAAAGAGAATAGTTATTTATTATCCTTTAATGTGACTTCTAATAAAAGTACTAATAAGTATCTTTGAAGCAACCTAAATGAGTCTTGTTTATGGTTTCTTGGTCTTTAGATTAAAGAACAATTCCTGCAGAAAAACAGACGAGTGTAGCATACATTTATCTTTGCTAATAAATAGAGAGTGGTTTGTGTTCGCCATAGATCAGGTGCAGAATCATATTCACCATTCAGAGAGCAGAATTTGTTTTAAAGACACACAGAAGGGTAGTCTCAAATATAAGCTCATCACTGATACTGGAGGCAGGCAAGTGATAAATTATCACAGTGAATCATTACTCCAAGAGGTTTCTTGTAAACATTAAACAACAAAGGAGGAAAGATTGGCCACTTGGAAACACACACTAATGACCTAGTATGAAATATAAATCATTTCAAAGAACTGCATTGGATCTGCAAGTTAAAAGAAAGAGAGAGAGAGACATACGCACACAGAGCCTGAGCCAGAAAGAGAATAACAAGCAAGAAGAGTGAGTTGCCAACCCAAACCAAGGTTGAGTTCTAATCACAGGTGGGAGAGCGCTCTGAATGACAATGTCAAACGAGGTAGTTCAGGTAATAGGACTGGATGATATATGACTAGGAACTTCCCAGTAAGCTTGATTTATCTTCCTCTGAGAAAAATTTGGGGACCATAACCAGATAAACACTAAACTGAAATTTCTTTGCAAAGCAATAAAATCAAGACTCTCAAGTGTCTATATCTCAATTACTTCCTTCCAAGGTTTTGGAATAGGAAGAGAAATTGTGTAGAGCTCTGTGACTTCACAAAATGACTAGTTGGGCACTAATGACGTTATAGCACAGTTCATTTTAAAATAGGGTTCATTGAAACTGCTCTTAAATGAAACACCCTAGACATTAAGATGAAACAGGAGAAGCTCCTTCATAACGACAAATTACAGGATGATAATTCATCTATTTCATTTCTGTGAGAGAAGGAGGAGAAAAAAATAAATTATAACAATATTAAGGCGTATCATGTCCTACAGCTGAGTCCCCTGTAATGCAATGTTTATAACACTCCAGGGCCTCCTTCCAAGGTTAAGAAGCTACCAGTATGACTTAATTTTCCATTTTGTTCAAATCCTGAAAATGCCAGCCCTCAAAATTAAATCACCGAGGATGACCTTACACTTAACACCATTTTCAGGGGGCTCAGAAGTCCTCTTGCTCAAAATAATACCATTCACTGAAATTCATTTTTAAAAGACTTAGAGTTTAATTCTACAACTCACAGGCTTCTGAACAAATCTACTTCATATTTCTCCACCTTTACTTCTATTGTTTCCTGTACCCGGAATAATCCGCACTTCATGTCAGCCTCTTCAAATCTTAACTATCTGTAAGTATCAAATGGTAATGACGTCCACTTCAGGAAGTGGTCCCCAATTCACCCTGGCTCTTCTCTCTCAAGCAAAATAAATGTGACCTCATTCTTCTCTGAGTCATAGTAATTTTTTTGTTGTTGTTATTAATCCCTTTTATTTCATGTAATGGAAGTTACGATACCCTACCCAAACCTTCCTTTCGGAATTAAGGATGTATTCCCCTATCTGCTGGAAGAGCTGCCAGAAGACACCCTGAGCTATCAGCTCTATTTGGAGATTGCTTCAGCTGAAGAAACGTGTCTTATCCAAGGTCACTTCTTCCAGCAGTTATAGCTAACTATTGTTCAACATGAAGAAACAAAACCCCTTTCAGCCCAACCTGAGACATGCTGAAGAGCTGTCCCAACCCCAGAGCTCCCTGTGGGGTTGGTTGAAAACTTTGCTGGCAATGAGTTGAAATTTAACTTCTACTCTCTGATCAATCATGCTTGTTCTGAGCCTCTCCCTTCCCCTGACCATATGCGAAGGTATTGATCCCAAGACCACTTCCTAACAAACATGCTACATGCTCCATCTTAGAGTTGGCTTCCTAGGGAATCCAAATTACAACATGGCACTTAACATCGTCAATTTTCCTTCTATTGAAGTCTTGTCTGTATTTGTTTATGTTCCCCATCACACACTAGATTAAAAACTCTTCAGAGCATGGATTGTATTTTCAAATCATATATGCTTGCAGAGTTTAACATGGTATATCAAGACTGTAAAGCTGTATAGTGTGTATAAATGAATAAATGAGGGAATGAATAATTAATGCCTAAAATTAGCACCTCTGTAGTGCTGCAAGGTCTTTACAATTCTAAAGAATCATCAACATGTTTTCCTTAATTGGCAAGTATTTGATGAGCATTAGTTACAAATAAGGCACTTGAGCTAGATCCTCTGGGGAGGAGTGTATAAAAAGAAGTAACACACTCCCTGCCCTCAGGAAGTTTATAATTTAGCTTAGCAAGATAATTACAGCCAACATTTATGGTAGTTATTCCCAAGTCTGGCTGCTCATTAGAATCACCTCAAGAATTTTAATGACTCCCACTACTGGGTTCCACCCCCAAAGATTTGGATTTAACTGGTCAGGTGTGCAGCTTGGACATCAAGCTCCCCAGGTCACTCTAATGTGTCCCTGAAGCTGAAAAGCTGAATTATGAAGAGCTTGTATGTTCTAAGTAATGTTCGAAATTCTTAGCCTAAATTAATTAACCCCCATAACAAAATTAATAAGAAAATTACTACAATCATCATCATTTTATAGACAAAAAAATTAAGGCACAGGACAATGAAGTAATTTGTCCAAAGTCACATAGTTGGTTAGGTATGGAGTTAGAATTCAAATCCCAGAACCTAGGCTCTGAATATGCAGTTCCTCAGTTGCAGAGACAGACTGAAATGTAAACTAATTTATGTTCATTACAGTTTAATAGAAATATCTTATCACTTCAAAGTTGGGAGGCCTCTATGCTGGAACAACAACCTCCACCTCTGACTTCTGGATTGTACTTCGACTCTAAATATCAGGGTAATAAGGAAATTTAATGTCATTTAAGGGAAGCTAAGAATAATGATGAATTTACACAGGCAGATGGCATGAAAATAAGCTAGATAAATGAACTTGATACTTCTTCAGCACTTTGCAACCTATGGCTGGCTACAAGTGGACTCTTGTTTTGTAACATGAATGAGATATTCTGTGTGGTTTCTTAAACCTATTGTTTTCCTGAGCTAATTAATTGTGTCTAAATAATTTTAAGATATTCTCTCCTCATCCAGAAACAACACGCAAAGAAAAAGGAATAATGGAAGCCATGTGAACCAGAGGAAAACACTGGGGCATCCTTTCACTGCTGTATTTTCTTTGCCTCCTTATCACCCTGCTCTCTCTTTCCCTTACAACCTTTTCTCATTTCTATAGTTAAGAGACTTGCAAGCAGTTGTCAAATAAATAATTAGATCCTTAAATGTCTTTGTTTCTCTCTGTTGCTCTCACCCACACTTGCTAAGTCCTCTTTTTCTCCTTCCAGTGTTGCCTGCTATCTTCTGTTGCTTCCCATATACATTAACTAACAGAGGCAGAAGCATCTCTCTGTCCAGAATAAACCACTCTATCGCAGAAAAATAAACGCCCAAGAAAAGATGTCCATAAATCTCTATTACGTTTAGAGCATGATTTTAGAGAAAGCATATGGATCATAACTTATTCTTATGGCTCTCTTTGTATTTCTCATATACAAAGATGGATCACAAACATCCTTCAAATGATAGAACTAGAGGAGAATGTAATAACCGGTTCAAACCCTTCACGTGGTCAAAACTGAGACTTGAGGGGCGCCTGGGTGGCTCAGTCATTAAGTGTCTGCCTTTGGCTCAGGGTGTGATCCCAGCAGTCTGGGATCGAGCCCCACATCAGGCTCCTCTGCTGGGAGCCTGCTTCTTCCTCTCCCACTCCCCCTGCTTGTGTTCCCTCTCTCGCTGGCTGTCTCTCTCTCTGTTAAATAAATAAAATCTTAAAAAAAAAAAATTGAGACTTGAACATAAACTCTTGATCTTTAATACAATTTCTACTCTATCACTGCTTTTAATACCCTATTAAAAGTGAATCTCCAAATTAATATTTGGGAATAATTCCCAAGGACTTCAATGAGACTTGTAAAACTCAAAATATTTTTAAGCTCTTCCCCGGAAGATTTAAGAACTTAAAACCCTTATAATAAACCTCAGAATATTTAAAACAGTCCTGTTTATGTGTATAAGAAACAAAGTATAACACTGAAATACAATGGGACATATATCTAGAGAAATACAGCAGGGCACAAGTGATTTTTGTTAAGTAGTAGCTGATTTTCCCCCTCTTCATTTCCCAAACCTAAAAAATCATATTATTTTTATAATTAAAAAAATTTTAAAGAACATTTTCAGGGGCACCTGGGTAGCACAGTCGTTACGCATCTGCCTTCGGCTCAGGGCGTGATCCCGGCGTTCCGGGATCCAGTCCCACATCGGGCTCCTCCACTGGGAGCCTGCTTGTTCCTCTCCCACTCCCCCTGCTTGTGTTCCCTCTCTCGCTGGCTGTCTCTATCGCTGTCAAATAAATAAATAAATAAAATCTTTAAAAAATAAAAATAAAATAAAAAATAAAGAACATTTTCAAATTCACCATAATAAAAACTATTTTAAGAACTTTACAGTTCCCAGCATGACTATTTTAGGAATCCCCACCTCATAATATAGTAAACATATTAAAATAACCTGCTCCACATTAACAAATGTTGTAGGTAACTATGTAATAGTTGAGTTTAACTAGAGTTAAGGAACTGAAATGCAATATTATGTAATTTTATTTTTATATTTGCAATGTGGTGTATGGGTGGGCGTGTGTGTGTGTGTGTGTGTGTGTGTGTGTGTGTCTGTGTAACCCACACATACCCACCCTGTCCCTGTTCTCAGATATTTCCATAGCTCCATAATCAATTGGTATCATTTACTTGGTGGGAAATTACCACGCAATATTATATCTGTTGCAATATCCATAAAGTCTAGAATAATCATAAAAGATAATGACAAAGTCAATCAATATCCAGAATTTGGGAAGACCCCTATAATGAGTAGAATAGTCCCTAATTTTGTAGTTTATGGAGTTTCAAAACTAGGCTTTTGTATCTTTCATTTTATGTTATCTAAATAGTTATATCTATACATATTATGGGAATCAGAAGCCTGATTTCATGGCCTACCGCTGAGAATTAACTACTTGATAAATGAAGACTGTGTTAATTGTATTTAACTTGTTTCCCCTTAGTGTTTAAACATCTGGCTAGACAATTTGCACCTAAAAATCTCTATAAACAAAACAGTTCTTAACAGATAGAGCCCAGTATTTTTAAATGTCAAACTGATTAAAACTGCAGAATCCAAGGTAAGAAAGAATTAAAAAAGACCATAATTCTATTTCCTTTCACATATAATAATTTCCTACCTCTTGCCTTTTAGAAAAATTGACACTGTTTACATTTTAAGTGTTAGATGAATGCCTGAATAATCCACTATATAAATTAAAACTATACACTTTTTAAAGGTACGTAATTGAAGAATAGAGAAAATATTAGATAGCTAAATGAAATGAAGTATGTGTTTTTAAAAAGCTTAGTATTTCAGCCATAATAGTATACCTACAAATTTTCTGATTTTCCTAAGGCTAAAGACCAAATTTAAGATAAGAAGGCTATACAGATTTACTAAGAATGGAGAAGCAATGCCCTTCATATTCTCAGATTAGAGTCCTGGTCAGACAACACCGAGTGAACCCAGGTCTACAGTGAGCTTACTGCACATCAGGCCCTGAGCCAGGACCTTGAGTAGAGCATACATTCAAGATGCTGCCTCATTTTCCCCTTTTGAAGGCCAAACCCCTTTTTCTTCTTTTTTAATGAGGTAATAATTAGGCAAATTATGACCAAACCAAAAATTGGTCATAGCTGACCTCAGCATATAATGAAGAAGACCCCAAATAGGACCAATGCAATTTGATAACCACTAAACTTGAGTTTTTACCAGGCTTGTCCAAGAAATAATGATGCTATTTGGGTTTTTTGTTTGTTTGTTTGTTTACTATATGTTAGACTATCTTTATTTATATTGTTCATTTAATCCTCAAAACTAGGTAATATTATTATCACCATTTAACAGACAAGGAAATATAAATACAAAATGGCTAAAAGATTTGTCCAAGTTCTTACAGTTATTAAGTAGTTCAGGTGGGATTTGAATCCAGGTAGTTTGTCACACTAAACCACATTCGTAATCACCATAGCTCTTATAAAAACATCTGCAGGGAATATTCCAAAAATGTACATTAAGAAGCAATGCAATTGCATCAAAGCCCTCAATGAAACTCCTAAAAAGCTCTTCTAAAAAAAATGTTTGTATAATGAACTTCACTACAGAATTAATTATACTTTGTTTTACCTAATGCTTGAATTACAAACCAAGCTAACAGCATTATCTTGCATACCTTAACCATGACAAAGAACAGTAACAATAACAATAAAAATACCTTATATTAGCATTTACCATTTTCAAAGAATTTTCATCTTAATTCAATTATTATTATTATTATTATTATTATTATTAATGAATACTTTCACATGTATTATCTTGCTCTTAGGGAAAAACAAAAAAGAAAAAAATCCCCATCTATACTAGACTTGACTAATTAAAATTTGTCATTCTGTATTTCCAGAATCATTTAAGATAGATAGCAGGAAAAAAGAAAAGAAAAATGTGTATGCAACACAAATACAGTATCGACAACAAGTAAACACTATACTTATTCATGAATAAGACATTTTTTTTCAGCAAATATAACTATTTATGAATTTATCCCAACATTATCACCAACCTGAGAAATAAACTGATCAGTGGGTAAAAAAGAAATCCCAGGTAGAAATGGAAAATTACCAGAAGAGCACCTTATAACAAAAAGTAGGAGAAACTTCACAAGAATAAGTACTTCACCAAAGAAAATTAAGATTTCTATTGTGTTTTCTTGGGAAAATGAATCCCCATGGCAACTTTCCCTAAATATTAACTTAAGACATTTAAATCCAGTCCAATACAGAGGGTCCATATTAGATAAAATGGGTATGTCTCAGAAAAACTTCATAAAATCATATTTTAAATTCTTTAATGTTGTTCATTATTTGAAGACATCCTAAATAAACCCTTTCCAAAGTAAATGGCCCATCCTATTAATTTTGATTTTTTGCTGTTGCTATATGTTTGCCAAATTCATATTTCTCAATTTAAATCAGAGAGCACAACATCTGGATATGGTTATAGAAGAAGTCTGCTTACTGCTGCTTGAAATTTAAAGACGAGAGTGATGTAAGACCCAGTAGTATACATTGACTTTAGACTAACTTTAAGAAATAAAAGAACAGAGTAACTAGAAACTTCTTAATCATTCACTAGACAGAGACTGAGCTCTTGAAGCATTTTTTCCCCCATGTGTTAAAACACTGGTTCTTGGGATTTTCTCTCCAGTGTAAGAGAAGAAATTCAGAGAGCCATGTTATCTACACCAGCAATCACAAGATAGATGAAGCAACATGGAGATGTCTATTTCCATATAAATCTACCACTTTTTCTGAAACCACAATTCTGAACACATGACTTACTTAGAATTGGTCATTTGCGTAGTTTTCATATACATAAGTATTTGGCAAAGAAAAGAATGATGCTTCATAGTGTTTGGTATTTCAAAAATTAGGGTACAGTGAAGTTCAGAGTAGGAGGTTCATGAAAGATCTTCTAAAAAAAGGTGCATGCTCTAACTTCTTGAGCAACCACAAAGCAAAAAGGCACAAAGGGTAAAGAGATGACCTGTAAGTATAACACCACCATCCCCCTTCACATATATCAAACCAGTTAGTCCTTCAACAAGAACTCCCTATCTCCCCAAACTCAGGAATCATCCCTGATTTATCTCTTTTCTCACCCAAACAACAGTACAACAGCAACTACTACCAGTTCAACTCCTCCAATAGATTTTGAATCCTCCAATTTCTGTTTCTGATAGTACAACTCACACCACCACCATCTCATGCTTATTCAAAATGCTTTTAATGTATTTCACCTGCTTTCACTCTTAACCCCAGAACAATCTTTTTAAAACCTTAATGAGAACATACTAATTCCTCTGCTTAATAAGCCTCCAATGCAGGCTTCCGTAATGCATTGCAATTATAATGATATTAAACTGCTTTCTGTGGCACACAGATTCGACCTAACTCTGAAACCTCAATAACCATTCTCCTTAAATTCTCTGTTCCTGGGGCACCTGGGTGGCTCAGTTGGTTAAGCATCTGACTTTGGCTCAGGTCCTGATCCCAGGGTCCTAGGATTGAGCCCCACTTCAAGTCCTGACTTGAGCCTCCCCTTGAGCCTCAAACCTTGAGACTCCTGGGCTCAGCGGGCTACAGGCTCAAGGGGGGGGTTGTTCTGCTTGTCTCTCTCCCTCTCCCTCTGGCCCTCTTGCCATCCATGCTCTCTCTCTCAAATAAATAAATAAAATCTTAAAATAAAAGAAAAAAATCCTCTGTTCCTGCCACACTGGCCTTCTCACTGTCATTGAACAGAACTAACTTATCCATATCTGAAAGTAGTCATATTTTTTATCCCCCTTTTTTGGAATACATATCTCTTAGATCTGTCTCTTTCTAAGCTGAAATGTCACCTCCTTAGAGAAGCCTTCCCCAATCATCCTAAGGTGAAACTCATCTATCCTCCAATCACTGTGCCCAAATACCTGTTTATTTTTTATAGCCCCTTTTGCTGTTTGAAATTATATTATTCATATTACAGATTTACTAATTACTTACAAATTACTAATTATTTACACTTGTCACTCCCTCCCTGCCCCCAATACTACCACTTTCAGAAGGCACACTCCATGAGAATAGGGTCTTAACTCTCTTGTTCACTACTATTCTAGCACCCAGTAAAGCGCTGGCACATTGTCAGTGATCAATAAATATCAGCTAATTGAATGAATGGGATGCAAAGTAAAATCCAGAAAGATATGCTGGTCTGGATTATTCCCACCCTCTAAAGCTATCATGGTGGCAGCATTTTCTCTTCCTGGGGAAAGCTCCAGAACACACAAGAGCGACCTTATAACAGTGCTTCTCAATGGTGGAGACAAGAGTGATTTTGACCCCAGAATGTATTTGACAATATGTGGAGGAAAAAAATTCCCTTGTCACAACTGGGTAGGAGCGGGAGTGCTACCACCATCTAGTAGAGACCAGGGATGCTGCTAACTTTCTACAAGGCAGATGACAGTCCTAGACGGCAAAGAATTATCTGGTCCAAAATGTCAGTAGTTCTGAGTGAGGCTGAGGAACTATGTTTTACAGTGTTCACTTGGGCCTGAGTTTTGACACCTAGCATTGTAAGGCCAATGTGGAATGAGAAATGTTTTTTGTTTGTTTGTTTGTTTTTAAGTTCCCTTTATTTAGTAAATAGCAAAAGAACATTACTGCGAAATTTATGGATGCCAAGGGGGAAACGGCAAAGAGTCCTCACAGTGTGTTATAGGGTAAAAATATGATGTATCATCAGTAGATATTGTCCAGGGAACCTTAATAAAAACAATTTAAAATATTTCAACTAACTGTCCACCATGGGAAAAGAAATCTTGTTCTTTCTTTTGTCTTTTGCTTCTACTCTTTATTCTTTTCTTTCCATAGTCTTTCACTGTGATCTTTCGGTATTCCTGGGGGTTCCTCTCAATTCAGAGACAAAACTATGGCATGGATTTTTCAATTTACTGTCCCCACCAATAGGTACCATTCATAAATTAGCTTTAGCAAAAGATCATTCTAGCCTAAATGCTGTGTAGTGTTGAATACAAAGGAAATCTATTTTATTTGAGGAAGGAAACGGATTGAGTGTCATTAGAAAAAACAAAAAGCATTAAGTCAAGGAATTCAGGAAACATGCGTTGGTGTACAATACAATGGTGAGAAATGGATGAAATAAAGAGGAGAAGGCTGAAGAGGGTTTACGCCCTCACTGTTACAAGAGCAATGTGAGTAGAGAACAGAATTAGAGTTTACAAAATGATGGTGCAACTGAGATGGAAGTGCCCTCCTCAGGCCCTCCTCCTCCTTATACTGGTCCATGGCCACCTCTTTGTCCTACTACGGGGGTCCAGCTCTTATTCAGGATGGGTGGGACCAGTCATGTTTATAACTCAGACTTTTCTGGACTTTGGAAAGGTAATCTCGTGCATACATTACATGCTATACCCTCAGTGGAATCTGGAGCAATATCCTATAATCAAGCACATTTACATTTGGTAGCCAAACATACGAATATTCACAACAGGGATGACAAATAACAACCATAAATAGCTTCATAGTAGTTACGAAAATATTTTTATTCTTAGACTTTCTGGATTCTGAAAACCAAATTTCAGAATTCCATATAAGGGATTTTAAAACTTTAATAGTGTGAGGAGAGACATATGCCAATGACATAAATTGCTATCAGCTCCACTTTGGAAGAGAGATGGAAATCTCTCTTGGAAAAATTGACAGGCAGTGAACAAAGAGTAAAATAAGGGATGAACATGGGTTACCATTCCTCTAAGCTGGAGAACATCTTACGTGCCTCAGAGCTTGTTTCTGTCCAGTTGACAATAGAAGTCAATGAAAATAAATTTCAATTTATGAATTCACACTACTTCAGCAGTCCTACTGTGGGCCAGCTCTACATGAAAGGAATTGGAGCTGAGAAACAGAGATAGAGCCCCTGCTGATTCTGCTTGCTACCGGGGTTTTTTCCTGTGCATTCTTGCAATCAAAGGGGGTTGGCCAGGTAGAAGGGGGGTATCAATACGGACCAAATTCAATTTAACAAAAGATGGTGTAAGAGTCAGGAGACAACATTAAGAGATGTTATCTCAAAATGCAAACACTGATTTTATGGGGAGTGTGAGACTACGGGGGGCTTGATTTGTGTGTATGTGCATTATCTATTTCTTCTCCCTATGGACATGTACCACTTACATAACAGCAGTTTGCTTTCATGAGTTTTTTCTTTCAGTTAACGAACTAGCACTTGAAAAATAAAAATAGGTAATATCAGAAAGGCAGCTACTCTCACATTTAAAACAACAAAAAGTCTTGCCCAGGAAACAGTACCCTAATGCTAAAGAAAGCAAAAAATCAATAGCCAAATGACAAAATAAATTAAAAATTTTTAAACCTTATTACTCTGGGTAGGTTCTAACTCAAGTAAAATTTATTATTGGTACAGAAAGAACCATTTAAAACAACAGACCCATAGTTACAGTCTCTGACATAAAATAATAATTTATTGCCAGATATGCTCTAATATTCTTCTAAGCACAAAACTACAGCAACTGCTGTTCTTCAGGCTCAGGATTTCCATTAAATAGGGTAAAACAGTATTTATAATTACAGTGGAACTAATTAATTAAATTGGTGGTGACAATATAGTTGATGTTTACTGTTTGCTCCCAGAGTACCCGGCACTGTTGTAAGCATGCTACATATATTTTCTTAAACAATTTCACGAAAAGTCCTATGAGGAATATGTATTACTGTCTCAATTTTGAACATGAGAAAACAAAAGCTTAGAAGTTAGGTTACTTGCCCAAATCACTCCTACAATAATGGCAGAGTTGAGACCCAAACATATTTATTTTTCTTACTGTAAAGTCCATTTTTCAAACTACTGTGGTATATTTTTACTTAAATGGATATAGAAAAGATATTGACAGTTAAATTCATTTGTTTATCTATGGGAAGCATCTCAGTATTATACTAGGCCATGATTAGAAACAGTAACAAGTACATAATCTATTTACAACCCTAAAATTACTTTCTCATGGGATATCCTTGTGAGCTGATAAGGCAGCAATATCTACAAAGGAAACCAGCAAAAGTGAATAAATTTTTCATCCTATTATCCTTAGGTAATATGACAAGAAAAAACACACACACATAAACACATACACACAAATATAATATTACAAATAGGTATATTCTATATTACCTACAGGTATTGTTGCCTTATTTGCTTTTCTTTAAAAGTCTGACAATCTGAGATTTATTTTAAGGTGGTGGAGGAGTAGGAGACCTAAATTTCATCTGGTCCCAGGAATTGAGATAGTTATCAAACCATTCTGAACACCTACGAACTCAACAGGAGATCAAAGAAAAGAATAGCAGCAACTCTATGAACAGAAAATTGACCACTTTCTTCAAGGTAGGATGTGCAGAGAAGTGAATCCAAGGCGATACAGGGGGAAGAGAGACCGCGGGAGAGCCTCCATCAGCTGACTACTGGCAAGTGACAGAGCAGCGGAGCACAAAATGGGAACTTTTAGAAGTCGGCTCCGGTGAGGGACGTCACTCGGGCAGCTAAGTAAGGTGGAACCGTCGCTTAGACAGTGTGATCTCAGGACCCTCGGGTCACGGAAAGACTGAGGGTGCCTGAGTGTGGCAGATTTCCCAGGTATTAGAGCCGGGAAGCCAGCTGCAAAGAGTGAACTGGGCAGTGGGCTCTTAGCTCGGGGTGGCCATAAACTGTGATCCATGTCACAGCGGGACTGCTGCTCTTCGAACAGGGACACAACAAGTGGCAGATTCAGGAGACTCACCTCCTTCCCTGGGAGGAGCAGCACGGGAGCCCACCACAGGAATCGGCTGGGTTTGGAAACTCCAAATGGGGTCGTGTGCCAGAGACTAAAATGCTCAGTCACAGGCCTGGTGAGCACAGACAGAGTGCAGCAGGAGACGAGGGAGACAGGAGTGACTGACTGCTTCTCTTTGAGGGCGCAATGACGAGGGGGCCCAGATGGCTCAGCTCCTCCGGGGACAGAGATTGGGAAGCCACCATTTTCACTCTCCTCCTCTAAAGCTGTACGGAAAGCCTTCAGGGAATGAAAGCTACAGAGAGAAACCCAGTGCTGATTACTTAGCCTGGCCCCGGGCAAGGGTGGAACAATTCTGCCTGGGGCAAAGACACTTGAGAATCACTGCAACAGGCCCCTCCCCCAGAAGATCAGCAAGAACATCCCGCCAAGACCAAGTTTACTGATCAATGAGAACTGCAAAACTCCAGTTCTGGGGGAATACAGCACAAAGAATTCATGGCTTTTTCCCCATGATTCTTTAGTCTTTCAAAGTCAATTTTTAAAATTGTCTTTATTTTTATTTCTATTTCTTTTTTTTAATTTTTCTTCTTTTCTTTTTGAAACCAACATATCTTATCAGTTCCTTTTTTAAAAATCTTTTTTTAATTTTCATTTGTACATTCATATTCTATCACTTAATTGTATTTAACCTTATTTTTGTATATATATATGTTTTTCTTTCTTTAAAATTTTGGGATGCAGTTTCTTCTAACAGACCAAAATATATCCTAAATCTAGTGTATGGCTTTGTTCTATTCACCCACCTGATCACATTCCCTCTTGTATTTTTCTTCTTTCTTTTTTCAACCAACTTCTTATCTTAATTCCTTTTTTAAAATCTTTTTTAATTTTCATTTTTAAACTCATATTCCATCCCCTCATTGTATTTACCCTTATTTTTGTATATATATATAAGTTTTTCTTTCTTTAAAATTTGGGAGACAGTTTCTTCTAAAAGACCAAAATACACCCAAAATCTAGTGTGTGGCTCTGTTCTATTCACCAGCCTGATCACATTTTCTCCTCCCCCACCCCCGGTTTTGGGTCTCTTCTGATTTCTTTAGTATATATTGTTCCGGGGTCATTGTTACCCTTTTAGCATTTTTGTTCTCTCATTCATCTATTCTTCTCTGGACAAAATGACAAAACAGAAAAACTCACCTCAAAAAAAAAAGAACAAGAGGCAGTATAAACTGCCAGGGACCTAATCAACATGGACATTAGTAAGATGTCGGAACTAGAGCTCAGAATGATGATTATAAAGATACTAGCTGGGCTTGAAAAAAGAATAGAAGATACTAGAGAATCTCTTTCTGGAGAAATAAAATCTAACCAAGTCGAAATCAAAAAGGCTATTAATGAGGTACAATAAAAAATGGAGGCTCTAACTGCTAGGATAAATGAGGCAGAAGAAAGAATTAGTGATATAGAAGACCAAATGATGGAGAATAAGGAAGATGAGAAAAAGAGAAATAAACAACTACTGGATCACGAGGCGAGAATTCGAGAGATAAGTGATACCATAAGGCAAAATGATATTAGAATAATTGGGATCCCAGAAGAAGAAGAAAGAGAGAGAGGGGAAATAGGTATACTGGAGCAAATTATAGCAGAGAACTTCCCTAATTTGGGGAAGGAAACAGGCATCAAAATCCAGGAGGCACAGAAAACCCCCCTCAAAATCAATAAAAATAGGTCAACACCCCAACATAAAAATCTCAGAGACAGAAAATCCTGAGAGCAGCTTGGGACAAGAGGTCTGTAAAATCTTTGGGATGCAGCAAAGGTGGTCCTAAGAGAAAAATATATAGCAATAGAAGCCTTTCTCAAGAAAAAAGAAAGGTATCAAATGCACAGCCTAACCCTACACCTAAAGGAGCTGGAGAAAGAACAGCAAATAAAGCTTAAACCCAGCAGGAGAAGAGAAATAATAAAGACCAGAGCAGAAAAAAATGAAAGAGAAACTAAAAGAACAGCAGAACAGATCAACGAAACTAGGAGGTGGTTCTTTGAAAGAATTAATAAGATTGATAAACCTTTGGCCAGACTTATCAAAAAGAAAAGGGAAAGGACCCAAATAAATAAAATCATGAATGAAAGAGGAGAGATCACAACCAACACCAAAGAAATACAAACAATTATAAGAACATATATGAGCAACTATATGCCAACCAATTAGACAATCTGGAAAATGGATGCATTTGTAGAGATGTATATACTACCAAAACTGAACCAGGAAAAATAGAAAACCTGAACAGATCCAAAACCAGCAAGGAAATTGAAGCTGTAATCAAAAATCTCCCAACAAATGAAAGCCCAGGGCCAGATGGCTTCCCAGGGAATTCTACCAAACATTTAAAGAAGAGTTAATACCTATTCTTCTGTAAATGTTCCAAAAAATAGAAACAGAAGGAAAACTTCCAAACTCATTTTATGAGGCCAGCATTACCTTAATCCCAAAACCAGACAAAGACCCCATCAAAAAGGAGAATTACAGACCAATATCCCTGATGAACATGGATGCAAAAATTCTCACCAAAATACTAGCCAATAGGATCTAACAGTACATTAAAAGGATTATGCATCAAAACAAAGTGGGGTTTATTCCTGGCTGCAAGGCTGGCTCAACATCCGCAAATCAATCAATGTGATACACTACATCAATAAAGGAAAGAACAAGAACCACATGATACTCTCAATAGATGCAGAAAAAGCATTTGACGAAGTACAGCATCCTTTCTTGATTAAAAGTCTTCACAGTGCAGGGATAGAGGTTACATACCTTGATATCATAAAAGCCATCTATGAAAAACCCACAGTGAATATCATTCTCAATGGGGAAAAAATGAGAGCTTTTTCCCTAAGGTCAGGAACATGGCAGGGATGTCCACAGTCACCACTGCTGTTCAACATAGTACCAGAAGTTCTAGCCTCAGCAATCAGACAACAAAAAGAAATAAAAGTATTCGAATCAACAAAGAAGAACTCAAACTCTCACCCTTTGCAGATGATTTAATACTGTATGTGGAAAACCCAAAAGACTCCACCCCAAAACTGCTAGAACTCATACAGGAATTCAGTAAAGTGGCAGGATATAAAATCAATGCACAGAAATCAGTTGCATTTCTATACACCAACAATAAGACAGAAGAAAGAGAAATTAAAGAGTTGATCCCATTTACAATTGCACCCAAAGCCATAGGAATAATTCTAAGAATAAATCTAACCAAAGAGGCAAAGAATCTGTACTCAGAAAACTATATAATACTCATGAAAGAAATTGAGGAAGACACAAAGAAATGGACCATCAACTCTATGGTCAACTAATCTTCAAAAAAGCAAGAAAGAATGTCCAACAGAAAAAGTCTCTTCAACAAATGGGGATGGGAAAATTGGACAACCACATGCAGAAGAAGGAAACTGGACAATTTCCACATACAAAAACAGACTCAAAATGGATGAAAGACCTAAATGTGAGACAGGAATCCATCAATATCCTTGAGGAGAACACAGGCAGCAACCTCTCTGACCTCAGCCACAACAGCTTCTTCCTAGACACACCACCAAAGGCAAGGGAAGAAGCAAGGGCAAAAATGAACTATTGGGACCTCATCAAGATAAAAAGCTTTTGCACAGCAAAGAAAACAGTCAAAAAAACCAAAAGACAACCGACAGAATGGGAGAAGATATTTACAAATGACATATCAGATAAAGGACTAGTATCCAAAATCTATAAAGAACATATCAAACTAATACCCAAGAAATGGGCAGAAGACATGAACAGACACTTCTGCAAAGAAGACATCTAAATGGCCAACAGACACATGAAAAAGTGCTCAACATCACTCAGCATCAGGGAAATACAAATCAAAACCACAATGAGACAGCACCTCACACCAGTCAGAAAGGCTAAAATTAACAAGTCAGGAAACGACAGATGTTGGTGAGGATGTGGAAAAAGGGGAACCCTCCTACACTGCTGGTGGGAATACAAGCTGGCGCAGCCATTCTGGAAAACAGTATGGAGGGTCTTTAAAAAGTTGAAAATAGAGCTACCTTATGACCCAGCAATTGCACTACTCAGTATTTATCCCAAAGATACAAATGTAGTGATACAAAGGGGTGCATGTGCACCCATCTACAAGCATCAAAAAATGAAATCTTGCCACTTGCAACGACGTGGATGGAACTAGAAGGTATTATGCTAAGGGAAATAAGTCAATCAGAGAAAGATAATTATCATTTGATCTCACTGATCTGTGGAGTTTGAGAAACAGGGCAGAGGATTATAGGGGAAGAGAGGGGAATAAATGAAACAAGATGAAATCAGAGAGGGAGACAAACCATAAGAGACTCTTAAACTCAGGAAATAAACTGAGGGTTGCTGGAGTGGAGGGGGGTAGGACAGATTGGGTGGCTGGATGATGGACATTGGGGAGGGTATGTGCTATGGTGAGTGCTGTGAATTATGTAAGACTGATGAATCATCACAGACCTGTACCTCTGAAACAAATAATACAATATATGTTAATAAAAATAATACATAAATAAACAAAAGTCTGACAATCTTTTTTGTTTAAAAATTGTATTTAAAAAATTTTAGAACTATTAGAGAAAAGTAATTATATTAAGGCAATGAATCAAAATTCAGTTGAGAATTCTTTAAAAAGAAATTTCAAAAATAACAAATTCTGCCAAAGAATCAGAAGCCATTAAATCTATAACAAATAAGTACATTCTTGAACAAATGTTCTAATAGGTACTGGAAAATTAAATTAAAAGAGACTTCAGAACATAGTATAAACCCTGTGGAACTTAGTGTCAGAAAACCTAACTTAACAGTCTAGGTTTCCTCCTTCCATAGGCTGAATTTTGTTCCGTACAAAAGATGCTGAAGTCCTAACCCTCAGTAACTGTGGATATTATTTTGGAAATAGTGTCTTTGCAGATGATCAAGTTACGACTCATGAGAGTGGGTCTTAGTCCAATATGATTGGTGTGCTTATGTAAAGAAGACATTTGGACACACAGAGAACACTAGAAGTTTAAGAGACAGGCATGAAACAGATTCCTCCTCAGCCCTCGAAGAAACTAACTCTGCCAACACCTTGATTTGGTATTTCTGACCTCCGGAACTATGAGACAATAATTTTCTGTTGTTTAAGCCACCCAGTCTGTGGTACTTTGTGGCAGCAGCCCCAAGAAACTAATATACTCCCTAACTAGCTATTTGGATTAGGTCCAATTTTATTGTCTTCAATCTTTCTACTGTGAAATGGAGAAGGTAATATCTACCTCACTGGGCTTTTGAGAAGCAAAGGTATAAGCGCACACTGTACAGCATTATGCAGATATGTGTGTGATGAAGGCACATTCAGACAGAGACCAAGGGAATGTCCAATGGGGATTTATTCTAAAACAATAGCAGATTTCTACAGGTAGATGTAGAAGGACACTTATTTTCCTGGCCTCTTGAAGGTATCTCCTTAGTCATATGAATGTGAAGCACCAAAGAAACTCCTTCCTGGAAGAAGGAAGAGAATTTGGAATGTGACCAAAGATGCCATTTGCTCAGACCCTTAATCCTCCGGAAGAAAGAACCTAGGCCTGCTCCCTAAGATTCAGAGTTTGGGAGACCTGTTAAAATGGATCAGGATGACCTCCACCAAAACTCTGTGGCAGGAAAGAAAAATAAGACACTGAAATAAAACTGCTTTGAGGAAAAGGAACACATCGACTGAAGGTTTGGGTTTGGACATAGAATGCATTTGAGAGATGATTTAAACTTGTGATTTCCATAGGAAGCTCTTCCCAACTCAGATGCCCTGCCATAAGGCCACTCTGCTTTGGGGAATAATGATTAGACCTGAAAATGTGAACAAAAAGAGCTGTACATGAGGTATCCCTGTGAGCTGGTAAGGGACCACCTCCATCTACAAGGGTAACCAGGGAATAAATATCAGCTGCAGAATTGTGCAAGGTGAGTCTACCACAGCAACGCGTGGCAGCCAAAAGCAACAATAAGAATGAATAACTCAACTCAACTATGTTCCCTCCTGTAGTTGGAAAGTAGAATACCTCTCCTTTAGATTTAGCAAGATTCAGGGTTCCTGAATAATTAAGGAGGGACAGAAAATCTTAGGAAGGAGACACTAAATTCCCTGCCATTACTATATATAATTGCTTGAAGTATTAATTTGACAAACAAAAGAAATGCGACTATTCTCAAGCCAAACTCAAGTATGGTAGAGACCCCATATGGTACCTAAGTCAGAAGGAGAAAAAGCATGGATTAGGGTCCAATGACCAATGAAGGTGGATAAGAAACCTAAGGCAAGTGAGCCTAGAAAGGGTCAGTGAGAAGTTGTTCTTGACTGTCTCCAATTGTGTCAGGAGGCCTGTAGTTAGGTATTACTGACTTGAATGGCTTAAAAACAAGAAAGTCTTAGGTGATAAGTGAATTTCAATAACAAGATGACCCAGAACAGAGTCTTAATCCTGCTGCTTACTAACTAACTGTGAGATCTTGTCTAAGTCACTTAAAGTCAATACAGCTCAATTTCCTCATCTGTAAAATACGGATGGTAATAATGCTTTCCTCATGGGATTATGAGCATCAAAAGAAATAATGCCCATGAAAACACCCTGCCAACTGAAAAATGTCATGCTAACATAGATACTATCAATTATTATTACTAATATGAGAAAATAGTCCAGTAAAACCTCACATCAAGGTAATGATTACCTATTTTTCTTATTAATCATCCTTCCTTTATTAGGAATTTAAACAACTTTAGAAGAATCCAATAAACATGAGACTCCATGCATTAGCCCATGCCACAATTCTGAAATTTCATTCTCTAAACATGAGCATACATTGGTTTTCCATTGCGAAAGTTACCCACTTCTCTTTCAAAGAGATATTAAGAATGGAAAATAATGTCTGCAAGTTGCCAAGCCTGTTATAGGCTATTGTGCAGGACTGAACTTGAGGAAGAACAAAAATTACCGTTTTCTCCAACTTCTTTGATGTAATTGGTACCATCATCCACAACTGTCCAAACTGCAACTAGTTTCTTTCCCATCTAGTGCCTCACTCTTCTATATACCATAAGCTATCAAGATGTAAAAACTCTTCAAGCCTGAGCAAGTTATACATCAGAGAGTAAAAAAGATAAAAATAAATGAAAAACAAAGTGGTACTTGGCAGTCTGTTAAAAAAAAATAAAGCTACTATATGAGGTAAACTAATCAGCAACAAATTCCTAATAATTTATTATATGTTCTGTTCTTCAGAGAAAATGAAACTTTTATAAATGATATTAAAGTAAAATCAGAAAAGCCATTGTCCATTAAACTAGAGGCTTAAATTCTAGTGGCGATATATGTTATCTCTTATTCTGTAATTAGGTAGTGCTGGTCTGTCTTTGGTACTGAGGAATTAAGGTACATTTCTTTCCCTCTCACACTATATTTCTATTATATCAGTAGGACATAATAATTTATAACATGAATGTATACATAAAGATATCAAAGGGCCTTGAATATTTTCATAGGCCCTTTGTTAATTAACTTAGCAAGGGAGGGAAGACTTAACAAATGAATTTATTTAACTTTTCAATTTTTAAGGAATAATTAGTATGGTAGAGAGTAGCGCTGAAAAGTATAAAGTCATAAGAAGGAGATAATTTTGCAGGATGGATGACAATTTTTCATTTCAGCTATTTCAAGTTTTAGGTGAAATCTTAGTTACAAAGCAAGTTTATAAACAGCAGTTAGCCTATGAATGGAAATACGTCAGTGTTGCAAATAGCATTGGTTTAATTCACCAACTTAATGAACAACTTTCTATGTGCCATGTACTCAGCTTGTTATTGGGGATACAGGAGTGGATAAGATGCAATCCATGTTCTCAAGAGGCTCTGATGGTCTAGTAAGAGAGATAGATGTGTAAATATAAATAATTAAGTATAGTGTGAGAAGCTTAACCACACAGTACAGAGGTAGCCCAGAAGAGGAAATCATGAACTATTTAGGAAAGAGGTATTAGAAAAATATTGTTTGGGTGAAGGAATATAAATGTCAGTTTTAAGTTTATTTTAACTGACATAAACTAGAAATCAGCTGGCCAATGAATCAATCAAGAAGAGGTATGGGGAAAGAATCATGGCTTAGACACTAGAAGAGGTTCAATGGATCTAATTAAACAGTGATGGCCAAGATTACATTAGGACTTTCATGGACCTAAGCCACTCTTGCCCCACTAAAATTTTTTTAAATTATATTTTATCAATGTAATGGTATAAAGATAAATATATTAATATCATATATTAAACATTTTATTTAACCTAAAAATTTATTTTTTTTCTTCTGATTTTAAAAGAAATTAAAACATTTTTATGGGCCCCTAAAAAGTACTGGGAGTTCTCTACATGGTATCTACTCTGCTTCATGGATATTAGCCCTGGGGTTTAACTTTTATGAGTCAACACAATATAGGCATTTCACATATATTATGACATTTAACTCTCTCCAGCTTGGTGTTTACAGATTGGGGAACCCTAGGTTCAGGGTAGTAAGCAATTTTCTCAAGGTCACACAGTTAACAAGTCAGAAAACTCAGATTTAAACCAAGCATTTGGAGTTGATCCGAAGCCTGTATACTCTCTCCTGCTATGTCAATTCCCCCATGTCAATTCCTCCATGGATGTACCTTCAGAGTAAGGAAATGGGTATATGTGGAAGCAAAGGCAATGCATCTGGACCACATGAGTTTTAGAAATAGAAAGGGCAATGACAGAAATGGCTACATTAATACAAATGCAATAACAAAATGACGCATGGTCTGGAGTACGTGTCAGTATGGAGGTAACATGGACTAATGGTTAAATCTCAGCTTTATAAATGCTATTTAATTTCTCTGAACCTTCATTTCCTCATCTGTAAAATGGTGATAATCCAACACCCTGGTGTTAATTTAAAAATTAAATTAAATTATTTAACACTTTAGAATTGTGTCTGGCACAGAGTAAAAACCTAATAAAAGCTAATTATTTTTTAATTTTTTTTTGTATTTAGAACTTCTTACAATGTACAATTGAAAAAAATTAAAATACCAATTGTATTTTTTTCTTTTTGGAGTTTTCTCAGTATAATAACAAACAAAAAAATATATGTACATGGTCTCCTATTACAAATTTTTGCCTAAAACAATGAACATTCTCCCCAGAATGTAAGAGATGGATATGGAACTGGTACTATTTTTTTTTAAAGATTTTATTTATTTATTTGACAGAGATAGACACAGCCAGCGAGAGAGGGAACACAAGCAGGGGGAGTGGGAGAGGAAGAAGCAGGCTCACAGCAGAAGAGCCCGACGTGGGGCTCGATCCCATAACGCCGGGATCACGCCCTGAGCCGAAGGCAGACGCTTAACCGCTGTGCCACCCAGGCACCCCTGGAACTGGTACTATTTTTCCCATTTTTGAGCTGAAAAAATTAGGCTATAGAAAGATTAAGTGATTTGACTGACAGCTGAAAGCTTTTTGGGTGTATTCCATGCATAATGATCGCCCTGCCACATTTTCAAAAACTTAATCATTTGTTACTGAAAATATTATTTTCTTAACACATCTGCCCTATCCAGACAGGGTGGTGGACTCAATACCTGAGTTTCTCCTACTCTCCAGGCTCTTAATTCCAAGCAACTGCTGAAAATGTCAACCTCTATGTGCTTTCAACACCTTAATTAGGCTCACAGCCCTACTTCTATTGTAGTGATAGCTATCTCGGTCACTGGTACCACCTTCCTCCTCATCACGTGGAGTCAAAACTCAGCTCATCCTGAAACCCTCCTCTGTTCTCCTCCCTATGTGAGGCCAGTGCCAAGTCATGTCAACTCCTCATCCACGGTGCCTCTTGCATCTGTTCTCACCTTCCCATTACTAATGCCACTGCCTGCTCCATTCAGGAATTATTAAATCTGCTCCTCACCATTATAATTTAACTACTGCCTCCTGACACATAGCACATGGCTCTGCCTCCAGGCTCTCCACCTTCTAAGCCATCCTATGCACTGCTGCTGAAAGAAGAGTCCATACAGCTCAGTTTAGCATCATAGGCTCTCTGTGATCTGGTTTCAACCTATTTCTCCATCCTTATCTCCTTCTTATGCCACATATCCAGTCAAATGGGAATATTGCACAATATGTCCAGCATGTTCTGACATTTGTGACTTTCCTCGCACTATTTCACTATTTGGTTGTCTTTTACTCCATTTATGTTCATCAGAATTCTACTTGCCCTCCAAAGCTCTGATCAAATGCACCATCCTCCAATAATCCTTCTCCTATCTCCCACCAGTTGTCTTCCCACTTTTCGCCATCCTGTCCTCAATGCTTCAATAGTACTGATCATCCACTTTAACAGGACTCAACCTAAGTGTCATATCTGCTGGAAGCCTTTGCCACCCCAGCCTCCACCCCTCTTATTCTTTCCTCTGCTTTCTAGAGTTCTTTATCTCATACCTTTTTTACTGAGCTTAATATACAGATGTATAACTATTTGGGAATGTCTGAACCCTGCTAGATGATAAACCTCTCACCCTGACACATCCAGAACACCTTTTTGTGGCCTTCCACACAAATACATATTCTTTTAATCAATATATATAAATCAATATAGCTAGCCCCATTTAAATCTATATTTTGTCTTAAATTTTTAAGCATATAGTGAAAACCAGAAAACATTATCTTATTGATAAAATACAAATATAATTAAACTATGCTTAGAGTATGATAACTTTTCTTCTATCATACTCATGATTTATGTGCTATAATTCTTCATCTTTTGGGGTGCCTGGGTGGTTCAGTTTGTTAAGCGTCTGCCTTCGGCTCAGGTCATGGTCCCAGGGTCCTGCATCGGGTTTCCTGCTTGCAGGGAGCCTGCTTCTCCTTCTCCTTCCCACTCATGCTCTCTCCATCTCTCTCTCTCAAATAAATAAATAACATCTTTCTTTTTTTTAAGATGTTATTTATTTATTTATTTATTTATTTATTTATTTGACAGAGATATAGAGAGAGCCAGAGAGCACAAAGAGGGAAATGGCAGAGGAAGAGGGAGAAGCAGGCTCCCCACTGACCACTGACCAAGGAGCCTGATGTGGGACTCAATCCCAGGTCCCTAGGATCATGATCCAAGCTGAAGGCAGGCTCAACAGACTGAGCCACTCAGCCACCCCATAAATAAAATCTTAAAAAAAAAAAATCTTCATCTTTGATCTAGTCCAACATTTGTGACATGTGTCATAGCACCATGGAGAACATGTATAATGGGAAATTGCAGGCAATAGGAAGTCTGAAATCCTTTGTTACAGTCATTTGCTAAGTCTTAAACTCCTTTCCCTACTACATTTCTTCATGTGCACTTAGGCTATCAGAAAAGCTTCACAGTAAATAAATTTTACCATTTTCATAGTAAGTACCCATAGTGAAAATTACTTAATTAACATGTAAATCAATTAATATATATAGTTTCTCCAGAGAAATGTCGGTTAAACCAATGTGAAAAAATACAAATTCAAAATATAAACAGAATATACTTAAGCACTGGACATAAAAATTCTTACCACCATCATAAAATTATATTCAGTACTACCATCACTATTTTTTGAAGTCACACATTGTAGGACTTAATAATCCTACTTAAAAAATAGCAAAAATATTAGAATATTCATATTGGAAGTCAATATGAAATCCTAAGAAGATAAATACTTCTGAAAAAATGGTTATTGTGAATGCAAAAATATATAAAGGAAAGAAGAGTAGGCTTTTGTTCTATTAGAAATATCAGGGGCACCTGGGTGGCTCAGTCAGTTAAGCATCAGACTCTTGATTTTGGCTCAGGTCATGATCTCAGAGTTGTGAGATCAAGCCCTGCACCCAGCTCTGTGCTGGGCATGGAGCCTTCTTGATATTCTCTCTCTCCCTTCCCCTCTGTCCCCACCCCCCCAACCACACAACTCATGCTCTCTCTCTTCCTCTCAAAATAATAATAATAATAAAAATAAAAATAATAATAAGTAGAAATTTTAAAAAACTAGAAATATCAGAAGAAATATGATAGAAACTTGCATATAGCTTAAGCAAAATGGTCTTAGAAAGAATTTTTAGGGGCGCCTGGGTGGCATAGCAGTTAAGCGTCTGCCTTCGGCTCAGGGCGTGATCCCGGCGTTCTGGGATCGAGCCCCACATCAGGCTCCTCCGCTATGAGCCTGCTTCTTCCTCTCCCATTCCCCCTGTTTGTGTTCCCTCTCTTGCTGGCTGTCTCTATCTCTGTCAAATAAATAAATAAAATCTTTTAAAAAAAAAAGAATTTTTAATACAATCATGAGGTTTTAGTCAGTCTGCAGATGAACGTACTGCATGCAAAAATGCTTTTGGGAATGTCCATATGTTTGATTGTAATGTTCATTACTTTTAAACTCTAATTAAAATAAACTTCCAACCTGGAGTTGGAAGCCCTTACTGGAGGGTGAAAGCAAGCAAACAAAGAGAGAGAAGCACAGATTTGTTTATGTTGGAGACCTTTGATAAGAAGAGTATATTTTTTCATAAAAACAGTACAAACATGGTTGCCAGAGAGGGGACAATGGGGAATGGGTGAAATAGGTAAAAGCGATTAAAAGATACAAACTTCCAGTTATAAAATAAATAAGCCATGGGGATAGAAATACAGCATAGCGAAATAGTCAATAATATTGTCATAACTTTGTATGGTGACAGATGATAACTATACTTATCATGGTGAGCATTTTGTGATGTAATTGTCTAATCACCATGTTGTACACCTGAAACTAATATAATATTGTATGTCAACTATATTTCAATTACAAAAAAAGAAGAGTATATTTTTAAGCACTCATATTTGGATACAGCCATAGTATAAAAAAATACCTGAGCATAAAGAAAAGTTCCATAGATAACACCAAACTATAATTTTTAAAGACACAAAATCTTGAATTTATGTTAATGTCAGTGAATATTACATAATTGGGTACAACTTCTCTATTTCCTATTAGAGTTGCAAAATTTGAAATATAGAAATTGGAAATAATATTAAGAGACTTTAAAAACAAACTAAAACCAAAAAAAAAATTAAAAATAAAAGGAAAATGAAAGGAGAGACAATTGGATTTTGCCACATAAGAGGTAAAAGCAACAACTGAGCTAATTATAGCCTCTCCCCTAAATGTGATTATCCCTAAGGCTAGTGAATAATGAATCAGATTTCATTTCAGCCAACTTGCCTTCTCTATTTTCCTTGAAACAAGATAGTTGGGTAAGCCAGTTCCTTAATGTTAGAAGCTTAATTTTCAAAGCAGATCTTCCAAAATGATTCCAGATTTTAAGATGACCAAGTTTCTTGATATTTTTCACATGTTTTTTGAGGGCTAAATAAGCATCTCCAAGTCAACTCACTCTTCAGGACTCTTCCCTCTCTATTTCTTCAAAAACACTACTGTATTTGGAAATTAAAAGATTAAGAAATGCTTTTATGAAGAAATGAAAAGCCAAGAACAACAAACTGCTTTCCCATATAAGACTTACTTGGTTTCAATCAAGAGTTTACACAGTAATTTATTTACACAGTAATGGAAGTATATCCACTGTGTGTAAGCAGTAATAATGCAATTTCATCAAGAACTCATCACTTACATCCCCTGAGAGAGAATAAAACTGTAAAAAGTGTTCTTCAAATGCAATACCTTTTGCAGACTGTATTTCTGAGACCAAACAAACATTTTTAAAAGATGACACTTCATTATAAATTTCCAGCACAGTGATGTCTAAAACCATGACACCAAACACCAGATTTCAAATCATAATAATTTACATGATGGAAGTAATTCTGAATGTGAGATGTTCAAATGATAACAGGTTGCACATGTGAAGGGCTTTACAGATTACAAATCACATTTACAAACATATCTCATTTGATTCTCCAAAGAATCCAACACAGCAGGTATTATTAACTCCGTTGTTCAAATGAGCAAACTGAATCTTAGAGACACTGGGCAACTTGCCTAAAGTCACAGCTTAACAAGTGTATGATCAAAAGAATCAAAGCTGGGTCTTCAGATTCCAATTTCTTTACATTCTGCTACCTCTAAAAGTTTAAGTATAACAACCAAAATGGACACATAGTCATAATAATTCAACAATTTTACTGGTGAAATAGGATAGGTAGAAGTACTAAAGGAAAACAAGAGTACTGAAAGAAGACAGAAACTCCATTTTTTCACAGACTGTAGTCATAAATTTTATAAAGCAACTAACTGACAGGAAGGGAAAAAAAGCTCATTCAAGAAAATCAGCACTCGATAATAATTTTAGATAAGTCACAGGTGCTCATCCCTTCTGTGAGACTGAGATTTGCCACTTTGGTTAATTACTATCATCTCAGGAGGCCATCATCTGAATGGATAGCAAGGGAGGGAGGAAGAAGAAAAAATATAAATAATCATTACAATGTGTGAGAATCACATTTATGTGTTTTATGGTAGCATTTCCCTTTAGAGATGTTTTTATCATGACTTTAATTGTTTCATTATGAGATATTTTTTCTCTAGTCATATCTACTTATTTGAGAATAGACATGGAAAAGGAGGCAAACTGTGTTCAACTAAGATGGAACTTAGAGAATATGAAACAGAGACAAGGAAGTGAGGGCAATTGATCTGGAGTTGCAATGATAGATCATGGAATCTAAGTTAGACTAAGACGGAAGTGAAGACAGAAGAGGTTGATATATAGTGAGAAGGTGGTGGGGCCAATGAATTAGTCATCTCAATAAGGTCAAATGATTGTAATGGAGCTACCAGAGCAAATAAACTAATGGTCAAACAATGGTGTATTACTAAATGAGATTTCAGGGATGGTGCAATATCTAGTGACACAGGGCCCACAGTGTGATGGAGAAAAAGGTAAACACTGGTGAAGAGGTGAAGAGGTAAGAAATTAAGAAGCCAAGGTTTCTCAACTGGAACTCAAAGAGACATCTAGATAGGTGCTAAGTCACTTAGGATGGTGTTAGGAGTAGGGAGAGAGATTTAATCAGGAGCTTGATTCTTCAATGACAATAAGAGGACAAGAAAGATGACCTATTTTACCATAAAAAGAGCAGGTATGGATCATGATTCAAATTTTAATCCTGTACTTGTGATCAAAAATGTATGTAAACCACAGAAGACTGAGTGAGACAGATGAGTGAATTTGTGCCATTAAATAAAGGAAATTCTCTTCCCATCCAATCACTTTCCACTTTTAAAAGGAAAGGGAAAATGGGAACAATACTCTGTTTAATTTATCACCTGTCATTTGACATATGGTTAGGACAAATCAGATCCTCTATATTTCACACAAAGTAAACTTCTTTTACATTATACTTTTCAAAGGTACTAGAAGCCCTAAAATTTTTGTTAGAAATTTCAAATATTTTTTGGAAAGCCAAAAGTGCCATTAATAGTATTTAAACTCATTCCAATAAAGGATTTGCACTTCAATGGAAAAATCCGACTTTCCCGATAAAGATAGAAACTCCTCCCTAAAGTAAAATATAGGGATGTTTGTTGTTACTGGAAAAAACTGTTAATAAAAAATCAAAATATATGTTTGGTATAGAATTCTTTAATTTGGTTCTGGTATAGAATATAAATACTACATACACACAAGTAAGTGTATGACTTTCAACAGAACAGCGTTTTCACTGCTAATATGTATATGTGTAAAACATTTCAGAGAGCAATTTGATGATGTGTATTAAGAACCTTAAGAAGTACATAACATTAGGGGTGCCTGGGTGGAAGGAGACAAATAAATATGTTAATAGTAGCAGGATGCTTGGCATCTATGTAAATTTATAAAGAAAAAATTTATTAATATACATAAAGTTGGTGAAATTGATTAATTTTTCTATGACACAAATGTCATATACTTTGCTTTTCTGCTGTGTGTCAAAAAAAAGAAAAAAAACCAGAAATAAATATTAAGAACATAACGTTTTCCCAAAGAGGATGGCATGATCCTACTTATTCTTAGCTTTTCCAAATCACATTTGTTTTGCCACCGCAAAGCTGTTAATTAAAGCAGCTATAATGCAAAACTTAAGTCTGTTAATTATATTCCTTATTCTTTCTTCCCTCACTCACCTCACCTTGTTTTAGTCTTAATTCACACTGCATATAAACAGCAATTAAAGTACAAATCAAAATGTTACTTGCTCATACACATCTCATTATTACATACAGTCCATACTTTTAAATATATCTGCCTTTTACAAGAGATTTAGTCAATATTTTCCTCTAATCACCAAGGAACCTAATAAGAGTATATGTAAATTATAATAAAAAACAATATGTTTTATGAAACAAAACAGTTTTAACATTTTACTCTTGGAAGATATAACTGGTATATTTAATAGCTGGTATGGTAGAAAAATAGTTTCAGATAACATTATATATACCTCCTACTTTTTAATCTGATTTCTAGAAAAATTATTCACATACTGTAACGTATGTCTCTAAAATAAAATTTCAACCTAACCGTTTGTCATAGTTATTACGCTGAACAATCCTGACTGTAACAATCATCTATAATCATTTACTGAAACTCAAACTATCTCAGTAATGTTTTAGGATCATGCAAGGCCAGAATTTAAGGGATGACTTGACAGCACTAAATTTTCTAAATGTGAAAAATATCATAAAGAAACTATAAACAGAAAGGGACATTTTAATTCATCTTGCTTACGCTAGAAAAAATAAAGTATTGTGTAACCTGTTAAGGTTGAGATAGATCTGCTATAGCTACTGCTAATAAATGATGTCTATGCACACGAAGAAAAGCAATCTATAACATGTGAAATTAAAATGCCCATAGACACTTAAGAATATGCATTTTCTCTGTATTATAATTTTCCCTTCTTTTAGCAGGCCAAGTCAAATGTCCCAAAGTTCCTAAAACATAACAACTACATTATGAGTTACTATCCTTGACTTTATTTATTTGTTGGTTTATTATTTTTATCCTTGATTTTTCGAGCTGCTTCTTCCAATTCAGCCTAGCCATGGGATAGCCCTAATTAACCTTCTGAAATACAGAGGGCTTTGTATCACCTTCTCATTCAAATGTCCCTCATGCCTGCCTCTTATCAATGAATTATGTTTGTTTGTTTGTTTGTTTTTGTTTGTTTGTTTGTTTTTGGCCTAGTATTTAAGGAACACCAAGGCAATAAAACAAACAAAAAACAAAAACAAAACTGTATTTGTTGTGATTCCCCAACAAATACAATTGAGTGTGCAGTCATGCCCTTCTTCATTTCAATTTGCCATGGCCTTCCACATCCAGCTTCCTCTATCCAGAAATTTCGTCTTCCCTTCTCTTGCCTGCCCAGTGATTTTCTGCTACCTTCATATTCAGTCTAGATTTCTAACCAAGTACTGAGCTCTCCCTTCTTAGAAATACTACAAAACTGAAATGTGAACTCATTCATTAGGTAATTTTATAACCATGCATTAGTTAATATCTTTATATATTTCTAGACCTCACAACATACTATAGGTATATAATTGTCTTTCCATGAAAATTTGTTTGACTGTTGCAGCAAAAGGCTGTTGCTAGCTAGTCTGTGATGATGATATTGATCCTATTTCCAGAACCTGTCTTATAAAGGCATTACACTAAAGCTTAAAGTACATAAAAAAAAGCCTCTTCAAACTTTATGAGGCTATATATTTTCGTGTAGATATCAAACTGCGCTAAGTTAACATTCTTCCTTTGCAGACATGGAATGGTCATGTCCAGTTCATCACTGGTTTTGGTGTTCTGAAAATTGCCCTGGAACTAGAGGTGGCTAGATTTAGGCATAGTTGCTGTCAAAATGGCTTTTAAAACAGGTATTTCTGGAAATATTTTAAGTTTCTTTTGCTATGAGATAAACTTGTAGGGAGCCAATCTAGCCAAACTACCAAGAAAGGGAGAGAGCAAAGATAGCTGATATATAATGATTTGAGTATAGGCTTTTATGCCCAGACCAAAGAACTCTATTAACAGCCCTGTGTTCTTTTGGAGACAAAGGCAATGAAAGAAAAAAATGAATTAAATGCATTAAATTTGGGACACAGAAAGAAGTGCAATGGCACCAAGCTATACAAAATAAAATAAAGTTCAGTCAATGCACAACTGGGTAAGCCATTAGAAGTAAAATAACTATTAAAATATACATATAAGGGAAACATGGTAATATGACCATATGCATATAAAAAACAAAGCAGTAAAAACGGGAGAGAGAAATCAGACCTCCAGCATATTGTGCAAAATGGATGAATTTGGATCCATATGTCCTTTCAGGGTGTGTTTGCAGTTCCCCCTGACAGTCAATCAAGTGTATAGAGTATGCTAGGAGGTTGAATGTGCCCTTCCTAAGCCATTCACAGCATCATAATCTCTTCTCTCATTCAAACATCACTGCTCTACAAACCTCCAAACCCAGTCTGAATATTCTGCCACTTTGTCTAGTAAGTCCAAACAAATTTTCATTCCTATTATACCTATAATCTTTTCCCCCTAACTAGTAGGATTAGGATGACTTTACATCCCATTTTTCCCCAGACGGCCCCAGTTCATATGTGTTTATACAGTATTAATTAATAGTGCCCCGCTTTAATGATCAAAAGCATTCCGGCTTAGATAATATACTTATGATCACTAAATGTAGTCAAAATACCTGAAAAGTGATCAAGAGATATGAATTATAAAACACCAAAAATATAATTCTCTGTAGGTCTCCAGAGAGGAAAAGTTATCCAATATCCACAATTTTCAATCCTAACCCCAAGAAGCTGTCTTATAAATGTATGTCATGGCTCAACATAACCCTTCACCAACACATGAAGAGCAGCTCAAAGCACATGTCTCAAAGATGGAAAGGGCAGTATGATCACCTTTGTATAGCAGGACAGCATATTTTTATACAATGCTGCAAAAATCCATGCCATTCACCAATAAGTAGCATTTTGTGAACTGCTGGTTCCAGGTGGTTGTTGTTAGAATTTTTCTCTCTGAGATTTAAAATAGATTTTACCTAGGTTTTTAGCTTAATTTGGCATCTGACTGCCACAACTAATGTAGCTAGAGGAGGGGGAAGCAGTACAGAGAAAACCAAAAATGAAATGTTACCAATAAGCCTGAAGATTTCAATAATTATAATAAATGTGAATGGTTTAAATTTTATTATTAAAAGACAGAAACTCTTAAAATGGGTGAAGGTACAATATAATTAAATGGTTACAGAGAGATTCTCACTAGAAGATGTAACAGTATAACAGACAAGAGGACAACAAAAAAGGTAAGAATAAATGGTGTACTACCATCAGATGTAATAGAATTCAATGTGAAAAGCACAAAATGGAACCAAGAAAGACATTTTTCTTGACGACAGTTATAGTCAAATAATAACATTTCACTTATTGATGTATTATGCTACCATTGTTTCAAAATCTATAAAGCAACAACAGATAGAAACAAGGAGTCATTGACCATTTTGCAAGAATAAGTGGAGGTCTTAACAAGTCTCTCAAATCAGTCACTTAAGTATATGCAAATAATTAAGTGGTTAAAATATTTACTTATAACAATAAACTTGATCTAATCATCACATATACATAAAGTAGTGTACCCCAGAAATACACCCCATGAATCAAGAAATAAATTCTTGTCAAACAAAAATAATACAGCAAAAGAATCGTGCATTAAAACACAAAGAAAATTTCAACTATAAAAATAGAAAATCATACAGGATACATTTTCTGAGGCAGTGGAATAAAATTGTAAGTTAATAATAAAAATTATATGCCACCTCTTCTAAAATAATTTAATTGCTGAGAATTTTTTTAAATGTCTAAATAATTACTGGTTTAAAAGCAACTAAAAATAACACTATAAACTACTTAGACATGAATGACAAGATAAACCATACATATCAAAAGCTGTGAGATGAAGTCAAAGAGTATTTCTACAGATGCATGTCTTATAACATTTACTATGTAATGGAGAAAATATGTAATCTTACATTCATATATTAGAAAATGAAAGAGTTTGAAAATAAACACTCAGTTCAAAGCTTCAGGAAAACAACCCCATGAAAACAGTAAATGTAAGAGAAATTACCAAACAGTGCAAGAAAAGAGAAATATGAATCCAAAAATGAATAAAGTAGAAAATCAAAGAATATCTAATTATAAAAGCAAACTCTGTCATTTTAAAAGATTTTTAAAATATTTTTTCATGACCTAGCGAGGTAAAGAAAATACAATTAAATATCACAGGGTTACAACTACAAAATAAAATAAAAGCATATATTAGCAAATAATTATCAAACTATTTGCCAGTAATTCTGAAAACTTAAATAAGATGGATAATTTTCTAGGAAACATAGATAACCAAAATTAAGATTTGAAAACTTTAATGGAACAACAATGAGGAAAAAATGAAAGGGTAGTCAAAGACCTATTCCCACAAGAAAGGAGATTCTATAAAATCATTAAGAAACAGACGATTGCTAAGCTATTTATTGTTTCTGAACATATAGATGGAAAACTCCATTTCCCAAATCCAAAGATAAATAGAAAAGTGTAGCCCTGCTTTCCTTATAGAATTAGAGGCTAAAATCATAAATCATTGCAATCAAAGCAATACACTTAAATGGGGTAGTAATAACATTGCTCTATTCATTTGTCAAAACTGATAGAAATATACACTAAAAATGGTAAATTTATGTATGTAAATTATACATCAACTCTAAAAATTAATTTAAAAGTAACATGTTGAAAATAAAGCAATACATCAAAAGATTAATGCATCTGGACCAAGTAGGGCTTATGTGAAAAATACAATGGTTCAATATTATGAAATTCCTTAAATTAGCTCATTTAAAAGAAATGTGTATATACATATATAAATTCAATTATATACTTATAAATTTTTAAAAAGATTTTATTTATTTATTTGAGACAGAGAGAAAGAGCACAAGTGGGGAGGAGGGGTAGAGGGAGAGGGAGAAGCAGATTCCTCGCTGAGCAGGAAGCCCAATGTAGGGCTTGATCTCAGAAACTGGAGATCATGACCTGAGCTGAAGGCAGATGCCTACCTAACTGAGCCACCCCGGTGCCCCTCCATATTTATAAATTTTTAATAAAAAATCCATTTCTAATTTGAAAGATAACGCTGTATAATCTAAGAATACAAAAAAATTTCCTCACTTGAAAAAAAGATATCTCTCTGAAACTTAAAAATAAAAGCTTTTAATAATGAAATACTAGAAGCATTTTCATTTACATCAGAACTTAGTGAAGAATACAGCTATTAGTGAGGTACATGGGTAGCTCAGTAGGTTGAGTGTCTAGGTCTTCTTGATCTCACAGTCGTGATTCAAGACCCATGCTGGGCCCTGTGCTGGCAGGGGGATTACTTAAAAAAAAATTAATTAATAAAAAAAAAAAAAAAGGAATACAACTAGTAGGGATACTAAAGAAAACTGAACTTATTCCTAACCAGTGTAATAGGAAAATCATTAATTATCCAAATACTGCAAAAATCAAACAAAACTGTTATTATTTGCAGACAATACAACAGTTGACAAAAAAAATCAGAAATACTTACCAAAAAAATTTTAGTACAGGGATGCCGGAGTGGCTCAGTCGGTAAAATGTCTGACTTCAGCTCAGGTCATGATCTCCAGGTCCTGGCATGGAACCCCACAGTTGGGCTCCCTGCTGGGGGCAGGGAGAGTCTACTAGCCCCTCTCCTTCTGCCCCCCCTCCCTCTGCCCCTTCCCTCAACTCAAAAATCTTAAAAAAAAATTTTTAGTACTAAAAGGGAATAAAAAGTAGCAAGATATGAGAACATTAACATGAAATTTTTAATAATAATCACTATATACCAAGTTAAAAATTAAACATTCTAATCACAATAGTAACAATAAATATAGATTTGCAATCAAAGTATAAGATTCTATAAAAGCTATAAAAAAGAGACACAAGTAAATGAAAATGCAAATACATATTGTTAGTAAATAATAAAACTCAAATAAAAAAAAAAAATCTGGTTTCCCTAAATTAACCTGTAAAATCAACTGTAACACCAAAAGAATATTTTTCAGAATTTGAAATAATTTCTATGTTCATCTGATGGGGGAATAATCTACTGTGTATAAATCCAGGAAGTTTCTGAAAGAGGAATACTGAGGAGGTAATGGCCTCTTGAAATATTGAGACTATAATAATTCAAATAATTTGGAACTACACTTGATAACTGGCAGGCATATCAATGACACAGAATAAAAACTCCTGAAATAAACCCCAATATATATGATGAAATTCTGTATATAAGAAACAGAGCATATTAAAACATTGGGAAAAAGATCATTCAGTAATTGACTAACTTTTGTGAAGACTAAGCTGAAGTGGGTGTAAAAATAAAGTAAGTCTTTAGAGCAAAACTATGCCAATTGGGAGTATTTTTTAAGAATTTGTAATATTTGAAATTTGTTCAAGTCACTGTCTGCATTTTTAACCAGTTAACTACAGAGAAAGCCAAACTGACATTCCTTGTACAGAGTTCTAAGTAAGTATTTATTTTAGTCTATTGATATTGAAACTTGTACTTGAATTTTTCATTGTAATAGCAGAAAGTTTCATTCCTTAGTGTCATCTGTATAAGCACAAACGTTTCTTCTGCATTCTTTTGCATGGCACCCTAGAATTAGGAAAATTGAAAGATGTAATTTTTAAATCAACTTATCTAGAAGATTTTAAAAAAGGATATAAAAAAACAAGCTATTCAAAGTATATGCAAACATCCATCACCAGAGTTAACATTCAAACCTTACACACACACACACACACTACAACTGTCTTGTATTTCATCACCCTTCATCACAAGTCCTGAGACCACATTTACTTAGCAAGAGAAAAATATATGAACTGTCTTGATTGTTCTTGTTTCATAAATTTATATCTCCTCTTTGGCTACCAAGCTATGAATCTTGCCCTATATTCTCTAAAATGCCAAAAATCAAAAGAAAGCAAACACATCAACACATGTAAGCCATCAGAAGTTTGTCCAATTAAGTGTAGTCTTTGGCTTTATGTCACATAATTTTTTTTAATTTAGACAAAGATGTAGCTATAATTTTTCTTTGTGTTCCTTAATGCTGTTTAAATGGTTAGATTTAATATTGGTTGGTCCAAATTACATAGAAAGCTACACACCTTAAATACTACTAGAGATAAATTTTTTCTTTTTTTTTTTAAGATTTTATTTATTTGACAGAGAGAAAGACAACAAGGAGGGAACACAAGCAGGGGGAGTGGGAGAGGGAGAAGATATGGGGCTCAATCCCAGGACCCCGGGATCATGACCTGAGCCGAAGGCAGACACTTAATGATTGAGACACCCTGGTGCCCCAAGATCAATATTTTCCTTAAAAATATTTTAATTCCCACACAAATATTTTAATCTCCCAAGATTCCGTATCTTTGAAAAAGAAGAGCTCCATCAAAATAACTATTTTTTTTATCCCCTGTGGAATGGTAAGTAGCCTCCTTAAGATGGTTGTCTCAATGGTATAAGAACGCTTTATGTATTTAATCTTTTGTATAAGCCTCACGAGGTCAGGAATCATATCTATCTGGTTTATTGACTATTGACAGTAATTACCTAAGTGATTATATATATATATATATATATATATATATATATATATATATAATGAATAGTTTGTGAATGAAAGACTAAAACAAATGTATATATTAGCTTTGTATCCCCCAAAATTTATACGTTGAAGCCTAATCTCCAACGTGATGGCATTTGGAAGTGGAGCCTTTGGGAGGTAATTAGGTCTGGAGAGCGGAACTCTCATCAGTAAAATCAGTGCCCTTGTAAGAAGAGGTATGAGAGAGCTTGCTTTTCTTCTCTCTCATTTTTGCCAGGTGAGAATACAATAAAAAGTTCATCTGCAAACCAGGAAGTGAGCCCTCACCAGACACTTGATCCACTGGCACTCTAATCTTGGACTTCCCAGCCTCCAGAACCATGAGAAATAAATGTTTGTTGTCTAAGCCACCAAGTCTGTGGTATTTTGTTATAACAGCCTAAACCAAGACATGTATATATAATACATACAAGTCCTTTCACTAAAGTATTTGCATATTCCTGCTATGATACCCTCTGAGACCCTCAGTAAGAGCCTACACATACCTTACACATGACTTTAATAACAGGCTTAGTTTCAATTATTTAGAGATAGGGTTATATTGGTGACATAGTGTGTAAGTATGACTTGAAAGATGTTAACACTGACACTTGCACATAACTGTCTACTGCATCTAAGTCTGAAGTCAGAAAGATGCCAAGGGGATGTGGCACAATACAATAGTCATCTGTGACAGTCACACAGTTCCTCAATCTCTGAGCCTGGAAATAAGCCCAGACGATGGAATTGCATCATCCATGCATGTAATTTCCAGGTACTCAACTGCATGCATTCAGCCGAAAGAGATAGATATAAGGAAATGATCCAGGATTCAGACAACTCTGACACCATTTCAACTGATGTGTATGCTACAGAGTCAGTGTGATTCCAGAGCCATTACTCCTCTTATTATATGAGTATTTTATGGCAAAGAATGCCATCATATTGACACATATCAGGAACTACATACTCCTCAGTATGAGAGAAACTACAAAACAGCCAGAAAACAATTAATGAAATGGCAATAAGCACATACCTATCAATAATTTTTTCATTGTATGTGGACTAAATTCTCCAATCAAAAGACACAGAGTGGCTAAATGGATTTAAAAAAAAAAAAAAAAAAAAAAAAAAAACAAGACTCATCTATACACTGCCTACGAGAGACTTACCTTAGATGTAAGGACATATACAGACTAAAAGTGAAGGGATGAAAAACAATATACCATGCAAATGGAAACCAAAAGACCCTGGAGTAGCTATACTTATATCAAACAAAATAGACTTTAAAGAAAGACTGTAATAAGAGTCAGATAAACAACCTAACTTTAGGCTTCAAGAAACTAGGAAAAGAAAAATAAATAAAACCCAAATTTAGTAGAAGAAAGAAAATTATACAGATTAGAGCATAAATAAAGAAAACTGAAACAAAGAAAGCAAAAAAATATTAATGAAACTGAGCTGATTCTTTAAAAAAAGATAAACAAAATGAGCAAACTTTTAGCTAAAAAACCAAGAGAAAAAGAAAGGACTCAAATAAATATAATCAGAAATGAAAGAGAAGATATTACAGCTGATATCACAGAAATACAAAGGATCACAAGAGACTACTATAAAAATTATATGCTAATAAGTTGGACCACCTAGAAGAAATGGATAAATTCCCAGAAACATACAACCTACCAAGACTGAATAATGATGAAATAGAAAATTTGAGCAGGCTGGTTACTAGTAAAGGCATTGAATCATTAACCAAAACCTCACCACAAACAAGTATCTAAGACCAGATTGCTTTACTGGTGAATTCTACCACACATTCAAAGAAGATTAATACCAATCCTTCCCAAACACTTCCAAAAATACTAAAAAGGTGGGAACTAAACCAAACTCATTTTTCAACTCATTATCCTGATACCAAAACCAGACAAGGATGCTACAAAAAAATTACAGGCAAATATCCCTGATGATCACAAATATAAAAATCTTCAACAAAATGTTAGCAAACTGAATTCAGCAATACATTAAAATAATCACAATCCACAATCAAGTGGGATTTATCCCAGGCATGCAAGGATGGTTCAAAATCCACATATTAATCAATGTCATACATCACATTGTCAGACTGAAGGGTAACAACCAAATGATCATCTCAATGGATGCAGAAAAACATTTGTCAAAATTCAACATCCACCTATGATAAAAACTCACCAAAGTGGGTGTAGAGGGAATGTACCTCAACATAATAAAGGCCGTATAAGACAGGCCCACAGTTACCATATACAATGGTGAAAGCTCAAAGTATTTCCTCTAAGATCAGGAATAAGACAAGGATGCCCACTCTCACCACTTTTATTTAACATAGTATTGGAAGTTCTAGCTGGAGCAATTAGGAAAAAACAAAAAACAACAACAGCAGCAGCAACAACAACAACAAAACAAGGCATCTAAATTGAAAGTAAAGAAGAAAAGTATTTGCAGGTGACATGATATTATATACAGAAAACCCTAACAACTCCTGGAGGAAATTGTGAGAACTGATAACCAAATTCAGTAAAGTTGCAGGATACAAACCAATACATAAAATTCTGCTGAGTTTCTATACAATAATAATGAGATATCAGAAAGAGAAATTAAGAAAACAATCCCATTTACAATTGCATCAAAAAGATAAAATACTTAGGACTAAATTTAACCAAGGATTTTAAAGATCTGAATATTGAAAACTATGACATTAACAAAAGAAATTAAGAAAGACACGAATAAGTTCAAAGATTATTTCATGCCCATGACAGAACAGAAAGCCCACAAATAAACCCATACATATATGGCCAATTAATTTACAACAAAGGCAGAAGAATATACAATGGGAAAAGGACAGTCTCCTCAATAAATGGTATTAGGAAAATAGGACAGCTACATGCAAAACAATGACCCTGAACCATTATCTTATACCATATAATTTTTGTGTATGTGTATCATACATGTTTATCAACAAATATGTCAAAAGATATTGACATATATATAAATCTCTCCTCATATATTTGTGTGTGTATGTATATACACATATATATGATGGCATATTATTCAGCCCCAGAAAAGAATAAAATCTTGCCATTTGTTAAAACACGGAGGCAACATGAGGTCATTATGCTAGCCAATAAATCAGAGAAAGACAAATACAGCGATTTCTCTTGTATGTGGAAGATATTATATATCATATATATATATATATTACCTATTGTATGTATGCTAGAAGTCAGAGAAAGACAAGTACTATATGATTTCTCTTATATGTGGATTTATATAATCTATCTATATCTATCTATATATATATATACATAAAACATATATAAATATAACCTCATAGATACAGAAAACAGATTGGTGGTTACCAGAGAAAGGGGCTGGGGGTTGGGAGGAGTAGATGAATTGTTTTTGTGTTTGGTGTTTTTTTTTTTTTTTTTTCAGTTTAAAAACTGAATTTCAAAAGTATTAGCGACATATACAGAATTCTCCCTTATCATTTTATCCAGAAATATTTAATAGAGAATATCCATCACTAATATTTGAAAATAAATTATACTTCTATAATGTCAAAGTAGCTCCACAGATTTTACACCTGCAGGGATAACTGGGAAGTAAAATGATGTAGGTTTTGAGGTCTTGGACTTATCATTCAGGCTCTTTGACTCATGTAACTTTGTTACTATCTTGTTGGAGGGTTTTGGAGAGATCATTTAATCTATGATTCACCTTCCCCATCTCAAAAATGCCTTTGTTGATGGCATGGGGGTAGGAAAAGATTTTAAAAGATGGTCGCTCATATTTCTCCCAGCTCTGTAATTTTATTATTCTGTTTCATGTTCTCCTTTCTCTCTTCCCAATGACACAGATAGGGAATTATTCAAGACTGAGGGGATCTTCTAGGAAAATCATCAGGCTTAATATTAAAGGCTAAGAATTTGAAACAAAAACCACCTTTTTTCTTAATTCATTATAAAACTTTTAAAAAAGTCCTCACAGTGTTCAAATAAATTTGTTTTCATGATGCTCAACTGCAAAAAAGAAAATCTGTTTCAAGGTTGGAGGGAAAAAATGTCTGTGTTGTCCTTATTAATATGTCTGTTAACTGTATTCATTTTCTGAGCAACAGAAAATATAATTACCCTGCACTGGGACCCCAACTATAAAGTGCTTGTCTTTCTGCTACACAAATTGTATCACACTGCATCAGCATCATTCTTCTCTCTGCAAAATCTCCCCATTCCATTTAATATTATGCTGATGCTACTGAGTTACATGATTTGAATCTACAAAACATTTGCTGCACGGTCTGGAGGAAAGGAGTTATGTGGGTACAGATCAAGATTACAGCGCAAATTAGTGGGAGGCCAACAGGAACAGTACTCAAGATGACCAAATTACAGAGTGCTGAGGGCAGGATGCAAGAGCTGGCCCGTGGACTGCTAACAGCGGATGGGGATCTCTGGCATTCAAGATTTGAGAGTAGGTTCTTTCCTATCATAGTGCAATAAAACTAATATATTAAATAGAAAAAGTGTGTGACAGGAAATCACAATAGAAAAGGGAGCATACACCAAAACATGTCCACTATGATTTTCCCCTTCTGTACTGTTTTAGCTTGGATGAAACTAAACAGCAGAGATTGAGATGAGCTCTTATGTGCAGGCTGTTTACTTGGGGAAGTGATTCCCAAGAAACTGGAATGGAGATTGAGGGGGGTGGGAAGTATGACACAGGAAGGGGGAAAGCTAATCCAAGGGCTCGTAGTTGAACTGGTGACTAACATAAGCATCTAGGACTCAATTTATTGGGGGCCCTCTCAGGAGTGTAGAAGACAATCAGAACTTCTGCTTAAGACACAGAAAAGAGGAGCATGTTACCTCTTGCACCTCTCCCGTATCGATCAAGAATTGAGTCAGGTATGTGAATGTAGTGGGCTCAGTCCCATTACCCCAAAGAGTAATCTTAAGAGAAGTAGCCATTCAGCCCTAGATCACAAAACATAGTTTGGGGTACAGTTGAGGTGAGGAGTCATCACGGTACACCTCTTTTGTACTCTGTTGATGCAGCAGTAATGGACAAAGCGAAAAAGTGTGTTAGGGGAATGTGAGGTTGGGCATAAAAGATGTCTAACACTCATACTAAAATGTACTCTCTGTCCACCATGTAAATCAAACCATGGTAACCATGTTTTATATACTTAAATAATATAAAAATGATTTAATGCCTCAATCATAGCCTTTTGTGATACTCCCAAGTCCAACTCCATAGAAGGGACATTTTTAAATAGAAAACCTTCTATGCCAGCATTCTAAATTAAGAAAGTCATAACACAGGATATTTGATTTAATAATCAAGAAAAATAAATAACACAATGAATGAAGAAATAATAAGTGTTCAATCAGTGGTTTTCACCTGGAGCTACACACTGGAATAATGTAGACAGCTTTAAGAACTAGTCCCACAGTCAGAGATTCTGATATTGGTTTGGGTATGGCCTGAAGACGAGAATTTTTCAAGTTCCCCCAGGTGATTCTAAAGTGCAGGCAAAGTTGCGGAGCACTGTCTTAAAGTACAAATCAAAAACCAAGACTGTCTTTGTACCTTTTGTTTCCTTCTACTTCAAGTATTTAGAACATATGTTTCAGCCGAGAATGCCTGGGCTTGCTATTGTTTTAGATTTCCACAGGAGTTCCCAATATGACACTGACAACATCAGCCTTTGAAACTGCTCAAAAGCACACTGGTAGTTATTCACTTTATATTCAAAGGGGACTGCAAGGTAACCAGAGGAACCATTTGACTTTTTAAAAGTGTTCTTTGGAGATCAAGCTCTGCAATGATTGACTGAATAAATAAATTCATTGATAATAAATGAAGCAATCTGCTACTGGATGTTTGCCCCCAAAGTATGCATTACTAAGTAAGCTGGAGGTCATTAGAATGTTGAAAGAGTAAAATAACACTGACAAAAGAACATATTTCTACTAGGTGTTTGACTGTCATGACTTGTTAGCTTCAAGTTTCCTTTCTTTGGTAGAAAGTAGGCACTAAAGTCATGACTTCCTAATTTTCACTTTAAGCTATTACACATCCATCAGTACTTTGACTTGACCATCCCTTTAAAAGAAGTCACAACCTTGCTGACATGTGTTTACAAAGCACAATCTGGGGCATGCCAGTTTTCTCATGTTATCATCAGAAATGTCTTGAAACACAAAATACAGATACGAGAGATGGCAGCCAATCTTCGCTTGACAGTTACAAATAACATTTTATAATAAGAATGGTAAAACATGCTTTGGCATTTTTTCAGGTAAAGGGGAAAAAAGGAATCAAATTCTATTTTCCCAGATCAATTGAAAAATGAAGTAACCAATGTAATAATCTATTTAGTGTCTTTGCATGAGTCCGCTTGGATTTCCATTTTTCAAAATCTTAAAACACACTGAAATACTATTAATGCTAAAACTGTGCAAAGCTCAACAGCATTTTGCTGAGCGATTAAGTTCATCATTGTGAACATCTGCCACCATATACAATAGTGTCAATTTTCTTCCAAACTGGTCTCCATCTACATAACTGAGTTTGCTTTTTCAACTAGATTATCTGAACTTAGATGTTTAATTTTTTTCTTGTTTTTTAAAAGGAAGACCTCTAATCAACCTGCTTTGAAAAATTCTACTTAGCAGCAAGGCATTTAATTATCTTGCTCACCTTTTGTTCAGTTGCTTTGCAAATAATGACATGAAACATTCCGTCTTTTTACTTCCAAGCTTTTCTTCTTCCTGATTAGATTCTACTTACATAGCATCATGTTCCTTCAAGTTCCTCCAGGATGAGGGATTTTCTTTAATCACCTGAAACCTGCTGGTCTGCCTCTTTAGCATTCTGAGATAGCTCATTCAACAAGCTTAAATCAACAATACAACCACTTACTCCTAACAGGTTGAGTACATTAATTCTCATCTCTTTATCAAGCTTTTATATTAATTCAAGTATACAAAGATATGCAAAGTGGATTTTGAAATCCAAAATGATTGCAATACATTAAAGTGGGCTTTTCCCTCAAGCTTAATATACCTTTATAAAAAGAAAAAGTTAATATAATCAAATTGTACATCTACGTAAGAAATACAGATTCTATTAAAAATAAAGTGTCATAAATTAAAAAGTATTAATCAAATATTGGAATGTTTGAAAAGCTTAAAAAGCAAGTATTAAATATGCTTTTAATCCGATTATAAAATACCATTTGCATCTGTCAAGAAAAGACTGGTTATCAAGAATTGCAGAGAGCTGCTGCCTGAGGGGAGAAGATGTGTTGTTTTTGATATAAGCAAATATGTGAATTAAAAGGGAATGAAACAGTAAAAAGCAAGGATAAGGACTTTGAACTAGCAGCAGTTTAAAGAAAGGCAACCCCCAAAATTCGCAAAGACTTTGAAGAAACATAGGAGGGAGAACATTTAAGCTCAAGAAGACTTAGAGAAGAAAAAAAGGAATTTGTAGAAAAAATAGCTGGAAAACCTGTAAACAGAGCCATGCACCCCACTCTGAAACTGTAAAGCTGTAGAAAAGTGAACTATTATTCACAGAGTCATATCTAACTTAGTTTTCTATGAATTTACCTTCATTTGGTATAAACTTACTGTTTTAGCCAGAAACATCTGAGCACTTAAAACATAAGTCAAATTGCTTGTAACTAAATCTACCTGATATTTGGTTATAATATTATCGAAGTCTTGGATAAATAAAGACAAAAGCATTTATAATTAGATGCACTGTTTTTGGAATTACAGTCTACAACAATTTAAAAGGGAGGATGGGGTTCCTACATTACTTTTTTTATTAGAAAGCAAAGTAAACATTTGACTCAACAGGATCCCTTAGGGAAGAAATGACATTTAATCAAAGAGCACATTTCTAAAAGGCAGTCATTTGAATAAAAATCACTGGATTATCAATCTCTACATTAAATATAATGTTAAAAATCCCTCCCTCCAATTTTTAAAATGAATCAAACACACAAATCATTTTCTTTTTTTCTGAAAGTACATAGATTCCATAACAAACTCCCTTATCCATGCACATTTTTAAATATTTTCATATTTTCTAATTCAAAAGTTCATTAGAAACATTTTATCAACTAACTGAAAGAATAACAGAAAATTACAAATTGTGTAAAGCACAACAGTTGAATTAAAAAAAATCCCACTATCAGGTTGTTAAAAAATTATGTGATGTGTAAAGACAAATCATGAGAACAGCTCAAAATGTGATAAAAATAAAAGCATTTAAAATAGCTGATATTTAACATTTCTGCAATATATTTAAATTGCACTAGTTTTTTTTCTTGATCTGTGAAAAGCTATTATTCACAGAAACATTTTATATATATAAATCTTTATATATATGCATATATATATCTTTTGACTATGAATAATTAATTCTTTTCCCTCTTATAAGAGCCTTTCAAATTCCATGTCATTTTCTGAATATGTAAAATTTTAAGAAGGTGGCAAATCATAGGATAGAAAGAACATTGGATTGTACTTCAGACATTCTGGGTTCTAGATCTAGCACTACAACAACCTTGCTTAGAGAAATCAATTGAGCCACTTAGCCTGAGTGTTATCATCTTTAATCGAGGGACTTGGCATCCATTTCCTCTACTTTCCTTTCCAGTTCTGTGATTCTAAGTCAAGGGAGGATTTTCCAAATTCTAACTCCAAGCTATTCCTTATATAGTTCTAATAACGAAGCCAAAATTCTAAAAGCATAATTGTAAAGTTTAGATGAAAATAAAGTTATCATTTTAATCACTTTTAGGTTAAAATAAAGTTTTAAAGTACAGTGCTTTACAAGTTCAGTAGAGTAATCCTCAATATAAATTTATTTATTGATGCATATATATTCACATATTAAATAGAATTTTTCTCCAGGATGAGCATTTTTTTTTTTTTTTGTCACAGAGAGAGAGGCTGAGGGCAAGCAGGGGGAGCAGCAGTTAGAGGGAGAAGCAGGCTCCCTGCTGAGCAAGGAGCCTGATGTGGGACTTGCCCTGGGATCATTACCTGAGCTGAAGGCAGGCGCTTAACCAACTGAGCCACCCAGGTGTCCCAGGATGAGCATATTATTTTTAAGACCTGCATGAATATTTGGAGATTTCATCAATAGGTTATCTTATATACAACATTTTAAAATTTGGAAATCTATTTCTCCCTTAATAGTCACATCCTGCATGATCAGACCATCTAGTGTCCTTAGGTTTAAAAACATTATCATAAATAGTATCTGATTATTGATGAAGAGGTATCACTTCATTAAGATAGAGTAGCAGTGCCTATCACTTGAAGACCACACCCAGAAAGAGCTTCAAATTTAGGATTTTATCTTCAAATGAGGTCATTCACAAATATTCCAGAATATTTAGAATATTCTAATTAGATCAAAAGAGCGTGGTGTTTTGAGCATATACCTCAAACTCATAACTACTACTGGATATATTGATAAAGCTGAAATAACAAACTTCACTTGAAGAGAATTCAGGTAATTCCTGCAGGCAATGCAAGGGAACCAAATCATCATGGAGTATGAGAATCCTGAGTCCACTTCCTCTTGTGGACACAGGAAGGCTACAAATACATACAGATAAACTCCCTCTGAAAACAATCTAAAAACTAACAGAACAGCTCTTCCACAGCTGAAAATATAAAGAAAGAGCCAGGAAAATAGTAGAGGCAGAGGTGTGTTCTGGTTGGGACACACACTTCCAGAATGGTGATTCACAAGTAGAAGGGCAATCACGGGCATAGAGGTCCCCGCTGAGGAACAAGGGGCTCAAACCCCACTCTGGGTACAACCCCCACCCAAGGGACCTGCACCAGGAAAATGAACCCCCATAACATTTGGTTTTGGAAATCAGCAGGGCTTAACTCCAAGAGAGCTGGAAAACTATAGAAAACTGAAACTCCATTCTTACATGGCTTGCACACAAACTCACTTCCTCTGAGACCCAGCACAGAGGCAGCAGTTTGAAAAGTGCCTGGGCCAAAGGTGGAGATTGACTGACTAATTTTAAGGCATGTGCCAGGAGGAAAAAAATCTGTAGGAACTTTCTCTGGGAACAGAAGTGCTAACAGGTGCTACTTTTCTTGTCTTTCTTCTGCATAGCTGGCCCAATTCTGGCACTCACCATCTACTTGCTAGCTCTGCTCACCCAAGCCGGGCATTCCCCTGTAGACTTGCCCTGCCCAATCCACCTGCAGGTGCATTTCCAAAGCAGCTTCCACCCTGCCACACCCAAAAGACAGCCTCAGTGGGAACCAGCACCCTCTGAAGCAGCTCATGCCCTGCCACAACTGGCAGGCAACCTCAGCTGGACCAGCACCACATTCTCCCCAAACAGTGTGACTACTGAACCACCACACCTGGGGGCAGTCTTGGCTGGGAGACATACCCCTCCAAAGTAGCTCCTGCCCTGGGGTGGGGGGGCCAGACCCCCATATCAGCATGCTCACAACATCTGTGCCCAGGACAACAGCCACCCTCACTGGGGGCTGGCCCCATCCAGCAGCACCCCACAGCTATTGTGTCTGAGCCACATTAAGAGGGCACACACAGCCCACACTGGGACATCCCTGGAGCAACTGTTGACCATGAGGGATTGTGCTTTTGGGCCCTACGGGATGCCTTACACATGAAGCCTCTACTTCAGGGCCAGGAGATATAGCTGATCAACCTAATGAATAAAAAGGAACACAGAGTCATCCAAAATGAGAATAGAAAGGAATATGTTCCAAGCAAAAGATTAAGATGAAATCTTAGAAAAAGAACTCAATGAAACAGAGATAAGCAATCCACCTGATAAAGAGTTCACAGTAATAGTCATAAAGATATTACCAAACTCAAGAGAAGAATGGATGAATGATAGAAAATATTTTAAAAAGAACCAATTAGAGCTAATGAATATAATAACTGAAATGAAAAATTACACTGGAGGGAATCAACAGCAGATTACATGATATGGAAGGATAGATCAGTGATTTGGAAGACAGTTTAGTGGGAATCATCTAAGCTGAACAGCAAAAAGAAAAAAAATTAAATGAGGATAATTTAAGGGACATCTGGGACATCAGGTATACTGACATTTGCATTATAGGGGTCCCAGAAATAGGAGAAAAAGGGGCAGAAACTTATTTGAAAAAATAATACCTGAAAACCTCCCTAACCTGGAAATGGAAACAGATATCCAAGCCAGGAAGAGAAAGTCTCAAGCAAGATGAACCCAAGGAGGTCCACACCACGACACACAGTAATTAAAATGTCAAAAATTAAAAGCAGCAAGAGAAAAGCAACTAGTTACATGCAAGAGAGCCCCCTAAGTCTGTCAGCTGATATTTTTTTAGCAGAAACTTTGAAGGGCAGAAGGATATATTCAAAGTGCCAAAAGGAAAAACAAAAAAACAAACAAACAAAAACTACAACCAAGAATACTTTACCCAGCAAGGTTATCATTCAGAATTAAAGGTGAGATAAAGAGTTTTCCAGACAAACAAAAGTTAAAGGAGTTCATCACCACTAAACTGGCCTTACAGGAAATGTTAAAAAGACTTCTTTAAGTGTAAAAGAAAAGACTATGATTAGAAAATTTTTTTAAAAAAAGGTATATGCATATTGCAACATTATTGATAATGGCCAAGATATGGAAGCAACTAAAGTGTTAATTGATAGATGAATGGGTAAAAAAATGTGACACACACACACACACACACACACAATGGAATATTACTCAGCCATATAAAAGAATTAAATTTTGCCATTTGCAACAACACGGATGGACCCAGATGATGTAGAACCTAAAAACAAAACAAACAAACAAACAAAAAAACAGACTCATAAATACAAAGAACAGACGGGTAGTTTCCAGAAAGGTGGCTGGTGGGATGAGAGAAATAAGTGAAAGGGATTAAGAGATACAGTTCCAGTTATAAAGTACGTAAGCCATGGCAATGTAAAGTACAGCACAGGAAAATAGTCAATAATATTGTAATAACTATGTGGTGACAGATGGTAACTAGACTTATGGTAATCGTTACATAATGTATATAAATGTCTAATCACTATGTTCTATGCCTGAAACTCATATAATATCGTATGTCAACTATACTTCAATGAATAGAGTAAATCCTGCAATTACCTTAAGAATATGCCAGTTATAACACATTACATTTGTGTTAAAAGTATTAATTTGTCCAATATAGCTCCTTAAAATACAATTTAGTTTTTAATACTGCTTTTGAATGTCTTCATCTTTGTAATATACCACAAGTTTTGAAAAATGGAGTGGCCCTCTGCTCTCTTGACCTCTGAGAACCCTTATGTAACAGTGTTTGCAAACAGAAAACCAGATGTCACTGAAAAGTGTCACATTTAGGTTGAATCTGGGCCTTTTAATAATACCTAAATAAGGCAAATTCCTAGAGTGTTCCTAACTTGGGGCCTCCACATTTTGCATTGTCTAAATTAATCATCTGGCTCCCCAAAGCAACTGTGTCACTAGCAGCATTGAGGCATACTGAAAATGGCAGTTACACTTTCAATCCAGTAGCAAAGATTTAAAAAATTCAAAATAGATTCTGGCAAGGGAACTCGGTTCACATAAAGGGCCTCTCAGAAGGGCTTCCTTGAATTGGAGGAAAAATCTGTCAGGTGGCAATAGGGCTTTGTGGTTCCTGCCATCTCACTCCCATTGTCTTTAATCACCCATGAAGAGAGGCAGCTCTGTTGCTACTGGCCATCAAATCACATCACAAACTGGGCCTGATTTGGCACATTTTTGAAGCCTCTGTTTCAAGTGGCGTAAGCCTTTCTGTGTCATCTTGAAGATCAAGTAATGACATTTTTTTTTCCCCTTTCATAAATATCAATGTAGGGATAGGGAATCTGAATTAGGAAATCAGCATACTGATTCCTCTTTCTGATGCATGTTACCTAAAAGATCATGTACCCATGAAAAATTCATTATTCCACAAAACACAGATAAGCTAGGCTCTCCAATTTAATAATGAAGACAGCGACTTATTTAGGTGTCTGTACCAGGTACAGGCATTTTAATAAAAATGAGATTCTCTTCCAACAAGTTCTATTTACTTAATTACAGCATTATAAGCATCATTCAATAGAGAGATAAATATTTGCCTAGGAAATCTTTATAACAATATTTTGGCAATAATATGTCTTTTTTATAAAGTTCACTGACCTATATAAAACATGTCCTTTTTCAAATTACATTTAAAACATTCCTTATTCAGGAGTGCCTCGGTGGCTCAGTCAGTCAAGCATCTGACTCTTAGTTTTGGCTCAGGTCATGATCTTGGGGTCATGAAACAGCCCTGTGGCAGGGTCCACGCTCAGTGTGGAGTCTGCTTGAGATTCTTTCTCCTCTTCGCCCTCTGTTTCACCCTCCGCTTACTCACACTCTCTCTTTCTCTAAAATAAATAAATCTTTAAAAAAATCCCTATTCAAAGTAACACTTAAATGCTGGGAATTGTAATTTTTGCCTGCATTCATAACGTATCCTAAATATGTATTTGTAAAAGGTAGATATATCAAAATTAATGAATCATTTTCTTATTTGATAGGATTATTAAAAGTCTATGAATACTCACTGAAATTCAATTGATCAATTGTGATGCAACATGAAATAAACAGAATTGTAAGCTTCTGACATCATTTCTCAAGTGTAGACCAGGAACCTCGGGGCGTTCCTAGGCTTTTTCAAGGAGTCCACAAGGTCAAAACTGTTTCCATAATACTAAGACATTGTTTGACCTTTAATTCTCATTTCTCAAGAGTGTACAGTGGAGCTTTCCAGGGACTATGTGATATACGATATCATAACAAGTTGATGCAGAAACAGATAGAATCCAGCTGTCTTCTATTAGCCAGACATTAAATATAAATGTTCTTGCAAAAATATAAAATGATGACACTCTTCTTACTACATTTTTTATTTGGAAAATAAAATTATATTTCATTTCAAATATATTTATATCAGTGGGTTTTATATTTGCTATTTACAAAACAGGTTTGTTATTTGGAAGTGATTAATATTTAAGATTTTACTCTTTTAATTTATAACTCAGTAAATATTATTATATATAATTCTTTGGCATGCTCAAACATTTTTAAGAGTGGGATCAAGATACTAAAACAACATGTGAATACTTGTCTATAATATGTATTATATATGTTTTGTATGATACTTTATACTTTATGTATTTAATTACTCACTTCCGAAATACAGAACACTGACTAAACACCCTCATGTACGTTAATCACCTGCCTTATATGCACTAGTGAGTGGACACATGAATAGAGATTTAATTAGAAAAGCCTAGACCGTGAGTGCCCTGCAACACAACCACTGCCACCAATGAAGAGGTTCAGATCACTGCCCGACTGCCCACTAGTCCCTAGAGGCTTTAGCGTATATTTGATGAATGAATGAATCTAAAGGGCAGGGTAAATGCTATGTCTTGGTTATAGAGAGATAGCTGAGGGTTCAATAGAAAAAGACCAGATAACACTCTGGATGGGTCAGTCTGGAAGGAAGAAAGGAAGGAAGGAAGGAAGGAAGGAAGGAAGGAAGGAAGGAAGGAAGGGAAGGAGGGAGGGAGGGAAGGAGGGAGGAAGGGAGGAAGGGAGGAAAGAAGGGAGGGGAAGTCCAGGCAAGAAGTCTCCACTCTGAGCCCAAGGAGCAATGAGAGCAGAAACAAGCCACAGAGTTTGAGCCAGTAGAGAAATGACAGGAATACCTTAGGGATAGCTCATGTTCTCAGAGACACTGCCACCCAACCAATATGATTTCATCACATCCTTTATGGAACTCAGAAAGCACCAGGAAGCTCAGTTCTTCACATTTGAGGGTACTTCCTCATGCATGCAGAAGGTACGATGGAGGCAGCACTGTATTTTTAGGGAAATAAGTAAAGCTGAGCCTGAAGGTATGGTATGTGCATGGCTGGAAAAGGCCATTCCCTGGACCTTTGCTGTGCTGACACTTTTTAGCTTGATGTAGTCCCTCTTGTTTATTTTTGCTTTTGTTGCCTTTTTCTTTGATGTCGAATCCAAAAAAATCATTTCTAAGACCGATGTCAAGGAATTTACCTTCTATGTTCTCTTGAATTTTACAGTTTCAGGTCTTATGTTCAAGTCTTTAATTTACTTTGAGTTGATTTTTGTGTGGGGGATAAGATTGGGGTCCAGTTACATTCTTTTTGCCTGTGGCTTTCCATTGGTGGTCTTTAACAATAATCTGACAGGAGCAAGAGCAGCATTTAGAATGTGCACAGATTTTCCACTTTCAAAGTTCCTTCGGTATTCTTGCTTTAGCAATTTATTCACTTAAGAAATATTTAGCAAGTACTAATTATTTGTCAGATGTATTTCCAGGAACTTGGACATTATAATGAAATAGACATGAAAATCTCTACCCTATGAGATTCACATTCTAGTAAACAAACAATATATAAAATGATATATAATACCAAGGACTCACAATACATCTATATAGCCGTAGATAGTATAACCCACTTTTAATGAAGAAAGTAAGGCCTAGAGTGGTTATGTGACCTGGCCCAAGAACTGAGTTTATCAAGGTCAGAGCCAGAACACAGATGTGGTTTTATGATACCAAATCCTAACATTAAACCATCTGGCTATCCCACCTCCTTATCATACACCAGACATGATGCAAAAAAATAAATCAAAGGCTCTTTCATGATGCTTAAGGATACTAGACAGAGAATACTTAACACTATTCTTCACTTCTCTGAGCCAGCATGTTCTAAAATAGATGTATGTAAACATAACTGATAAAAACTGGAAACTAATTCCACTTCACATAAAACTTATGCTTATAAATATCTTTACACTTTCTATTGGAGGATAATATACATATATGAAAGGGCACTTATCATAAATGTACAGTTCAATGAATTTTCACGAACTAAACATACCTTCTAAGCAGCATCAAAAACAAAACAAAACAGAACAGAACAGAACATTTCTACTCTCCCCCCACCAAAAAAACCAAAACAAAAAACACACACAAAAAAACCAAAACACATTCTCATGTCCCTTTCCTTACTATACAACCCCCGAGGATATTCACTGCCCTGACTTCTAACAGCAGAGACTAGTTTTGCTTCTTTGGGGGCTTTGAATAAATGGAATTAATACAGTATACACTCGTCTGCATCTGACTTCTTTCTCTCAGTATTGTCGGTGAGATTCAACCATATTGTTGTGTGTAATTAGAGATGGCCTATTCTCATTCAATGTATTTGTCATCTCCACACTATTGATTGGCATTAGAGTGATTTCTACTTGGGGGCAATTATGGATAGTGCTGCTCTGAAGATTCTTATGCCATCTTTCGGTGAATATTTACATACTTTTCTTGATTGTATTGAGTGGCATTGCTGAGTCATTGGGTAGATACATGTTTAGCTTTAGTAGATGCTGTCAAACAGTTTTCCAAAGTGGTTGTAATAATTGACTCTCTTGCCAGCAGAGTCCCAATTACTCCAGGCTGTAAGTTTTTCAATTAGATGCCAAAATTCCTTCCAAAATGGACACCAATTTATCTCTATGCATAACTTCATTCTTTTACTTATTTTCACAGAAATTCAGATACGACTGTCCTACATTTAAAAAATAGCAATAATATAATAAACATACCTTAATGCTCCCTGTTATTGGGCTCTTCTATAAGGCACTTCCATGTACCAACAGGAACTACTGAATATAGATGGCAAAGAAATGTCAGGAATTCTAAGATCTCATATTACCTATGATAAAATGTATTACGTAAACACTTCCTACCTGAATATGACTAACTGATCATTTGACAAGAGTGATAATAGTCTTTCTCTTTCTTTTCGTTCCCATATATCTGTACATTGCTGAAAAGTACCTTCTCCTAAAATAACAGCAACTACTTAATGCATAAAGATAAGGTGTTAGGCAAGCAAAGTTTTTAGGCAATTGAATAATTTGGTCTTTCTTAATTGGAAAAAGAGCCCATGATTATAATTCCCAAGGACTGGTGAATCTGCATTAGAATAAACTAAACCCATTTCTGACAACTTCTCTGCATTTTGATTATAATAGAATGCCTATCAAAGAATTTTGAGCAGGCAAACACTTATCTATATTATAATTTTGATGAATGAAACATCAAAAATTTATGAGGCTTTGTACCATTTGGGACATGAATCATTTTTGCCCCCACACCTCTAATTAGAGCCACGAAATGACAAGAACCAATGATATTTCAGCCATGTACATAATAGATACTCAATAAAACTTAAGACTGGCAAAATAGATCACTGTTTTATTAAAAGTAATGTGAATATAAAAGGAAACAGTGCTCCTCCAGGTTAATTTCTAACAATGATTATAATAAAACAGTGCTAAAAGGAACCATCTGAACTTCATGACTTCCCTAATGCTTACTGGCAAAGCAGTACATTCATAGATACTATGAAATTGCCCCTAAAAAGGAAATGAGACACACTTCCCATCTCCTAAGACTTTAACATTTATTAAACACTTAATAAACTACACTTAGATAATCAGCCCAGCCATAAAGGAGAAAACTAAGCCAAATATACATTTGGCCAGTGTATTATTTTTCTCAGGCCCTAGTTTCTCAAAGTATACTGAAACATAATCTGAGTACCTTTAAAGGTACTTATGAAAAATGCATGTACCTCTCATCAGACTTAACAATTCAAAATCCTTAGGGTGAGACCAAGAAGTCTACATTTTTAACAAGTGCTTAAAGCTAAGTTTGAGACTGACTGCTCAAATTGGAATTGGGGATAGGGTGGGAGGATTGGGGTGGAAGAAGGAAAACAGGAAAAAAAGCTACATCAGTTTTAGCTGTTAGAAAAAAAAGGAATCACACATATCTGTGTCCCACATTTTTTAATAACCATTAGAATAATCTAAGTCATGTTTTAAAAATAAAAATACCTGGCCCTATCTTAAACACACTAAACTAGAATTTCTCAAAGCGGATGCCGAGTCAATATTTTGACAATCATCCTTAAGTGATTCTAAAGATTAGGACAGTTTTAAACACTGTGGTAACCATTTTGCATTCTGTTCAAACAATAAGCTTTGGCCACTTAGAGAGTTTAAAACTTTGCCTCATTTTCACAGGCTTTAAACATATATCTCTTTCTTGATCTCCTTCCATGGTTGAAGAAAACAAAACACCCTCTTTTATATTGCCAATCTTCTTCATTTCTATAGCTGGATTTTTTCTTCTTTTCTTTTAATCTTTTTTTAAATTTTATTTTATTGAAGTAAATATGCACAAAATTGCAAAAATCACAAAGTGAACATATTTAGGTAAGCAGCACTCAGATCAGGAAACTGAACACCAACAGAACTCCAGAAGTCTCCCATGAGTCCTCTTCTTGTCACTATCCTGTAATGCTAACCACTACCCTAACTTTTAACACCATAGATTAGTTTTACCTATTTTTGAAGTTTATATACCCTGAGTGAGATATACTTATCGGTATCCAGTTTCTTTCTTTCAACATTGAGGTTATAAAATTCGTCCATGGTGTTGAGTGTACTTAGAGTTGGCTCAAGCTTTTTGCTATATTATTCCTTCATCATAGTGTGCCATGATTAATTCATCCATTCTTCTGTTGATTATTTCCACTTTGGAATTAATACTAATAGCATGCCTATGAACATTCTTCTGTATGTCTTCCATGCACATATGGACTCATTTCTGTTAGGGGTATACCTGGGAATGGAATTATTGAGTCACAAGATAAGTGTATGTTTAGCATTAGTTCTACTACGAGTTTTCCCAACTTCTTCAGCAAAGAACCTTAGTTGCTCCAATGCCGGATGTCGCCTGCCTTTTTCATTAGAACCATTCGGTGTGGTTTTTATTTGCATTTCCTATGGCTTAGCTGGTTTCTGAACTATTTTCCTTAATAATGGTGTTTAGGATCCAGACTCCTTTGTAGCTGTACTCTCCACAGTCTGTGATACTCAACCTGGCATCTAAGGCTTTGGCTCCTACATACATCTAGCCATATAAAAGATAGAAAGTTCACCCTAAAATAAATTTGTCTAACCCCATTTTACTTTTACTTTATAAGCAGGGGCAGAAGCCGTCATTTTCAGTCAATTTTAGCCTCCCTAAAAATTGAAAGAAAAAAAAAAAGATGGAGAGACCTAAATGTTGGCAGATTGCTAAACCAAGTCTAGTAGATAACTTCATCAAGCAAGAGTAAATTTGCATTATTAAACTCAGCTGGAAAGGAGACTGGATCGGCATGGAGGGATACAAAGTCTTCATTTTATAAATACATGTATAAAGAACCATATATTATATATATAATATATGGTATTATATATTATATATATAATATATGGTATATGGTATATGGGTATATATATATAGTTCTTCCTATAGTCTCCAGCTAAAACAAATTCATTTTCAACAATAGCTCAATATCTATACTATTAACCAATGTATTTGAGAAAACAACATCATGTAAAATCAAAGTTTTAATTGTTTCTTTTTTTTTAAGAGAAAAAATGTAATTAAATAATGGAAGGTGAGCTAACAACATTATCGAGACTCTGGTGTTATTTTTCATCTTCCCTGTATGCTATTTTGTCTCTAAAAATGCAGTGGAGATTTAGCCAGAAATCTAACTCCTTAAAAAGGATTGTGTTAGGAATACCAGCCCATTAATAAGATACCTCAAAGACACAGGTAGACAAAGAACAGGAAAAGATTGCTGGTTTGAAGGGAATCATGCCTCAGTGAGAATTTCATTTTTTTTTTTTTTAAGCAAAACAGAATTTCAGATTTACATGCTGCCAGAATATCTCTCCTTGGCACTTCAAAGGTAGATTGGAAAAGAGAAAGAACATTTTATGTATGTCCCCATGGTTTGGTAACCTGAAAGCAGACTGAGACTGTAGCATTTTGCAGGGAGGGGGCTAATTTGAGAGTGAGGAAAAATACAGCTAATCCACTCCCTCAGGCAGAAGTTGAAATGGTGTTTAGGAAAAGATTTAGGAAGAAAAAAAAGTCTCTAACAGAAAAAGTATGTATGTTACTTCTCAAAGAAGCCTAAATTTTCTGAAAGTTTGCATAATCTTTCCTTGCCTCTTTCCCCCCACAAAGAATTAAGCCAATGTTACTATTTAAAGATTAATTAAATTAGGCAGGGAGAAAGTTCACCAAGATTTATTAACAGAAACCCATACAATGATTTTTTTTCTAATTATAAAGATTTCATGTTTGAACAAATATCTTTCTTCTAAGCTGCTGAACATATTCAGAGGTAAATTAAACTATTTGAGTAAGTTAAGCAATTACAACAAATTAGACAACAGCCTCACTTGCTCCCTAAACCACACAGTCTTCATGAAGGCTTTGCAATGACCCACAAATGGAACAATAAGAAAGATGTTAAAAGGTACTGTCAAAGCAACTGAATGCTAAATGATGCAAGCTTTGTTTAAATCCATCCAAACAAAGGTGACAAATTGCCATGTCATGCATTGGGGACCCTTTCTTGTAAAGACCTGGGTAATAATGAGATCCTTTGCCCTTCTGCAGTGTCAGATCATATCAAATACAAATGAGCAAACTGTAACCTAGAAATATTTATGTCTTAAATTATTTATTTATAAAACCAATCGAAATATCCTTTCATTCTACTATTGTATTTTTGCTCTAGAATAAAGGTAACATAAATCAGATAAAGCTAAAACAAAAATAGGCTTATTACCCCACCAACTACCTTAAAACCCTGAATAAAATGCCACCTCTCTCTCCCCTGAATGCATCTCTGATGTATACGTTATGCTTTACAATAGTATTTCCTAAACCTTAGAATTTGGCACTCCTAATATATGCTCCAGTATCCACAAGCCCATGGTGGGAGTAATGAGAAATAATGCTTTGACAGTATTGAATTATAAAATGTGTAATCTTTCTCTCCTTCCATATACTATTTATAATGCAGAGGGAGTGTCTATTATAAAGAGCTTACCAGATAGAATTAGAAAGTTTTTATTATAATTCTAACTTGTTTATATTTGTTATACAAACATTCTGGATTGAATACTTCCTTTCTCATCCAAATGTCTGACATAATCTGAATACAAATGTGGTTTATTGAATCTTTTTTGTTTCTGTAGCCAACTTCATAAAGAGGCTTTCAAAAATTGTCAGTCAGCTGACAATATGCTTTATAGGCAGGGACAGCAATCAAAATAATTAACAACCAGGGCAGTACAGGCATTGACTAATCAGAATAAACACCCAGCCAATCAGAGTGGTCATCATCATAAATAATAAGCATAGCCATGTAAGCATGCTCTGGCTGAAGAGCAGCTCTAATAAAACATGTTCTTCTAACAGTTACTGTTATTTGTTGATCTTCAGTGAGCAAACACACACACACACACACACACACACACACACACACACCTATAACTTGCTTTTCTTCTTTTATTATTATATAACATTATATCATTGACATTTAGATATCCTCTGCATGCCACCAGATCCAGATGTAGTCCATTCTTCTTAGTACCATCATACCTCAGAGCATACCATTTCTCTATTGGTAGATCATTTCTCTATTGATGGAATATTTAAGCTATTTGCAGTTATCTCAGCAAATAAAATTGCAATACACATCATTTTTACATATATCCTTGTGTACTGTTTTGTTTTTAATACTGAAAATTATGATTGCTAAATCAAAAGATATATATATATATATCTTTTTCTTTATAACTGATTAGATGAGGTTGTTTTCCAAAAGAGATTGTAACAATCCGCACTACAAGAGTTCCACTACCCCTTCAGGTTCACACATGTTGTGCTGTGGCTTGGGTTCCCTGGAAAATAGCCTTTTAGAGTTGTCCAGCCTGGAGGCAAGGAGTTGGATTTTTATATCTCACATCATGAGTCACTGCTTGCAGGCATTCCTCAGGCATAATCTTAGGCAATACAGCTCTCTGACTGAGAAGAACTCTTGGAGAGGGAATCGGCGGAGCTGTTGGTCACCTAAACTCACAGTAGCAGGAAGAATTCTTCAGTCAAAAAGGGAATCTGACCCCATCTTATGGGTAAAAAAATGTATTTCACTGTTGTTTTAATTTGTATTTCCCTAAATACTAACTTAGAAACATACTTTCACATGGTTATTGGCTATTTGGAATTTCTCTTCTGTGACATGCTTGTTCATACCCTTTGCCCTTTTTTTTTTTGCTTGTTAACTTTCTTATCGTTTTGTAGGAACTCCTTGTATACTAGGAAGTGTAAATCTTTGTTTATCACATGAGTTACAAATATTTGCCTCAATCTATCTTTTTTCATTCCATTTAATGCATCTATTTTTTTTGCCAAATATATTGGGGTTTGGGTAGGTACAGATGGCACGCTCAAATGTTTTAACTGAAAAGAATTAAATAAAAGGGCTATGTCTAGAGATGCAGGAAGGGGTAAGGGAAACAACAAAGGTTCTAAGAATAAGAGAAAGCTCTTTCTACCGCTAGGTCTTAGGGATAAGAAGAGAGAAAGGAATGAAGAGAGTCTGATAAAAAGTAGAGATGTGGAAAAGGAGAGGCCCAGGCAATACAGTCAATAAAAGTAAGTCTCCTGGGGCATAAAGTAAGCCAGAGAAGAACAGAAAGGATTCAGAGTTGGATGAGGAAAAATGTAGATTAATCAAAATACCACATAAAACACTGAAACTTCTGTGAAGGCCAACATTACAATTAAAAAAAAAAATCTTAAAGCATTACTATTTTCGTCATTGTTATAGGCTTTTGAAATATATATATTTTTTATTTTAAAATAGTTTTTAGACCGAAGAAGATGCAAAAATATATAGAGGTCCTATTTACCATTCGCTAGCTTCCTCCAATGAAGATAACCAAACGAACACAACCATAGCACATTATCAAATCAGAGAATTGACTCTGGTACAATATTACTTACTCAGGTACAGATGTTAATTAGACATGCACTAGTTTTTACATGCACTCATTTGTGTGTGGGTGTGTGTGAGTGTGCGTGTGTGTGCGCATGCGCGTGTGCGATGTGTGCAGTTCTATAAATTTTCCTTGCAACTATAAATTTGGGTAAATATCAGCACAATCAAGGTACAGGTTTGTTCCATCACCACAGAGAAATTCTATTATATTAACCCTTAATAGTCACATTCTTGTCCAAACCCTAATTCCTGGCAATTCATAATTCACTAGAATTTTGTCACTTTGAGAATATTATACAAATAGAATCATAAAGTACGTGAATATTCAAAATTGTTTTTTTTTCCCTCAGCATAATGCTATTGAGATCTATCCCAGCAGCTGCATGTACTAAAGGTTTGTTCTTCTCATTACTGAGTAGCGTCTCATTGTATGGATGTACCACCGTGTATCTGTTTACCCAATGAAGAAAATTTGCTTATTTCCTGTCTTCGGCTATTACAAATAAAGCTGCTTGGAATTTTAATGACAGGTTTTGTGTCAATATCAGTCTTCTTTTCCCTGGGCTAAATGGCCAAAAGGGTAATTGCTGGATAATATAGAGGTTTAAGTTTAATTTTATAAGAAACTGCTGCTTCCACTTGTAAAGTAGATGCAATTTTCTCTATTTCCATGCTAAAAACAACTAAGAACCCTGGACATTATTTGTAAAACAAATACAAGAAAAACTCTGAAAATTGGAATAAAAAAGGCAAATCAGAAATGATCTCAAGACCCAAGGAATGACAAAGTATTGAGTTCCCTGGGTTTACTCCTTGTCGCATGTATCCTAGACTTGGAACTGAAGAAGTTATTAACCCAGAAATGTCAATGGATGCAGGAGAGAGAGAGAGAGAGAAAGAAAGAGAGAGAAAGAAAGAAAGAAAGAAAGAAAGAAAGAAAGAAAGAAAGAAAGAGAGAGAAAGAAAGAAAGAAAGAAAGAATCAAAAGCCTGCTGCCAATCAAAAGAAAATTTCAGACAATAACCGACTATTCCAGTCAAAGACAACAGAAAAATAATGTGCCCCAACCCTACCGGTAAGGCTAATTGAAGAGTACAGACTTCTACCTTTGCAAGGCTGCAGTGAGACACTCCCAATTCTCCTCCCCAATGAGGGAGGGGTCAAAGAAGGCCAATCATGGAGCTGGGACTTTCATCCTCATCAGCTGATAGTGAGGTTTCTATATATACAGTATTAATGGAGAGCAGCTAGGGAGCCAGAACTCCCACTCCCACCAACAGCAAAGAGAAGGTCCGTTCTTGAGTGTGAACAGAGGCCTGGTAGGGTACCTGTACTTTTTCTACCTAGCAGTAATGAGACAGTGCCCCATGCCTTTCTCTGCTAGAGCTGAGTCAGAGAAATTCAGTTAAAACAGGAGGTTTAAATAAGATCTAGAGTCTCATAACATAATATGGAAATGCCCAGGTTGCAATAAAAAAAAAAACTCATCATACCAAGAATGAGGACAATATCAAACTAAATGAAAAGTAACAATAAAAGCCAAAATTGATATGGTACAGATGTTATAATTACCTGATAAAGATATTAAAGCAGCCATGATAAAATACTTCAATGAGCAATTAAAAATACACTTGAAACAAGTGAAACAATAGGAAGTCTCAGCAAGGAAGTGGAAGATAAAAAGGAGAACAAAACAAATTTTAGAACTGAAAAATAGAAACACCAAAATAAAAAGATCAGGGAATGGGCTCAACAACACAATGGAGAGGACAGAGGAGAGAATCAGTGAACTGGAAGACAGAAAAATAGAACTACCAGATCTGAATTCAGGTCATCTGAGTCCTTAGAGATGACAAAGAAGGCAGAAAAGCTAAAATAAATTAATGGAAGAAAAAACGGTTGGAGACATCTCAAATTTGGTAAGAGTCATAAACTTAATGATTCAAGAACCCAAATAAATCCTAACCAGGATACAGGGGAAAAAAAAAAAAAGAAAGAAAGAAAAGAAAAAAAAGAAAAGAAAAGAAAAAAGAAAAGAAAAGAAAAGAAAAGAAAGAAAGAATGAGAAAGAAAGGAGAAAAAGACAAAAAAATCCATGCCATATATATTATACTTAAACTCTTGATAACTAGATAAATAAATAAATAAATAAATAAATAAATAAATAAATAAAGCAGCATAGGAAAACAACATCTTGTTATAGTGGAAAAATAATTCAAATGACAGGGTTTTTTTTTTTTTTTTCATTTAAATCAGGGAAGCTAGAATGAAGTGGAACAATTTATCTTAAGTGATAAAACAATTGACCCAGAATCTCATATTTAGTAAAAATATTCTTCAAGAATTGTGGAAAAATCAGTACATTCTCAGATTAACAAAAACTATGAGAATTTGTCACCAGCATACCTACCCTATGAGGATGACTAAAAAATGTTCTCTAAACAGAAATGATGAAGAAAAGTAACCTTGGAACACCAGGAAGGGAAAAGGAACATGGCAAGAAAAAGTATGGGTAAGACAATAGGATTTCCTTCTCCTCATGAGTTTTCTACATTATGTATTATGGTTAAAAAATTATAACCCTAAGATGGTTTTAAATGTGTATAGATAAAATGTTTAAGATAATGATACTGTAAATACAGGAAGGCAAAGAGATGTAAAAGGAAGTAAGATTTCTATGCTATACTCAAACTGATAAAATGACAGTACCAGTAGACTGTGATAAGTTATATACTATAAGTACTGTAAGCAAGATTGAGGAGTATTGGTGGAGGGATAGACATATAGATTACAATGGAACAGAAAGGATACAGAACCCAGAGGTGGACCCACCCAAATATGCCAAAGGATTCTTGACAAAAAGAGCAAAAGCAATTAAATGAAAGAAAATGAACTTTTCAAGAAATGGTGCTAGAGCAACTGGACATTCATAGACATAAAAAAAAAAAAGAATCCTGATCCATGTTTCACACTTTATACAAAAATTAACTCAAAATAAATAATGGACTTAAAAACGTTTATGAAAAAAAGTAAAAAATATTTGGTTTCAGAGATGAACAAAAAGTCCTTATGCTGGATACCAAAAGTATGATCCATAAAAGGAAAATTGGATTCACCAAAATTTAAAACTTTTGTTCTATGAAAGACATTTTTAAGAGAAAATATTTGCAAACCACATATCCAACAAAGCACTAGTAGCTAAATATATAAAGAACTTTCAAACAATAAACAAAAAATTCAATTAGAAAATGGGCAAAAGATGTGGAGACATTTCATTGAAGATGATAGACTAATGGCAAATGAGCAAATCAGCCATGAAAAGATCAGCCATTTTGATAATGCAAATAACCCAAAATGAGATATCAAATGCCTATCAAAATGCCTATCGAAATGCCATATGTACATATATACACACACATACACACACACACACACACAACACAAATGCTGGTGAGGACANTATCAAATGCCTATCAAAATGCCTATCGAAATGCCATATGTACATATATACACACACATACACACACACACAACACAAATGCTGGTGAGGACACAGAGACACTGAATCACAAGTACATTGCTGGTAGGACTGTAAAATGCTACAGTCACACTGAAAAATATTCTTGTAGTTTCTTTAAAAAAGTAAACATACCTTATGATCCAGCAACTGTACTCNCCTGGTAGGACTGTAAAATGCTACAGTCACACTGAAAAATATTCTTGTAGTTTCTTTAAAAAAGTAAACATACCTTATGATCCAGCAACTGTACTCTTGGAGATATAACTCAGAGAAATGAAGATTTTTGTTGACACAAAAACCTGTACGTGAATGTTTATAGCAGCTATACTCATAATAGCCAAATCTAAAAACAACACAGATGTCCTTCCGAAGGTGAATGGTGAGACAAACTTGGCAAATCCATACCATGGAATCCTACTCAGCAATGTAAAGAAATTACTGATGCATGCAACAACCTAGATGAAACCCTAGAAAAATATACTGAGAGAAGCCAACACCAAAGGTACACACTATATTATTCCGTTTATAAAACATTCTTGAAATGACAAGAGGGTTAAGGAGGGGGTATGATGAGAGGGAAGTGAGTGTGACTGCAAAAGGGAGTCATGAGGGATCCTTGTGGTGACAGAGGTGTTCTTTATCTTGACTGTCAATGTCAATATCCTGGCAATGATACTGTACCCATAGTTTTGCAAATGAAAAATTAGAACTTCTCTGAAAGAAATAAAATGAATAAAAAAGAACCAAAGAGAAATTATAGAACTGATATTGTATTATAGCTCGCAAGGTGTTACCATTGGGGGAAACTGGGTAAAGCATACATGGAATCTCTCTGTATTATTCCTTACAACTACATATAAATCTACAGTTATCTCAAAATAAAAATTCCAATTAAAAAAACTGTCAAACTCCCTCACAGGAGGGTTGTCTCATTTTACATTCTCATCAACAATGATGAGAGAGATCCAGTTTCTCTGCATTCTCGCCAGCACTGGGTGCTGCAGCATTTAAAAATTTTAGCCATTCTATGGGGCACCTGGGTGGCACAGTTGGTTAAGTGTCTGACTCTTGGTTTCGATTTAGGTTGCGATCTCAGGGTCGTGATCTCAGGATCATGAGATCAAGCCCCACATTGGGCTCTGCGCAGTATGCTTCAGATTCTCTCTCTCTCCCCCTCTGCCCCTCCCCCCTGTACAAAGTTGCCCTCTCTCTCTCAAATAAATAAATCTTCCAAAAAAAATTTTAGCCATTCTAATAAGTGTGTTGTAGTGCCCATAATTTTTAACCTTTAAATACATGACATACTGGAATAATGAAGAGTTTTTCTTAAATCTCTAAAAAGATTCTGATTCGCTTTTGGAGGGATTGCTTTCTGCTCTGCAAACTGCTACATTTGCTTTCATTACACTCTGAGAGTTCACAAATCATATTTTCCCTTTTGTACTTGGCTTCCTGGAAGTTTGTGCAGGGATTTTACTCCTGTAAGGGACTAACACATCCTAGCTTTATGCTACCCATCAGCTATATAGGCAGAGGAGGAGGGAACAATCCAGGGGGAGATGCTAGCGGAAAATAAATTAGAAGCATTGAAAAGGGGGGGAGGACAGAATTGACCTTAATTCTACCCTAGACCTGCATGGAGAAGGTCCATAGATTGGATAATCTAGTTCAGGGAAGGTTGTAACTGTAGGTCCTGGCTCATTCCGGGTCAAAGATGAGGTCCAAAGGAAATCTCATCTAGGAGGAATGGGTAGATACAAGGCTTGCAAAGCACAGAACAGAAATGATCAAAATGATGTAAATGGCAACAAATTTTTCTGAGAGTTTTAAAGTGAGACAAAAGAGCACTAGAACAGAATATAGTGTAATCCCATAGGAGCGAGTTGGAAAGAACATGAAAGGCAACAGATCCAGAAAAAGGCTTTCATGCAGAACCCCCTAGCCTAAAGGGAAGGAAAGAATTCAAGAGGATAGAAACAAGCCAGTAATCCAAGTGACCCAGGCAGAAGGGGAGAACAGACCCATTCATTTTTAAATTCATCCCATTTTGGAGTCCAGGGTGTTAGATTCACTGACATTCTCACTTATTTTTATTTCCACAAGACGGAAATGCATCCAACAGACAATTGGACACCAATTTAAATAGTAGGAAGATGGCCTGGGAGTGTATAGACCCATTTTTTATAGTCAACTACAGTTATTATACCTGACAAATATGTTTTGGTTCAATCACCCTTTTGCCAGCATGCATTACTTAGTGAACATTACTGTTTTTATTATACCTGTTTCTTTTTAGTGTAAAGTTGCTTGCCTCCTTTTTGGAAGTAGGTGGATGTATATAATAATACATAAACCAAGTTAAACAAGACAATGTTGAATTCAGAAAAAAAAAAGCAAGCTATATGTTGGGTTTAACAGGGTTTACTAGGAAGTGAATTTGACTTCATTTACATATTTGGATGAAATGAAAATTTTTGATCACTGCAACAAAGATACTTAAGGACACTCCATTCCCTAATCTCTTTCCATGAGGAAAAGATCATGAAAAGAACAGATGTTTCAAAATTATGGCCATTGGTTTCACGTCCCAAATCCCAAGACATTAAAAAAGGGAGTTTTCTGCCAAAATATCTATCTAATCATTATGCCTTCCCTCATCCAGAGGCATAGGTTTTATTCAGGATGTCCAGATGGCAGTAGAGTAATGTTTGTTTCCTGTTAAAATCAGTAAATTGTCAATTATGGCTAAGGACTGTTAAAGTTAAAAAAAAAAATAAAAAAAGATCATGCTTCACATTCTGGTTTATTTACTTTCTTGACCTAGACTTGCAATTCTCATCAGAATAATTTCTTGGGCATTTTATGTTTCTCATCCCAATTATTTCAGCTTTTAAAACTGACTGCAAAGTTCATTCTTGATGCATGACATGAGGAGTGCAGTTTAAATTGTAGTAGAGAGGATACAGCACTAGAGATTATGCTTCAAAGTGTATTTTTTCTATTACATGATTTATCATTTTCAAGTAACCCACATGAACTGTTTCATGTCTTCAACATGGTGTTCCTTCCTTACCAATACAGTATTTATAGGTGGAACCCTTGCAAACTGAAACAATAATAATACCACCAAGATTTAAATTGTTACTTAGCTATTAGAAAAGCAAATAAAAGGTTTACCATCTGAAATGAACAATGAAAATACTTGGAGGGGCACAGTCGTTAAGCGTCTGCCTTCGTCTCAGGGCACGATCCTAGCGTTATGGAATGGAGCCCTACATCAGGCTCCTCTGCTATGAGCCTGCTTCTTCCTTTCCCACTCCTGCTGCTTGTGTTCCCTCTCTCGCTGGCTGTCTCTATCTCTGTCAAATAAATAAATAAAAAAGAAAGAAAGAAAGAGAGAGAGAGAAAGAAAAAGAAAGAAAGAAAGAAAGAAAAAGAAAGAAAGAAAGAAAGAAAGAAAGAAAGAAAGAAAGAAAGAAAGAAAGAAAGAAAGAGAAAATACTTGGAGAGATCCTGTAATGTATTAAAAATAAAAATAGAAAATTTCCTTACTCAACCCCAAAATCTAACAGAAAACAAGATCACTTTGTTAAAATTCAAAAGTCCATGAAAATATAAAATTCTAGGATAATAAAAGGTCTTTCAGCAATTATTTCAAAATATTTGCCTGAACTTACAGCAGTTTCTAGTTCACAATCATAAGACAACTTAAAACTGAACTAAAATATCTCAAAGGTCAAGACATTTAGAAAGAACAATTTGAAAATGGCAGTTTTCTAATCAGGTTTCAACTCTAAATATAAATCTAATAAAATGCTTTTAAATAATATCATCTTAGATTAGAAACAATCCCTCATATATAATTTATATAAAATTACAATAGACAGAGATGTCCCTTGGCCTGCATGCAGTATTACAAATTCACCAGATACCTCTACCTAGATGCCACCATGCAAGGCTCCCAGGGTCTAGGTGTTAATCTATCTGGACAATATCTTAATTACCACATATTACCATAAAGCAATAAAACTTCATTTGAATCTGACAGTCCATCTGTTAATGTTCCTGGTATTTCAGATAGAAGAAAATAAATCAAACTTTATTTCATGGAAATCATTTCTGAGGTTCCTTGTAGGTTAATAAGGTCAAATTCTAAAGCTTATTCACAAGAAAAGAAGGAATAAGAGGTAAAAAAAATTAAAATTCAATATATTTTATTAGTTTGTTTGTTGTTACATAAAAATTGGAAATAAATGACTCTGTGCAATTAGAGCTAAAGTAAGTGTTGGCATTCACCAGAAATCAATACTGCCTAAAAGAGGCCAGTGACATAGGCTGGACAAAATATGACCCACTCGGATGCATATGGGTCTACTGCAGAAAACACATTATATAACAGTATTCTCAAGAAAATTACTTCAGAAGAATGGTGTTCATGATAGTAAAACAGAGGATGAATTTTATCACTTAAATAATAAAGTTGGATGATTATCATTCATAGAATGAGTTATGACATTTGAAATTTCAAATTTTCTATTTTTCCCTGTTACAGTACTGGAACTCTGAGGTAGACTGCACTTCTGTATCAGCCCCTAGATGCCCTGGGGAGGTAGCCACAGATTGGTGCTTGCACCTGAACATTCAGTTTTTGATCCCATTTTCATCTTCTACATATCAATGTATATGTATATGTGTGTGTGTTAGTGCGTGTGTGCGTATGTGTGTGTATGTGTACATTAAGCATAGCTGTCCATTTCCAAGCAACAAAGTGTGAATAGCAAATAATTCTTTCTGTCTAGCATCTCCACCAAACTCACCACTTTCCTGTAACATGTCAGAAGTTCCTTTAACATGGGGTGCCTGGGTGGCTCAGTCATTAAGCATCTGCCTTAGGCTCAGGGCATGATCCTGGCATTATGGGATCAAGCCCCGCATCAGGCTCCTCCACTGAGAGCCTGCTTCTTCCTCTCCCACTCCCCCTGCTTGTGTTCCCTCTCTCTCCGGCTGTCTCTCTGTCAAATAAATAAATAAAATCTTAAAAAAAAAAAAAGTTCCTTTAACAATCCTAACAATCCTTTGCTTTTTAAAATTCTCTAGAGAGGGTTCTTTGAAACAGGTAGCAAGAGCTTCTCCTCTCTTGCTTGAAAAATCTTTCGCTGGCCAAAAAGCACAGGTAAATATTAATTATTAAGAACTAAGCAGTAGAGCTTGAATACTTAAACACATAAATACATATGCTACTAAAATATTTTCTTATTTAGGAGGTCAAAACAAAGAGAAATGTGAATAGGTAAAGGAAAGAAAAAGCTCCAAATTGCAGCATTAGGTGGGTCCTGGAGCCCTATTCGCCACCAGAGTGGCAGAGAAGGGAACTGGTAGCAGCCATTATTGTCTTCATTTGATGACACAAGTAAAACCTCCGAGAATCTTGGTACTTCCCAGAGGGAACTACAAATTATGCATGACTTACCTATTTGGAAATCACCCTGGTCAACTTATAAAATGGAGAATTTGTTGTAAAAGCTTTACAGGTCAGACTTAAATCCATTTATCATATGTAACTAAAGAAAAATCGTTGAAATTATACTTAAAAAATATACAAATAGGATAAGCCTTGAAAATTTTAGAAATAGTAATATTATATATAATATAAATAATATAAAATAATATAAAAACAGAAAGAACAAGTAGAAAAGTGCAAATGTGCTGACATTCTAATTTTGCATACAGAAAGGTTAAGAGGTAATGCTTGAAACTAATAAATCAGGTAAATAGATTTGAGTATATAATCTAGATGTATAAAATTTCTAACCAAAAAGCTAACCAGCAATGACAAAATGAGGGATGGTGGTTGTGGAAGGAGCTATATAAGTATACTAGCTGCATCCTCTCCCATAGCTGACTGCTTTAGAGGCTATTTATTCTACAGGATAGGATTTATATAGATAGTGTATTAAAAATACCAGATGCTATCTAGTATTTATTTATATAAAATACATTTTTTGTCTAAATTACATTTATATATTATTTTATTCATTTGGGAAAAAATAAACTGTTAGAATGTTTAATTTATATCCCTTAAGAAGAGTAAATTCAAAAAACACAATTATTATACTTAATAAGGTTCAGGGAGATAGTAAGCAATTATACCTTCTTTTGATAAATATTCCTAGCAGGTAGTTTATTGCTCCCAAATATAAATACTGAAATTTGCCTTTACTTCTAAAGTTCATACTTTCTCTTTCAGGAGAGAGCTTTCTCAGTCATAACAATTAGGGGGAAAAAAGGCACTTTGGAACAGATATATAAGGTTTTAGAGCATCAAGAACATTACTAGTATATATTTATGGAATTAAACTGACTTTATGCTTTTGTGAATCTGTGTCTCTGTGTCATAAAAGAGGGAAGCTTGAAAAATTACCATGTAGCCCCAATTCTATGATTACAGAATCATAGGCTTTGTCTATCCTCTGTAAATACAAAACACACACACACACACACACACACTTCAATATGTAATACAACCTTGTATTTTAAGAGTAAAAAGACAGAGGCAGCTCTTTTGGTAATTAGACTTAGTACAAATGTTAGATTTAAATTTATGTTGTAATTAAAAAACTATTATAGTTGCAGTAGGTTTAAAGAACTAAACTAAGACATACAATATTTCATTTTGCTTCATGTATTTTTAGGCACTGTTGTTTGATGAGTACACATTTACCATAGCTATGTCTTCCTGGTGGACTGATCTTTGTTTAATTAAATAATGTCTCTGTCTCTAATAATACTCTTTACTCTAAAGTCAACTGTTAATATAACAACTATTTTTTTAAAATAATGTTTGCACGATATATCTTTTCTATCCTTTTTACGTTCAACTAACCTCTGCTGCTATATTTAAAGTGAATTTCTTGCAGGCAGCATATTATTGGATCATGTTTTTATTCACTTTGCCAGAATCTGTTTTTTATTTGTTTTATATAGACCACATACATTTTTTAGCAGCTTTATGATTCACATGGCACAACTGGCTCATTTAAATTCCACAATTCAGTGGCTTTTGTATATTCATAGGCTTGTTCAACCACTGCCATAATCAATTTTTGAATACTTAAATCATCTCCTAAAGAAACCCCTACCAATTAGTATTCACTCTCTGTTTTCTTCCAACCCCCACCTCAAACCCAACTACCCCACCCCAACACCAGTCCTAGGAAACCAGCAGATTGTTTCTTGTACCCATAGATTTGTCTATTTTGGAACATTTCATAGAAATGGAATTATACAATATGTAGTCTTTTATGACTAGCTTTTTTTCACCCAGCATAAGGTTTCCAAAGTTCATCCATCTTTTAAGATTCAATACTTCCTTCCTTTTTATGGATAAACTATTTTCCATTTTCTGAATATAATATTTTTTATCCATTCATCAGTTGATGGAAATTTGGATTGTTTCCATTTAGGGGCTACTATGAATCATATTGTTATGAACATATTATTGCATTAATGTATGTCTTTTTATCTCTTGGGAATTAGCTATGAGTAGAACTGCAATGTTTTGCAGTTTGAGAGCCTGCCATACCATTTTCCAAAGTGGGCGCACCATCTTAGATTCCCACAAGCAACATATGAGGACTCCAATTTCTCCATATCCTAGTCAGTAGTTGTTATTATGTATTTTTTGAAAATAGTTATCTATCCTAGTGGTTAAGAAGAAGTATCTTATTATGGTTTTGATTTACATTTCGCTGGTGGCTAACCATGTTCAGCATCTTTTCATATTCTTATTGTTCTTTCAAATAACTTCACTGGAGGTGTGTGTGTGTGTGTGTGTGTGTGTGTGTGTGTGTTTGTATTCAGAACCCTTATCCACTCTATATTTTCTCCTATTCTGTGAGTTGGTTTTCACTTTCTTGTGGTGTGACTGAAGCAAAAGTTTCAACTTTTGATGAAGTCCAGTGTATCTGTCCTTTTTTTGTTGCTTATGCTTTTGGTGTCACAAGAATTCATTGCCTAACATAGGTCACAAATTTTATACCTATGATTTCTTCTAAGAGTTTTATAGCTTTCATTCTTTCATTTAAGATCTATGATCCATTTGGAGTCAACTTTTGTGTATGGTGTAAGAAAGAGGTTTTACGCTTATTCTTCCACATGTGGATATCAGTTGTCCCAATACCATTTGTTAAAGCTTATTCTTTCTCCATTGAATAGCCTTGGCACTCTATTGCAAGTCATCTGACCATCAGATGAGTTTATTTCTGAGCTATCGATTTCATCTCATTGGTCTATGTGTTTATCCCTACTCTAGTACCACACCATACTACTGTATCTTTGTAATAAATTTTGAAATTGGAAAGTTTCAGTCCTCCAACTTTGTTCTTGTTTTTAAGATTGTTTCAACTATTCCGGGTTCCTTGCATTTCTATAGACTATTTATAATTAAAGTAATTTATTAATATTAGGGCTTAAGTCTATTGTTTTATAACTTGCTTTCTGTTTCTTTGTTCATTTTTAAGGTTTCTATCTGATTTATTTATAGTGGGCTTTTTTTTTTTTTAGTATATTGCTTTGTATCATTTTCTTAGTGTCTGCTCTATATGTGATCCAATATACATATGTAACTTATCACAGTCTAATAATATCAGCAATTAGTGGGGCATGGGGGAAAATCAACTTCCTCCTCAGCACTCCTGAAACCACATAGGCGGGAAGGTATGGTTTTTCTGATGGTGTTTGGCAGATATTGCCAATTTTGTTGTTGTTCTTAGGCCATCTTTTTCTTGGTCCTTTAGCTAAGGGAAACAGGATTTTCCTCAGAGCTTTTTGGGTCTGTGCCTGTTGATGGCCCAGGATTGGAAACTTCTGCAGCACTCTATCCAGGATATATGAGAAACAATAAAGAAATCCAAGGAACTCACTGCTATATTGTTCCTCCAATCCCTCAAATCTTGAGGCAGCTCACCTTCTTGTTTGATCTTTAAAGAGTTCCTGTGCTTGTTTGTTACATTATATCTAGAAGGTTTTATTTGTAAGGAGGAGGGATTGGCAGGAATGGGGCTACTCCAACCTAGTGGAACTGAAAGTAATATTTCATTTAGTATTAAGAATGCTCATTTGTGTCATTTGAATTCCACTGATACACTTTGATGTTTCCTTAGGAGGGTTAGACTACTTGGGTGAAGATACCAAATTATTCCCTTTGCTGCTAATATGCAGGCAAACATTCATTTATATTTATCTAAAAGTAATTGTAAACATTTGAAAATAATTATATGGTTAAGTCACTTCAATTAGTTAAAACAGTTGGATGAGAACACAACAGAATATTCCAAGTAACAGCTGAGTAGAAGATTTTAATCTCATTACAACTGATGTCAGCATTCTACCTGAGGCAAAACTAATTGCAGCAGCTTCTACCCACAGTCCCAACTCATCACATCCTCACAGTGAATAACCATGCAAGAGAAAATGTGCTAATGAAAGGATTTGGTGCACACAGCTCGTATTTGGGCCTTTGCAGTCGTGTAAGCTAGCACATAATGTAGGCAGAGCCTTGTGTATGTAACAGAAGGTGTCCACGTCATTTCCGAGTCTTGTCGTTGGGGCTGACATTTGATGAAATGCTCGTTACATGTGCTCCTTTTAGGAACAAGTGGACTACAAGTGGAACGAACCTAATTTAGCATCTCAGTTCCATGTTGGGTTAAGTTATTTAACATCTCAGAACCTCAGTTTCCTTCTCTAGAACACATGGACTCCTAAAGCTGTTAATTCTCCAGCTGTTAAATGAAAGTTTATAAAGTGCCTTTCACAGCACCTTGGCTGACAGAAAATGTTAAATAAGCATATATTTGACACCTTGATTTTTCACTGACAAAGCAGTGAACCTAGATCTCACATATACCTCTTGGGCCACCAAGATTGACTTTGACATTCCTGCAAATTCTAATTTAAGGGGTAGAATCCCAACTGTATAATGCAGAATACCAACCAAAGAGCAACATTATGGATTCCCATACCCATTTTTATTCTAAGGAATTCTCTCTACCAAAGACATAGAAAAAAAAAAGAGCTTCATTTCAAAATGCGCACATGTATTTAATTGGAATAAATATAAATATTCTAACCTTCCTGATAAAGTTTCTCTACAAGTCATGAAATTCCAAGTACAAATCTCAAGAACTTCTGTTTTAATTCTGCATTTTTTTTCCTGAGAGTTGAGGATTAAAAGTAATTTTTATATCGTGTGTAGAAAAAGTGAAGATTCCCCCACACGTATCCCTTACAGAAAAGCAACTGAATCTCATTAATTAAATACTCCCGCATCCCTCCCTTTTTCCCCAGTGCATTCAGTAAACTAACGGGTAATTCTGGGTTAAGTGAAGTTTCTGAAGATCAAACTGCCGTCATAAATTCTACCTCTTTGGTCTACAGGGAATGGAACACTTCAAATAATAAGTCCAGTTTATCCAACAGAATGCTCTCTGAAAGAGTAACTCAAATTCTCCAGGTTGTAATCCTGGCTTAACAATGATGGGCTGCACAGCCCTGGCAAATCATTAAGATGCTCGGGCTTCAGCTTCTCAGCTAAGTGCCAGTAACAGCACAACAATCCTCACTCAACAAGCATTTTCTCATCTAGCCTGACCACACCCTCCAGTGTCAAGGGAAATGTCAGCAGCCATTCCTGCCCTCATTGAATGGCAGAGAAATGAACATTCTGAGAATCTTGGTGTTTCCCAAAGGGTGATCTACAAATCATGGATGATTCAGAGGAAGCCCCTGAGATAGAAGAAACACTGCCTTTAAGGGCTAAAGAGAAAAACTGGAGAAGCATAGGAACATGGGAAGGAGGATTAAAAGCCCAAAATAATAGCAGTTAACAGATATTAAGGTGGCAAATGAAAGAACAAGGAAAGAGCAAAAGAGCTGTACAGGACATGGGGAAATGAGACATTCAAGAAAGCTGAGTTCTGTGGCGAGCTGACTCTTACTACCACCCAGGGCCAGGAATTTCAATATTGAATAGTCAAACTGTGATATCAGGAAAACCATGCTTCAAAATTTTGAAATGATTCAGATAATGGAAGAATTAAAATTAGCAAGAAAGCTTCCCAATATGTTACTTCAAATTGGGAGGTTCTGACTCATATACTACTACCTCTGACGGATATTAACCAGCTGCCCATGCCCTAGGACTCTAAATTCTGGTTCAGTAGGTATGGAACATGTATTTTCAGCAAGCCTCCATGCTTGATGCTGAAGCCCAATGAATTTTGAAATCCTCCATCTTACACCATATGGCTTTTTTTCCCCCCCAAGAACACCTTACTCTTCTATGGCTAAATCTATTTGGGGAGTGGGGGCAGTAAGGCATGGTTGTCTGCTACTTTCCTGAGAAAAAGAGGCGTCTTCCCCATGACCCGTATCCACACTCTTCCTCCGAGAGGATATTAATAATCTAAATTTTACTTCTTATAAAGATTAAAAGATATGTCAGTCAGTGTAAGAGAGAACTCAATGTGTCACTGAAATATAAATGAATGAGAAATGGAGACACTTTTGAGAAAAAAAATCTAAGAGCCATTGCATCATTCCATGGTCAAATGAAACAAAGAATAAAACCCAGATGTCCTAATACTAGGTTCAGCATGACATTCATGGTTTCTAACCTCCCTAATGAGAAGCCCTTGTCATTTTAAGGGAAAAGATAAGCATATACTTTTATCTGTGAAAAGTATTAAAGGAATTAAACATTTTTTAAATGTAACATTCATTCAGTGCCATCCTGAAAACAAATTCAATGCATCGACTCAAAATAAAGTGGAAAAAAAATGAAGTTTCAGCTTTAAAATAGCTCCATACATATCCATGCATAGTGTTCCCAAAAAAATACAGAAGCATGTTGTTATACATACAAAAGAATATAAAATTATAGCCAACTTTACAGCAGTAATTGCATAACAGCTCAGGAAAAACCTCATTCAAAGTTTAACATGATTAAAATTTAAATGAGAGAATATTAAGCTGCCTTTTCATCTTTTATAATTTCAATTTTACTCAATAGATATAAAACTCTATTCCCCCGGAGTCCATAGTCTCTCATGATTCATCTCCGTCTCCAGGAAACAAACTGAGGGTTTTAGAGGGGAGGGGAGTGGAGGGATGGGGTAGCCCGGTGATGGGTATTAAGGAGGGCGCGTATTGAATGGAGCACTGGGTGTTATGCACAAACAATGAATCATGGAACACTACATCAAAAACTATGGATGTACTGTATGGTGACTAACATAATAATATAAATAAATAAATAAATAAATAAATAAATAAATAAATAAAAACTCTATTCTTATATATTGCTTTACAAAATAATCCAAGTGCATAGTCATGTCTTTTTTTAAAATATTTTTATTATATTACGTTATCACCATACAGTACATCCCTGGTTTTTGATGTAAAGTTCTATGATTCAATAGTTGCGTATAACACCCAGTGCACCATGCAATATGCCCTCCTTACTACCCATCACCAGCCTATCCCATTCCCCCATCCCCCTCCCCTCTGAAGACTGCAGTTTGTTTCTCATTGTCTTAAATGGTAATCCACCACAAAATTTACGGAAGGAAGTTATTCCCTTTAATTCAGCCATCTTTGTAATAGATAATAATTGCAGTGGCAGAACTGATCACCCTGTCAATCTGTACCCCAGTCATCTGGCATATTTATAAACAAAATCTATTGTCAACTTAATGTCTCTTTTTTCCTCAATATAACTTACTGTGTCAGAAATTGCGAGGTGTGAAGAGAACTGTGTTTAACCTATGTTCTACTTCTAATTTTACTGCAAGAAAAGGAAAACATTTTCATGGCATTCATGTCGTATGGTAGAAGCAAGACTTATCGTTTCAATCATACATAATTTAATATCATTACTTAAATCAATATTTGAGAACTAATAAAATCATTACTGAATCATAAGTTGATTTAATTTACGTTAAAGTCTAAACCTCACACCGCATTAAAGAAATGATTCTACTACCTTATTCTATAAGAGGCCTAGGACAAATCAAATCTTANTAAATAAATAAATAAATAAAAACTCTATTCTTATATATTGCTTTACAAAATAATCCAAGTGCATAGTCATGTCTTTTTTTAAAATATTTTTTATTTTTATTATATTATGTTATCACCATACAGTACATCCCTGGTTTTTGATGTAAAGTTCTATGATTCAATAGTTGCGTATAACACCCAGTGCACCATGCAATATGCCCTCCTTACTACCCATCACCAGCCTATCCCATTCCCCCATCCCCCTCCCCTCTGAAGACTGCAGTTTGTTTCTCATTGTCTTAAATGGTAATCCACCACAAAATTTACGGAAGGAAGTTATTCCCTTTAATTCAGCCATCTTTGTAATAGATAATAATTGCAGTGGCAGAACTGATCACCCTGTCAATCTGTACCCCAGTCATCTGGCATATTTATAAACAAAATCTATTGTCAACTTAATGTCTCTTTTTTCCTCAATATAACTTACTGTGTCAGAAATTGCGAGGTGTGAAGAGAACTGTGTTTAACCTATGTTCTACTTCTAATTTTACTGCAAGAAAAGGAAAACATTTTCATGGCATTCATGTCGTATGGTAGAAGCAAGACTTATCGTTTCAATCATACATAATTTAATATCATTACTTAAATCAATATTTGAGAACTAATAAAATCATTACTGAATCATAAGTTGATTTAATTTACGTTAAAGTCTAAACCTCACACCGCATTAAAGAAATGATTCTACTACCTTATTCTATAAGAGGCCTAGGACAAATCAAATCTTAATTTTCATGTTTCTCACAACAGTCTACAAAATAAAAATGCACAGCACAGAACTGCACAGTAAGAGCATTCTACTGCATGGATGGAGGCCTTCTAGTACAGAAGTTACTCATTCAAAGCTAATAACAATTACACTGAGTGAAAAGGGGAAAAATAAGTTATTTTTTCCCTCCAATTTGATTATCTCCTTTATAAGAAGACAGATGACAGTCAATATGAGCAGTTGAAAAAAAAAAACATAATTGTTACAGGTCTTCAGTTGGAACTAAGAGGTGAAGAACCCACAGCACCATTATTCCTCAAAACAAAACTACTGGCTACTACTGATGGAAGATAGGGGTCTCTCAGTCAACACCTTCCACCTCACCCTTGTCATTCTTCCTTACTTCCAGTTTCCACTTAAGTCCAAATTCACCATATGANACCAGATGATATTGGCTTCCTCCAATTTTCCTATCAGCAAGGATTCCCTTGCCTTGTGCATGATGTTTTTATTTTTTTAATGATTTTTATTTTTTAAAAATCTTTATTTATTTTAGAGAGAGAGAGGGAAAATGCATGCTCCCATGTGAGCTGGAAAGAGTGGTAAAGGGAGAGAATCTCAGACTCCCCGCTGAGCACAGAGTCTGAAACCGGGCTCAATCTCAGGACCCTCAGATCATAACCTGAGCCCTCCTGTTCCATTCTAAAAATGAGAGGCCATCGGGGTTAAGTAGTGCTTCCTGAAATTTCTATTCCCCTGTCTATGAATATAACCTTTAAGAATCTCGTATGATGCGACCTAGAACAACTGTGATGGCTAAAAAAGTATGAGTTGTTCTTCTTGGTACTTCTTTTAGCTAAAACTATCTGGTAGGAGGAGACATTGCCAAGTGACAGTGACCTTAAAGGAAGACTGGTGAGACAGCTAAGCCTCCTTTTGGGGAAGGGATGGAAGAGGAGGGGAGTGAAATTGTGTGTATGACAATCACTGATGGTATCCCCTGGCACTGGTTATTTCTGTGCTGTTGGTCCAACTTCCAGTACTTGTGTCTTTCTACCAGAGGACTTTCTCTGGCCATTGGAGTCTGCTTTGCCTGTGTATAGCCATAAATGTTCAGAAATCACTATCCTCCAGCTCTCTCATACCTCAGGTAAAATAACCTTGAGGCACATGTTTACTCTGTTTCCCAGAGTCCCCTCATAGAAATAACCTCTAGTTGCTCCAAGTTACCTGCTTGACACCCCTTTTTTAGCTTTATTCACTTCCTTTTTTAATCCCCTCACTTCCCTGTTTATGTTTCCTGGAATTGGCTCCCAAAGAAACCACTTGCATTTTAATCTGTAACCCTGTGGCTTTCTCTATACAAAGAAGCCCCAAGATAGTAGATATGTCTTAGATACCTATCAGAAAAAAAATCGAAAGGTAAAACATGAGNCCTATCAGAAAAAAAATCAAAAGGTAAAACATGAGGAAAAAAAAAAAACAAGATATGTAGAATTATTTCATACCAGCAATATGAATATAAAACTGAGATTATCATTGAAGGTTAGAGATAAAGTGAGAGGTAGAACTAGCATTCATTCAAGAAATAAAGAGCAAAATATTTTTCATATNGAAAGGTAAAACATGAGAAAAAAAAACAAGATATGTAGAATTATTTCATACCAGCAATATGAATATAAAACTGAGATTATCATCGAAGGTTAGAGATAAAGTGAGAGGTAGAACTAGCATTCATTCAAGAAATAAAGAGCAAAATATTTTTCATATTCTGATTCTAAAAATCTGAAAAAGACATTGTCCTTGCTCTGAAGAAATCAAAATCTAGGGGGGAAAGGCTGATATAAATGTAAGGATAGACTCCAAACATGGCCACCTATCACCCCTCCCATGGTTGTACACTATGAGACTTTGCTGCTCCTCTCATCAAGGGGTGGAGTCTATTTCCCCTCACTGTGAATCTGGGTTGATCTTATGATTTGCAACCAAATGCACTGCAAGTGATATCTGGAACTCCTAGTGTAGCCCTAAAGAGGACTGGCAGCTTTCACTTGCCTCTCTCAGAGCCTAGACATCATACTAGAAGTTCAGACAAGACTGAAGAATTATTATAGCCTCAAGGAGGAGACTCTAGAGGGAGAGAAGCCATCCTGGATGTTCCAGCCCCAAACAAGCACCCAGGTGAATGCAGCTGTATGAGTAAGCTTAGCTACACCGTCGAGGAAGAAAATGCCCCCAGCTGAAGCCAACTAACTCACAGAGTCATGAGAAATAGTAAGTTGTTGTTTTAAGCCACCAAACATTGGGGAGGTTTGTTAAGGAGCACACATAACTGAAGCAGCAAGCAATTATGATACAGCTTAATAAGTTTACTGGAGTGATATATGAAGTGCAAAGGAGGACAAAGAAAAGGTGGTTATTGGGTGAGCACCTCTTATGAGATATTTCCACATAGCAATGTGATTACTGCTGTAAATACATTTTTTCTAGCAACAATGGTTTTATTATTATTTGTAATGATTAGAGAAAATCCAACCAATTTATGAGCAGTATGATTGTGACCCTGTGGACAATAAAAGTTGAAAGAAAAAAGCTATATGTTTGGTGTGGTTGAAGGACAGGTGCTGGGATCAAAAGAAGGGAAAGCTATCCAGGAAGGGGAGGAGTTGAGAAAAAAGGCAAGAGGCCAAGTAGGGATGATAACAAGTATCTGTTTTACAAACAGGTGAGAGCAGTGGGAACTGTGGATAGTACGATATCATCTCTTCTTTGTTTTCTCACTTCACTGTCCTAAAACTGGCTTCCTAAAAAGGTATAGTGATTATACCTTTCTTCTTTGAGTCAGTCAAAATATTAAGAGAACTACTTATGAAGAGTAGCAAAACATTATCCATCTTCTAATCACTGTTGAAAAGTAGATTTGTAAAACATTTCCTTCTTTTCTCTCCCAGAGGACTCTTCATTCTATTTAGGTGAATCACGTATTAGTCAACAACACGCTTACTGCTGTACCTATGTCATACCTACTGAAATGCTTACCTTAACAGTTGATGCTATCAATACAAGAAAAGTTGTAGAAATTATTTCATATTGCCAATCTGTGACAATTTTTAGCATATGTAAAGACAGCTTCAATGGCTCCTAATTTCTACAATGTAGATGCACAGCATTTCATGTTTCAAAAATTAATAGAAGGATCTATTTTCCTGTACTTATTTAAATATAGTGATTGTTAATATATTCATTCCTTTAGTAATTTCTCATTTTTCAAAGTAAAAAAATAGAGTACATTTATGAATTTAAAAAGAATACTGGTTAGAGTTTACCTTTTTGTCTCTGACACTGCAAGCAACCAATCAATGCAATTCCATCTTTGTTAAGTATCTAGGACATGGCTGAAATGATATATGTATACATGTACACAACTATCTCTACACCCATATATGTAAATAATTGTTTATGGCTTCAATACCTTCTGAGATTTATTAAAGAAGACACCTTCAGTGCTTCCCAAAGATAATAGTTACCGGAACATGCACAATTCTAGAAGAGGTGCCTTATCTCTCTCCTCCACACCTTCAAATTAATAGTGTTTTCCTAACAACTACCACAATTTCTCAAAAGTGAACTTTAACAAACATAGCATTTAGATGTTATGAAATGTACTATCTTAATATTCATAAAACTTATTGTTTACACCCTGTATGATTGCTTAATTGCTATGATTCAGTTATGAACAAAACAAAATGCAAAAAGCAGATCTCACTTGCTCTCCTGCCCAGAAACCACATCCCATAATTAAATTGGAAGATGGTGGGATATCTCCTCAAACAAGGCAAGGGAGTGGTGGAACTGCTTCTTCCTGCTCATTAGCTTTGGGTTAAGTTGAATCATAGCTATTAAGAGATCCTGCAGGCTGTAATGACTAGATCACCTCAGACCAAGGTTGCTGGCTGAGAAGTACACATGGTCTAGGTGAGGTCAGAATAATGAAACACTGCATTCTCAGATCCAAGGAGCTGCCAGTAATGTACCAAACCTACCCAGGGCTCAGACAGGAGACCTATACAGAGGAAATGTATGCCCAATAAAATGACTCATCGGCCAAGGCTAGAATAATTCCAAGACTGTCAGATAAATTGTGTGTACAGGTATACAGACACATTGTTTCTTTTTCCTAGATAGGCTTCTCCCTGCATTTAAACACCTGCATTTTTATTTCTTTTCTTGAAGAAAGACATACCGTTTCCCCCCACCCCCTTCTTCAAGCTGTCTCATCATCATCATATGGACCGATGGTATCAGTACTTGGTCCATATGACCTCAGCTTGACCATTTCAGACATGTCAGGCTGACTTCTAACTATCAACACCTGAATCATTGACTGAAGGCTTTTTCTACCTACCAAAGACCACTCTGCTTATTAATGTGGCAGGCTGCAAATGCCAAGGTATTAATACCCCCTGAGAGCAGCCCTCTACCAACGGCTGACAGCAAATGTTATAAACACCTCATCTCCTTTATTTCTCAGGTGAGATAACTCTGAGGTATATGTTCTATACTGTTTCTCAGTACTCCCTAGCATACTTAAGCTCCAGTAGCCCACCATTTTATTGGTTTTCTTCCTTCTCTTTTTTTTTTTTCACTTTACCTACAGTGTTCCTTGAGATTTCCTCCTACATAAACTACTTATAGTGTAATTTTTGTGTCAGTTTTGGCTCTCTAGGAACCCAAATTAAAACTATCATCATCACCAACATCATGACAACAATAATAATAGTCCTTAACACATATTGGGCTACTACTATATGGACTTGAGACTTTCCTTCATTATTCCATTAAAATTTTAGTGTTCAAACTGACAGGCAGCTATATTACCTATCTCTCACAACTGAGGCATGGGGTTTACATAAGTTGCCAAGATCTAGATCACTGAGTTCATAAGCGAAGACTAGAAGGCAAGAGCTGTTTGATTCCAAACTCATCTTGCTCATTCTACTGTATTCTACTGCCACCTGTAAAAACTAAAATTAAAATGATTTAAAAACAAAATTCACATGTTGAGCCCTTCTCTATTTTCTGAAAAATAGAAGGAATAATTTTATTTCAACTACCAAGTAATAAATGTCCAAGAATACATTTGTCAACCTAATAATACTTTCAAAAAGAGTCATTAGAACATGGATAGTGTTTTAATTCATTTGGAACATTCCTCCATCAAATGTTTGGTTGTGTCTCCTTTTTGCCACAATAGCATTTTATAGGTGCTCATTCACTCAGTTGTCACACGTATGTATGCTTGTGAACATTCAAACCCTTTCAACATACAGAACACTGAGCTACAGATTATTTTGAGGAAAATAATAAATACTTGGTATAAGCTCTCTTTTCTTTAAAACAATCCAAAATACCTAGAATGCTTAAAATAAAACAAGGATACTGTTTT